>NW_028227279.1:1212500-1812500 GCF_978045245.1 Mus caroli | reverse complement strand
TTTTTCAGTGAAACTCACTCATATACTATGTACTACACTGTGCGTTTCTTGTATTCTAAGTTTTTCAGTGCAACTCACTCATATACTATGTACTACACTGTGCGTTTCTTAAATTCTAAGTTTTTCAGTGCAACTCACTCATATACTATGTACTACACTGTGCGTTTCTTATATTCTAAGTTTTTCAGTGCAACTCACTCATATACTATGTACTACACTGTGCATTTCGTGTAATGCAGGTTTTTCAGTAAATTCTAAGTTTTTCAGTGCAACTCACTCATATACTATGTACTACACTGTGCGTTTCTTATATTCTAAGTTGTTCAGTGCAACTCTCTCATATACTATGTATTACACTGTGCGTTTCTTATATTCTAAGTTTTTCAGTGCAACTCACTCATATACTTTGTACTACACTGTGCTTTTCTTATATTCTAAGTTTTTCAGTGCAACTCACTCATATACTTTGTACTACACTGTGCTTTTCTTATATTCTAAGTTTTTCAGTGCAACTCACTCATATAATATGTACTACACTGTGCGTTTCTTATATTCTAAGTTTTTCAGTGCAACTCACTCATATACTATGTACTACACTGTGCGTTTCTTATATTCTAAGTTTTTCAGTGCAACTCACTCATATACTATGTACTACACTGTGCGTTTCTTATATTCTAAGTTTTTCAGTGCAACTCACTCATATACTATGTACTACACTGTGCATTTCGTGTAATGCGGGTTTTTCAGTAAATTCTAAGTTTTTCAGTGCAACTCACTCATATACTATGTACTACACTGTGCGTTTCTTATATTCTAAGTTTTTCAGTACAACTCACTCATATACTATGTACTACACTGTGCGTTTCTTATATTCTAAGTTTTTCAGTGCAACTCACTCATATACTATGTACTACACTGTGCGTTTCTTATATTCTAAGTTTTTCAGTGCAACTCACTCATATACTATGTACTACACTGGGCGTTTCTTAAATTCTAAGTTTTTCAGTGCCACTCACTCATATACTATGTACTACAATGTGCGTTTCTTATATTCTAAGTTTTTCAGTGCAACTCACTCATATACTATGTACTACACTGTGCGTTTCTTATATTCTAAGTTTTTCAGTGCAACTAACTCATATACTATGTACTACACTGTGCGTTTCTTATATTCTAAGTTTTTCAGTGCAACTCACTCATATACTATGTACTACACTGTGCGTTTCTTATATTCTAAGTTTTTCAGTGCAACTCACTCATATACTACGTACTACACTGTGCGTTTCTTATATTCTAAGTTTTTCAGTGCAACTCACTCATATACTATGTACTACACTGTGCGTTTCTTATATTCTAAGTTTTTCAGTGCAACTCACTCATATACTATGTACTACACTGTGCGTTTCTTATATTCTAAGTTTTTCAGTGCAACTCACTCATATACTATGTACTACACTGTGCGTTTCTTAAATTCTAAGTTTTTCAGTGCAACTCACTCATATACTATGTACTACACTGTGCGTTTCTTATATTCTAAGTTTTTCAGTGCAACTCACTCATATACTATGTACTACACTGTGCATTTCGTGTAATGCAGGTTTTTCAGTAAATTCTAAGTTTTTCAGTGCAACTCACTCATATACTATGTACTACACTGTGCGTTTCTTATATTCTAAGTTTTTCAGTGCAACTCACTCATATACTATGTACTACACTGTGCGTTTCTTATATTCTAAGTTTTTCAGTGCAACTCACTCATATACTATGTACTACACTGTGCGTTTCTTATATTCTAAGTTGTTCAGTGCAACTCTCTCATATACTATGTATTACACTGTGCGTTTCTTAAATTCTAAGTTTTTCAGTGCAACTCACTCATATACTATGTACTACACTGTGCGTTTCTTATATTCTAAGTTTTTCAGTGCAACTCACTCATATACTATGTACTACACTGTGCATTTCGTGTAATGCAGGTATTTCAGTAAATTCTAAGTTTTTCAGTGCAACTCACTCATATACTATGTACTACACTGTGCGTTTCTTATATTCTAAGTTTTTCAGTGCAACTCACTCATATACTATGTACTACACTGTGCGTTTCTTATATTCTAAGTTTTTCAGTGCAACTCACTCATATACTATGTACTACACTGTGCGTTTCTTATATTCTAAGTTGTTCAGTGCAACTCTCTCATATACTATGTATTACACTGTGCGTTTCTTATATTCTAAGTTTTTCAGTGCAACTCACTCATATACTTTGTACTACACTGTGCTTTTCTTATATTCTAAGTTTTTCAGTGCAACTCACTCATATACTTTGTACTACACTGTGCTTTTCTTATATTCTAAGTTTTTCAGTGCAACTCACTCATATAATATGTACTACACTGTGCGTTTCTTATATTCTAAGTTTTTCAGTGCAACTCACTCATATACTATGTACTACACTGTGCGTTTCTTAAATTCTAAGTTTTTCAGTGCAACTCACTCATATACTATGTACTACACTGTGCGTTTCTTATATTCTAAGTTTTTCAGTGCAACTCACTCATATACTATGTACTACACTGTGCGTTTCTTATATTCTAAGTTTTTCAGTGCAACTCACTCATATACTATGTACTACACTGTGCGTTTCTTATATTCTAAGTTTTTCAGTGCAACTCACTCATATACTATGTACTACACTGTGCGTTTCTTAAATTCTAAGTTTTTCAGTGCAACTCACTCATATACTATGTACTACACTGTGCGTTTCTTATATTCTAAGTTTTTCAGTGCAACTCACTCATATACTATGTACTACACTGTGCATTTTGTGTAATGCAGGTTTTTCAGTAAATTCTAAGTTTTTCAGTGCAACTCACTCATATACTATGTACTACACTGTGCGTTTCTTATATTCTAAGTTTTTCAGTGCAACTCACTCATATACTATGTACTGCACTGGGCGTTTCTTAAATTCTAAGTTTTTCAGTGCCACTCACTCATATACTATGTACTACAATGTGCGTTTCTTATATTCTAAGTTTTTCAGTGCAACTCACTCATATACTATGTACTACACTGTGCGTTTCTTATATTCTAAGTTTTTCAGTGCAACTAACTCATATACTATGTACTACACTGTGCGTTTCTTATATTCTAAGTTTTTCAGTGCAACTCACTCATATACTATGTACTACACTGTGCGTTTCTTATATTCTAAGTTTTTCAGTGCAACTCACTCATATACTATGTACTACACTGTGCATTTCGTGTAATGCAGGTTTTTCAGTAAATTCTAAGTTTTTCAGTGCCACTCACTCATATACTATGTACTACAATGTGCGTTTCTTATATTCTAAGTTTTTCAGTGCAACTCACTCATATACTATGTACTACACTGTGCGTTTCTTATATTCTAAGTTTTTCAGTGCAACTAACTCATATACTATGTACTACACTGTGCGTTTCTTATATTCTAAGTTTTTCAGTGCAACTCACTCATATACTATGTACTACACTGTGCGTTTCTTATATTCTAAGTTTTTCAGTGCAACTCACTCATATACTATGTACTAGACTGTGCGTTTCTTATATTCTAAGTTTTTCAGTGAAACTCACTCATATACTATGTACTACACTGTGCGTTTCTTGTATTCTAAGTTTTTCAGTGCAACTCACTCATATACTATGTACTACACTGTGCGTTTCTTAAATTCTAAGTTTTTCAGTGCAACTCACTCATATACTATGTACTACACTGTGCGTTTCTTATATTCTAAGTTTTTCAGTGCAACTCACTCATATACTATGTACTACACTGTGCATTTCGTGTAATGCAGGTTTTTCAGTAAATTCTAAGTTTTTTAGTGCAACTCACTCATATACTATGTACTACACTGTGCGTTTCTTATATTCTAAGTTGTTCAGTGCAACTCTCTCATATACTATGTATTACACTGTGCGTTTCTTATATTCTAAGTTTTTCAGTGCAACTCACTCATATACTTTGTACTACACTGTGCTTTTCTTATATTCTAAGTTTTTCAGTGCAACTCACTCATATACTTTGTACTACACTGTGCTTTTCTTATATTCTAAGTTTTTCAGTGCAACTCACTCATATAATATGTACTACACTGTGCGTTTCTTATATTCTAAGTTTTTCAGTGCAACTCACTCATATACTATGTACTACACTGTGCGTTTCTTATATTCTAAGTTTTTCAGTGCAACTCACTCATATACTATGTACTACACTGTGCGTTTCTTATATTCTAAGTTTTTCAGTGCAACTCACTCATATACTATGTACTACACTGTGCATTTCGTGTAATGCGGGTTTTTCAGTAAATTCTAAGTTTTTCAGGGCAACTCACTCATATACTATGTACTACACTGTGCGTTTCTTATATTCTAAGTTTTTCAGTACAACTCACTCATATACTATGTACTACACTGTGCGTTTCTTATATTCTAAGTTTTTCAGTGCAACTCACTCATATACTATGTACTACACTGTGCGTTTCTTATATTCTAAGTTTTTCAGTGCAACTCACTCATATACTATGTACTACACTGGGCGTTTCTTAAATTCTAAGTTTTTCAGTGCCACTCACTCATATACTATGTACTACAATGTGCGTTTCTTATATTCTAAGTTTTTCAGTGCAACTCACTCATATACTATGTACTACACTGTGCGTTTCTTATATTCTAAGTTTTTCAGTGCAACTAACTCATATACTATGTACTACACTGTGCGTTTCTTATATTCTAAGTTTTTCAGTGCAACTCACTCATATACTATGTACTACACTGTGCGTTTCTTATATTCTAAGTTTTTCAGTGCAACTCACTCATATACTATGTACTACACTGTGCATTTCGTGTAATGCGGGTTTTTCAGTAAATTCTAAGTTTTTCAGTGCAACTCACTCATATACTATGTACTACACTGTGCGTTTCTTATATTCTAAGTTTTTCAGTACAACTCACTCATATACTATGTACTACACTGTGCGTTTCTTATATTCTAAGTTTTTCAGTGCAACTCACTCATATACTATGTACTACACTGTGCGTTTCTTATATTCTAAGTTTTTCAGTGCAACTCACTCATATACTATGTACTACACTGGGCGTTTCTTAAATTCTAAGTTTTTCAGTGCCACTCACTCATATACTATGTACTACAATGTGCGTTTCTTATATTCTAAGTTTTTCAGTGCAACTCACTCATATACTATCTACTACACTGTGCGTTTCTTATATTCTAAGTTTTTCAGTGCAACTAACTCATATACTATGTACTACACTGTGCGTTTCTTATATTCTAAGTTTTTCAGTGCAACTCACTCATATACTATGTACTACACTGTGCGTTTCTTATATTCTAAGTTTTTCAGTGCAACTCACTCATATACTATGTACTACACTGTGCATTTCGTGTAATGCGGGTTTTTCAGTAAATTCTAAGTTTTTCAGTGCAACTCACTCATATACTATGTACTACACTGTGCGTTTCTTATATTCTAAGTTTTTCAGTGCAACTCACTCATATACTATGTACTACACTGTGCGTTTCTTATATTCTAAATTTTTCAGTGAAACTCACTCATATACTATGTACTACACTGTGCGTTTCTTATATTCTAAGTTTTTCAGTGCAACTCACTCATATACTATGTACTACACTGTGCGTTTCTTAAATTCTAAGTTTTTCAGTGCAACTCACTCATATACTATGTACTACACTGTGCGTTTCTTATATTCTAAGTTTTTCAGTGCAACTCACTCATATACTATGTACTACACTGTGCGTTTCTTATATTCTAAGTTTTTCAGTGCAACTCACTCATATACTATGTACTACACTGTGCGTTTCTTATATTCTAAGTTTTTCAGTGCAACTCACTCATATACTATGTACTACACTGTGCGTTTCTTATATTCTAAGTTTTTCAGTGCAACTCACTCATATACTATGTACTACACTGTGCGTTTCTTAAATTCTAAGTTTTTCAGTGCAACTCACTCATATACTATGTACTACACTGTGCGTTTCTTATATTCTAAGTTTTTCAGTGCAACTCACTCATATACTATGTACTACACTGTGCATTTCGTGTAATGCAGGTTTTTCAGTAAATTCTAAGTTTTTCAGTGCAACTCACTCATATACTATGTACTACACTGTGCGTTTCTTATATTCTAAGTTTTTCAGTGCAACTCACTCATATACTATGTACTACACTGTGCGTTTCTTATATTCTAAGTTTTTCAGTGCAACTCACTCATATACTATGTACTACACTGTGCGTTTCTTATATTCTAAGTTGTTCAGTGCAACTCTCTCATATACTATGTATTACACTGTGCGTTTCTTAAATTCTAAGTTTTTCAGTGCAACTCACTCATATACTATGTACTACACTGTGCGTTTCTTATATTCTAAGTTTTTCAGTGCAACTCACTCATATACTATGTACTACACTGTGCATTTCGTGTAATGCAGGTATTTCAGTAAATTCTAAGTTTTTCAGTGCAACTCACTCATATACTATGTACTACACTGTGCGTTTCTTATATTCTAAGTTTTTCAGTGCAACTCACTCATATACTATGTACTACACTGTGCGTTTCTTATATTCTAAGTTTTTCAGTGCAACTCACTCATATACTATGTACTACACTGTGCGTTTCTTATATTCTAAGTTGTTCAGTGCAACTCTCTCATATACTATGTATTACACTGTGCGTTTCTTATATTCTAAGTTTTTCAGTGCAACTCACTCATATACTTTGTACTACACTGTGCTTTTCTTATATTCTAAGTTTTTCAGTGCAACTCACTCATATACTTTGTACTACACTGTGCTTTTCTTATATTCTAAGTTTTTCAGTGCAACTCACTCATATAATATGTACTACACTGTGCGTTTCTTATATTCTAAGTTTTTCAGTGCAACTCACTCATATACTATGTACTACACTGTGCGTTTCTTAAATTCTAAGTTTTTCAGTGCAACTCACTCATATACTATGTACTACACTGTGCGTTTCTTATATTCTAAGTTTTTCAGTGCAACTCACTCATATACTATGTACTACACTGTGCGTTTCTTATATTCTAAGTTTTTCAGTGCAACTCACTCATATACTATGTACTACACTGTGCGTTTCTTATATTCTAAGTTTTTCAGTGCAACTCACTCATATACTATGTACTACACTGTGCGTTTCTTAAATTCTAAGTTTTTCAGTGCAACTCACTCATATACTATGTACTACACTGTGCGTTTCTTATATTCTAAGTTTTTCAGTGCAACTCACTCATATACTATGTACTACACTGTGCATTTTGTGTAATGCAGGTTTTTCAGTAAATTCTAAGTTTTTCAGTGCAACTCACTCATATACTATGTACTACACTGTGCGTTTCTTATATTCTAAGTTTTTCAGTGCAACTCACTCATATACTATGTACTACACTGGGCGTTTCTTAAATTCTAAGTTTTTCAGTGCCACTCACTCATATACTATGTACTACAATGTGCGTTTCTTATATTCTAAGTTTTTCAGTGCAACTCACTCATATACTATGTACTACACTGTGCGTTTCTTATATTCTAAGTTTTTCAGTGCAACTAACTCATATACTATGTACTACACTGTGCGTTTCTTATATTCTAAGTTTTTCAGTGCAACTCACTCATATACTATGTACTACACTGTGCGTTTCTTATATTCTAAGTTTTTCAGTGCAACTCACTCATATACTATGTACTAGACTGTGCGTTTCTTATATTCTAAGTTTTTCAGTGAAACTCACTCATATACTATGTACTACACTGTGCGTTTCTTAAATTCTAAGTTTTTCAGTGCAACTCACTCATATACTATGTACTACACTGTGCGTTTCTTATATTCTAAGTGTTTCAGTGCAACTCACTCATATACTATGTACTACACTGTGCATTTCGTGTAATGCAGGTTTTTCAGTAAATTCTAAGTTTTTCAGTGCAACTCACTCATATACTATGTACTACACTGTGCGTTTCTTATATTCTAAGTTGTTCAGTGCAACTCTCTCATATACTATGTATTACACTGTGCGTTTCTTATATTCTAAGTTTTTCAGTGCAACTCACTCATATACTTTGTACTACACTGTGCTTTTCTTATATTCTAAGTTTTTCAGTGCAACTCACTCATATACTTTGTACTACACTGTGCTTTTCTTATATTCTAAGTTTTTCAGTGCAACTCACTCATATAATATGTACTACACTGTGCGTTTCTTATATTCTAAGTTTTTCAGTGCAACTCACTCATATACTATGTACTACACTGTGCGTTTCTTATATTCTAAGTTTTTCAGTGCAACTCACTCATATACTATGTACTACACTGTGCGTTTCTTATATTCTAAGTTTTTCAGTGCAACTCACTCATATACTATGTACTACACTGTGCATTTCGTGTAATGCGGGTTTTTCAGTAAATTCTAAGTTTTTCAGTGCAACTCACTCATATACTATGTACTACACTGTGCGTTTCTTATATTCTAAGTTTTTCAGTACAACTCACTCATATACTATGTACTACAC
The DNA here is from genome assembly GCF_978045245.1 of Mus caroli. Taxonomy (NCBI): domain Eukaryota; kingdom Metazoa; phylum Chordata; class Mammalia; order Rodentia; family Muridae; genus Mus; species Mus caroli. Next base: position 1,803,897 of record NW_028227279.1, on the reverse strand, counting down.
TGTGCGTTTCTTATATTCTAAGTTTTTCAGTGCAACTCACTCATATACTATGTACTACACTGTGCGTTTCTTATATTCTAAGTTTTTCAGTGCAACTCACTCATATACTATGTACTACACTGGGCGTTTCTTAAATTCTATGTTTTTCAGTGCCACTCACTCATATACTATGTACTACAATGTGCGTTTCTTATATTCTAAGTTTTTCAGTGCAACTCACTCATATACTATGTACTAAACTGTGCGTTTCTTATATTCTAAGTTTTTCAGTGCAACTAACTCATATACTATGTACTACACTGTGCGTTTCTTATATTCTAAGTTTTTCAGTGCAACTCACTCATATACTATGTACTACACTGTGCGTTTCTTATATTCTAAGTTTTTCAGTGCAACTCACTCATATACTATGTACTACACTGTGCATTTCGTGTAATGCGGGTTTTTCAGTAAATTCTAAGTTTTTCAGTGCAACTCACTCATATACTATGTACTACACTGTGCGTTTCTTATATTCTAAGTTTTTCAGTGCAACTCACTCATATACTATGTACTACACTGTGCGTTTCTTATATTCTAAATTTTTCAGTGAAACTCACTCATATACTATGTACTACACTGTGCGTTTCTTATATTCTAAGTTTTTCAGTGCAACTCACTCATATACTATGTACTACACTGTGCGTTTCTTAAATTCTAAGTTTTTCAGTGCAACTCACTCATATACTATGTACTACACTGTGCGTTTCTTATATTCTAAGTTTTTCAGTGCAACTCACTCATATACTATGTACTACACTGTGCGTTTCTTATATTCTAAGTTTTTCAGTGCAACTAACTCATATACTATGTACTACACTGTGCGTTTCTTATATTCTAAGTTTTTCAGTGCAACTCACTCATATACTATGTACTACACAGTGCGTTTCTTATATTCTAAGTTTTTCAGTGCAACTCACTCATATACTATGTACTACACTGTGCGTTTCTTATATTCTAAGTTTTTCAGTGCAACTCACTCATATACTATGTACTACACTGTGCGTTTCTTATATTCTAAGTTTTTCAGTGCAATTCACTCATATACTATGTACTACACTGTGCGTTTCTTATATTCTAAGTTTTTCAGTGCAACTCACTCATATACTATGTACTACACTGTGCGTTTCTTAAATTCTAAGTTTTTCAGTGCAACTCACTCATATACTATGTACTACACTGTGCGTTTCTTATATTCTAAGTTTTTCAGTGCAACTCACTCATATACTATGTACTACACTGTGCATTTCGTGTAATGCAGGTTTTTCAGTAAATTCTAAGTTTTTCAGTGCAACTCACTCATATACTATGTACTACACTGTGCGTTTCTTATATTCTAAGTTTTTCAGTGCAACTCACTCATATACTATGTACTACACTGTGCGTTTCTTATATTCTAAGTTTTTCAGTGCAACTCACTCATATACTATGTACTACACTGTGCGTTTCTTATATTCTAAGTTGTTCAGTGCAACTCTCTCATATACTATGTATTACACTGTGCGTTTCTTAAATTCTAAGTTTTTCAGTGCAACTCACTCATATACTATGTACTACACTGTGCGTTTCTTATATTCTAAGTTTTTCAGTGCAACTCACTCATATACTATGTACTACACTGTGCATTTCGTGTAATGCAGGTATTTCAGTAAATTCTAAGTTTTTCAGTGCAACTCACTCATATACTATGTACTACACTGTGCGTTTCTTATATTCTAAGTTTTTCAGTGCAACTCACTCATATACTATGTACTACACTGTGCGTTTCTTATATTCTAAGTTTTTCAGTGCAACTCACTCATATACTATGTACTACACTGTGCGTTTCTTATATTCTAAGTTGTTCAGTGCAACTCTCTCATATACTATGTATTACACTGTGCGTTTCTTATATTCTAAGTTTTTCAGTGCAACTCACTCATATACTTTGTACTACACTGTGCTTTTCTTATATTCTAAGTTTTTCAGTGCAACTCACTCATATACTTTGTACTACACTGTGCTTTTCTTATATTCTAAGTTTTTCAGTGCAACTCACTCATATAATATGTACTACACTGTGCGTTTCTTATATTCTAAGTTTTTCAGTGCAACTCACTCATATACTATGTACTACACTGTGCGTTTCTTAAATTCTAAGTTTTTCAGTGCAACTCACTCATATACTATGTACTACACTGTGCGTTTCTTATATTCTAAGTTTTTCAGTGCAACTCACTCATATACTATGTACTACACTGTGCGTTTCTTATATTCTAAGTTTTTCAGTGCAACTCACTCATATACTATGTACTACACTGTGCGTTTCTTATATTCTAAGTTTTTCAGTGCAACTCACTCATATACTATGTACTACACTGTGCGTTTCTTAAATTCTAAGTTTTTCAGTGCAACTCACTCATATACTATGTACTACACTGTGCGTTTCTTATATTCTAAGTTTTTCAGTGCAACTCACTCATATACTATGTACTACACTGTGCATTTTGTGTAATGCAGGTTTTTCAGTAAATTCTAAGTTTTTCAGTGCAACTCACTCATATACTATGTACTACACTGTGCGTTTCTTATATTCTAAGTTTTTCAGTGCAACTCACTCATATACTATGTACTACACTGGGCGTTTCTTAAATTCTAAGTTTTTCAGTGCCACTCACTCATATACTATGTACTACAATGTGCGTTTCTTATATTCTAAGTTTTTCAGTGCAACTCACTCATATACTATGTACTACACTGTGCGTTTCTTATATTCTAAGTTTTTCAGTGCAACTCACTCATATACTATGTACTACACTGTGCGTTTCTTATATTCTAAGTTTTTCAGTGCAACTCACTCATATACTATGTACTACACTGTGCGTTTCTTATATTCTAAGTTTTTCAGTGCAACTCACTCATATACTATGTACTACACTGTGCATTTCGTGTAATGCAGGTTTTTCAGTAAATTCTAAGTTTTTCAGTGCCACTCACTCATATACTATGTACTACAATGTGCGTTTCTTATATTCTAAGTTTTTCAGTGCAACTCACTCATATACTATGTACTACACTGTGCGTTTCTTATATTCTAAGTTTTTCAGTGCAACTAACTCATATACTATGTACTACACTGTGCGTTTCTTATATTCTAAGTTTTTCAGTGCAACTCACTCATATACTATGTACTACACTGTGCGTTTCTTATATTCTAAGTTTTTCAGTGCAACTCACTCATATACTATGTACTAGACTGTGCGTTTCTTATATTCTAAGTTTTTCAGTGAAACTCACTCATATACTATGTACTACACTGTGCGTTTCTTGTATTCTAAGTTTTTCAGTGCAACTCACTCATATACTATGTACTACACTGTGCGTTTCTTAAATTCTAAGTTTTTCAGTGCAACTCACTCATATACTATGTACTACACTGTGCGTTTCTTATATTCTAAGTTTTTCAGTGCAACTCACTCATATACTATGTACTACACTGTGCATTTCGTGTAATGCAGGTTTTTCAGTAAATTCTAAGTTTTTCAGTGCAACTCACTCATATACTATGTACTACACTGTGCGTTTCTTATATTCTAAGTTGTTCAGTGCAACTCTCTCATATACTATGTATTACACTGTGCGTTTCTTATATTCTAAGTTTTTCAGTGCAACTCACTCATATACTTTGTACTACACTGTGCTTTTCTTATATTCTAAGTTTTTCAGTGCAACTCACTCATATACTTTGTACTACACTGTGCTTTTCTTATATTCTAAGTTTTTCAGTGCAACTCACTCATATAATATGTACTACACTGTGCGTTTCTTATATTCTAAGTTTTTCAGTGCAACTCACTCATATACTATGTACTACACTGTGCGTTTCTTATATTCTAAGTTTTTCAGTGCAACTCACTCATATACTATGTACTACACTGTGCGTTTCTTATATTCTAAGTTTTTCAGTGCAACTCACTCATATACTATGTACTACACTGTGCATTTCGTGTAATGCGGGTTTTTCAGTAAATTCTAAGTTTTTCAGTGCAACTCACTCATATACTATGTACTACACTGTGCGTTTCTTATATTCTAAGTTTTTCAGTACAACTCACTCATATACTATGTACTACACTGTGCGTTTCTTATATTCTAAGTTTTTCAGTGCAACTCACTCATATACTATGTACTACACTGTGCGTTTCTTATATTCTAAGTTTTTCAGTGCAACTCACTCATATACTATGTACTACACTGGGCGTTTCTTAAATTCTAAGTTTTTCAGTGCCACTCACTCATATACTATGTACTACAATGTGCGTTTCTTATATTCTAAGTTTTTCAGTGCAACTCACTCATATACTATGTACTACACTGTGCGTTTCTTATATTCTAAGTTTTTCAGTGCAACTAACTCATATACTATGTACTACACTGTGCGTTTCTTATATTCTAAGTTTTTCAGTGCAACTCACTCATATACTATGTACTACACTGTGCGTTTCTTATATTCTAAGTTTTTCAGTGCAACTCACTCATATACTATGTACTACACTGTGCATTTCGTGTAATGCGGGTTTTTCAGTAAATTCTAAGTTTTTCAGTGCAACTCACTCATATACTATGTACTACACTGTGCGTTTCTTATATTCTAAGTTTTTCAGTACAACTCACTCATATACTATGTACTACACTGTGCGTTTCTTATATTCTAAGTTTTTCAGTGCAACTCACTCATATACTATGTACTACACTGTGCGTTTCTTATATTCTAAGTTTTTCAGTGCAACTCACTCATATACTATGTACTACACTGGGCGTTTCTTAAATTCTAAGTTTTTCAGTGCCACTCACTCATATACTATGTACTACAATGTGCGTTTCTTATATTCTAAGTTTTTCAGTGCAACTCACTCATATACTATGTACTACACTGTGCGTTTCTTATATTCTAAGTTTTTCAGTGCAACTAACTCATATACTATGTACTACACTGTGCGTTTCTTATATTCTAAGTTTTTCAGTGCAACTCACTCATATACTATGTACTACACTGTGCGTTTCTTATATTCTAAGTTTTTCAGTGCAACTCACTCATATACTATGTACTACACTGTGCATTTCGTGTAATGCGGGTTTTTCAGTAAATTCTAAGTTTTTCAGTGCAACTCACTCATATACTATGTACTACACTGTGCGTTTCTTATATTCTAAGTTTTTCAGTGCAACTCACTCATATACTATGTACTACACTGTGCGTTTCTTATATTCTAAATTTTTCAGTGAAACTCACTCATATACTATGTACTACACTGTGCGTTTCTTATATTCTAAGTTTTTCAGTGCAACTCACTCATATACTATGTACTACACTGTGCGTTTCTTAAATTCTAAGTTTTTCAGTGCAACTCACTCATATACTATGTACTACACTGTGCGTTTCTTATATTCTAAGTTTTTCAGTGCAACTCACTCATATACTATGTACTACACTGTGCGTTTCTTATATTCTAAGTTTTTCAGTGCAACTCACTCATATACTATGTACTACACTGTGCGTTTCTTATATTCTAAGTTTTTCAGTGCAACTCACTCATATACTATGTACTACACTGTGCGTTTCTTATATTCTAAGTTTTTCAGTGCAACTCACTCATATACTATGTACTACACTGTGCGTTTCTTAAATTCTAAGTTTTTCAGTGCAACTCACTCATATACTATGTACTACACTGTGCGTTTCTTATATTCTAAGTTTTTCAGTGCAACTCACTCATATACTATGTACTACACTGTGCATTTCGTGTAATGCAGGTTTTTCAGTAAATTCTAAGTTTTTCAGTGCAACTCACTCATATACTATGTACTACACTGTGCGTTTCTTATATTCTAAGTTTTTCAGTGCAACTCACTCATATACTATGTACTACACTGTGCGTTTCTTATATTCTAAGTTTTTCAGTGCAACTCACTCATATACTATGTACTACACTGTGCGTTTCTTATATTCTAAGTTGTTCAGTGCAACTCTCTCATATACTATGTATTACACTGTGCGTTTCTTAAATTCTAAGTTTTTCAGTGCAACTCACTCATATACTATGTACTACACTGTGCGTTTCTTATATTCTAAGTTTTTCAGTGCAACTCACTCATATACTATGTACTACACTGTGCATTTCGTGTAATGCAGGTATTTCAGTAAATTCTAAGTTTTTCAGTGCAACTCACTCATATACTATGTACTACACTGTGCGTTTCTTATATTCTAAGTTTTTCAGTGCAACTCACTCATATACTATGTACTACACTGTGCGTTTCTTATATTCTAAGTTTTTCAGTGCAACTCACTCATATACTATGTACTACACTGTGCGTTTCTTATATTCTAAGTTGTTCAGTGCAACTCTCTCATATACTATGTATTACACTGTGCGTTTCTTATATTCTAAGTTTTTCAGTGCAACTCACTCATATACTTTGTACTACACTGTGCTTTTCTTATATTCTAAGTTTTTCAGTGCAACTCACTCATATACTTTGTACTACACTGTGCTTTTCTTATATTCTAAGTTTTTCAGTGCAACTCACTCATATAATATGTACTACACTGTGCGTTTCTTATATTCTAAGTTTTTCAGTGCAACTCACTCATATACTATGTACTACACTGTGCGTTTCTTAAATTCTAAGTTTTTCAGTGCAACTCACTCATATACTATGTACTACACTGTGCGTTTCTTATATTCTAAGTTTTTCAGTGCAACTCACTCATATACTATGTACTACACTGTGCGTTTCTTATATTCTAAGTTTTTCAGTGCAACTCACTCATATACTATGTACTACACTGTGCGTTTCTTATATTCTAAGTTTTTCAGTGCAACTCACTCATATACTATGTACTACACTGTGCGTTTCTTAAATTCTAAGTTTTTCAGTGCAACTCACTCATATACTATGTACTACACTGTGCGTTTCTTATATTCTAAGTTTTTCAGTGCAACTCACTCATATACTATGTACTACACTGTGCATTTTGTGTAATGCAGGTTTTTCAGTAAATTCTAAGTTTTTCAGTGCAACTCACTCATATACTATGTACTACACTGTGCGTTTCTTATATTCTAAGTTTTTCAGTGCAACTCACTCATATACTATGTACTACACTGGGCGTTTCTTAAATTCTAAGTTTTTCAGTGCCACTCACTCATATACTATGTACTACAATGTGCGTTTCTTATATTCTAAGTTTTTCAGTGCAACTCACTCATATACTATGTACTACACTGTGCGTTTCTTATATTCTAAGTTTTTCAGTGCAACTAACTCATATACTATGTACTACACTGTGCGTTTCTTATATTCTAAGTTTTTCAGTGCAACTCACTCATATACTATGTACTACACTGTGCGTTTCTTATATTCTAAGTTTTTCAGTGCAACTCACTCATATACTATGTACTAGACTGTGCGTTTCTTATATTCTAAGTTTTTCAGTGAAACTCACTCATATACTATGTACTACACTGTGCGTTTCTTAAATTCTAAGTTTTTCAGTGCAACTCACTCATATACTATGTACTACACTGTGCGTTTCTTATATTCTAAGTTTTTCAGTGCAACTCACTCATATACTATGTACTACACTGTGCATTTCGTGTAATGCAGGTTTTTCAGTAAATTCTAAGTTTTTCAGTGCAACTCACTCATATACTATGTACTACACTGTGCGTTTCTTATATTCTAAGTTGTTCAGTGCAACTCTCTCATATACTATGTATTACACTGTGCGTTTCTTATATTCTAAGTTTTTCAGTGCAACTCACTCATATACTTTGTACTACACTGTGCTTTTCTTATATTCTAAGTTTTTCAGTGCAACTCACTCATATACTTTGTACTACACTGTGCTTTTCTTATATTCTAAGTTTTTCAGTGCAACTCACTCATATAATATGTACTACACTGTGCGTTTCTTATATTCTAAGTTTTTCAGTGCAACTCACTCATATACTATGTACTACACTGTGCGTTTCTTATATTCTAAGTTTTTCAGTGCAACTCACTCATATACTATGTACTACACTGTGCGTTTCTTATATTCTAAGTTTTTCAGTGCAACTCACTCATATACTATGTACTACACTGTGCATTTCGTGTAATGCGGGTTTTTCAGTAAATTCTAAGTTTTTCAGTGCAACTCACTCATATACTATGTACTACACTGTGCGTTTCTTATATTCTAAGTTTTTCAGTACAACTCACTCATATACTATGTACTACACTGTGCGTTTCTTATATTCTAAGTTTTTCAGTGCAACTCACTCATATACTATGTACTACACTGTGCGTTTCTTATATTCTAAGTTTTTCAGTGCAACTCACTCATATACTATGTACTACACTGGGCGTTTCTTAAATTCTATGTTTTTCAGTGCCACTCACTCATATACTATGTACTACAATGTGCGTTTCTTATATTCTAAGTTTTTCAGTGCAACTCACTCATATACTATGTACTAAACTGTGCGTTTCTTATATTCTAAGTTTTTCAGTGCAACTAACTCATATACTATGTACTACACTGTGCGTTTCTTATATTCTAAGTTTTTCAGTGCAACTCACTCATATACTATGTACTACACTGTGCGTTTCTTATATTCTAAGTTTTTCAGTGCAACTCACTCATATACTATGTACTACACTGTGCATTTCGTGTAATGCGGGTTTTTCAGTAAATTCTAAGTTTTTCAGTGCAACTCACTCATATACTATGTACTACACTGTGCGTTTCTTATATTCTAAGTTTTTCAGTGCAACTCACTCATATACTATGTACTACACTGTGCGTTTCTTATATTCTAAATTTTTCAGTGAAACTCACTCATATACTATGTACTACACTGTGCGTTTCTTATATTCTAAGTTTTTCAGTGCAACTCACTCATATACTATGTACTACACTGTGCGTTTCTTAAATTCTAAGTTTTTCAGTGCAACTCACTCATATACTATGTACTACACTGTGCGTTTCTTATATTCTAAGTTTTTCAGTGCAACTCACTCAGATACTATGTACTACACTGTGCGTTTCTTATATTCTAAGTTTTTCAGTGCAACTCACTCATATACTATGTACTACACTGTGCGTTTCTTATATTCTAAGTTTTTCAGTGCAACTCACTCATATACTATGTACTACACTGTGCGTTTCTTATATTCTAAGTTTTTCAGTGCAACTCACTCATATACTATGTACTACACTGTGCGTTTCTTAAATTCTAAGTTTTTCAGTGCAACTCACTCATATACTATGTACTACACTGTGCGTTTCTTATATTCTAAGTTTTTCAGTGCAACTCACTCATATACTATGTACTACACTGTGCATTTCGTGTAATGCAGGTTTTTCAGTAAATTCTAAGTTTTTCAGTGCAACTCACTCATATACTATGTAATACACTGTGCGTTTCTTATATTCTAAGTTTTTCAGTGCAACTCACTCATATACTATGTACTACACTGTGCGTTTCTTATATTCTAAGTTTTTCAGTGCAACTCACTCATATACTATGTACTACACTGTGCGTTTCTTATATTCTAAGTTGTTCAGTGCAACTCTCTCATATACTATGTATTACACTGTGCGTTTCTTATATTCTAAGTTTTTCAGTGCAACTCACTCATATACTTTGTACTACACTGTGCTTTTCTTATATTCTAAGTTTTTCAGTGCAACTCACTCATATACTTTGTACTACACTGTGCTTTTCTTATATTCTAAGTTTTTCAGTGCAACTCACTCATATAATATGTACTACACTGTGCGTTTCTTATATTCTAAGTTTTTCAGTGCAACTCACTCATATACTATGTACTACACTGTGCGTTTCTTAAATTCTAAGTTTTTCAGTGCAACTCACTCATATACTATGTACTACACTGTGCGTTTCTTATATTCTAAGTTTTTCAGTGCAACTCACTCATATACTATGTACTACACTGTGCGTTTCTTATATTCTAAGTTTTTCAGTGCAACTCACTCATATACTATGTACTACACTGTGCGTTTCTTATATTCTAAGTTTTTCAGTGAAACTCACTCATATACTATGTACTACACTGTGCGTTTCTTATATTCTAAGTTTTTCAGTGCAACTCACTCATATACTATGTACTACACTGTGCATTTCGTGTAATGCGGGTTTTTCAGTAAATTCTAAGTTTTTCAGTGCAACTCACTCATATACTATGTACTACACTGTGCGTTTCTTATATTCTAAGTTTTTCAGTGCAACTCACTGATATACTATGTACTACACTGTGCGTTTCTTATATTCTAAGTTTTTCAGTGAAACTCACTCATATACTATGTACTACACTGTGCGTTTCTTATATTCTAAGTTTTTCAGTGCAACTCACTCATATACTATGTACTACACTGTGCGTTTCTTATATTCTAAGTTTTTCAGTGCAACTCACTCATATACTATGTACTACACTGTGCGTTTCTTAAATTCTAAGTTTTTCAGTGCAACTCACTCATATACTATGTACTACACTGTGCGTTTCTTATATTCTAAGTTGTTCAGTGCAACTCACTCATATACTATGTACAACACTGTGCGTTTCTTATATTCTAAGTTTTTCAGTGCAACTCACTCATATACTATGTACTACACTGTGCATTTCGTGTAATGCGGGTTTTTCAGTAAATTCTAAGTTTTTCAGTGCAACTCACTCATATACTATGTACTACACTGTGCGTTTCTTATATTCTAAGTTTTTGAGTGCAACTCACTCATATACTATGTACTACACTGTGCATTTCTTATATTCTAAGTTTTTCAGTGCAACTCACTCATATACTATGTACTACACTGTGCGTTTCTTATATTCTAAGTTTTTCAGTGCAACTCACTCATATACTATGTACTACACTGTGCGTTTCTTATATTCTAAGTTTTTCAGTGCAACTCACTCATATACTATGTACTACACTGTGCGTTTCTTATATTCTAAGTTTTTCAGTGCAACTCACTCATATACTATGTACTACACTGTGCGTTTCTTATATTCTAAGTTTTTCAGTGCAACTCACTCATATACTATGTACTACACTGTGCGTTTCTTATATTCTAAGTTTTTCAGTGCAACTCACTCATATACTATGTACTACACTGAGCGTTTCTTAAATTCTAAGTTTTTCAGTGCAACTCACTCATATACTATGTACTACACTGTGCGTTTCTTATATTCTAAGTTTTTCAGTGCAACTCACTCATATACTATGTACTACACTGTGCGTTTCTTATATTCTAAGTTTTTCAGTGCAACTCACTCATATACTATGTACTACACTGTGCGTTTCTTATATTCTAAGTTTTTCATGCAACTCACTCATATACTATGTACTACACTGTGCATTTCGTGTAATGCGGGTTTTTCAGTAAATTCTAAGTTTTTCAGTGCAACTCACTCATATACTATGCGTATATGAGTACTCACTCATATACTACACTGTGCGTTTCTTATATTCTAAGTTTTTCAGTACAACTCACTCATATACTATGTACTACACTGTGCGTTTCTTATATTCTAAGTTTTTCAGTGCAACTCACTCATATACTATGTACTACACTGTGCGTTTCTTATATTCTAAATTTTTCCGTGCAACTCACTCATATACTATGTACTACACTGGGCGTTTCTTAAATTCTAAGTTTTTCAGTGCCACTCACTCATATACTATGTACTACAATGTGCGTTTCTTATATTCTAAGTTTTTCAGTGCAACTCACTCATATACTATGTACTACACTGTGCGTTTCTTATATTCTAAGTTTTTCAGTGCAACTCACTCTTATACTATGTACTACACTGTGCGTTTCTTATATTCTAAGTTTTTCAGTGCAACTCACTCATATACTATGTACTACACTGTGCGTTTCTTATATTCTAAGTTTTTCAGTGCAACTCACTCATATACTATGTACTACACTGTGCGTTTCTTATATTCTCAGTTTTTCAGTGCAACTCACTCATATACTATGTAGTACACTGTGCGTTTCTTATATTCTCAGTTTTTCAGTGCAACTCACTCATATACTATGTACTACACTGTGCGTTTCTTATATTCTAAGTTTTTCAGTGCAACTCACTCATATACTAAGTACTACACTGTGCGTTTCTTATATTCTAAGTTTTTCAGTGCAACTCACTCATATACTATGTACTACACTGTGCATTTCGTGTAATGCGGGTTTTTCAGTAAATTCTAAGTTTTTCAGTGCAACTCACTCATATACTATGTACTACACTGTGCGTTTCTTATATTCTAAGTTTTTCAGTACAACTCACTCATATACTATGTACTACACTGTCCGTTTCTTATATTCTAAGTTTTTCAGTGCAACTCACTCATATACTATGTACTACACTGTGCGTTTCTTATATTCTAAGTTTTTCAGTGCAACTCACTCATATACTATGTACTACACTGGGCGTTTCTTAAATTCTAAGTTTTTCAGTGCCACTCACTCATATACTATGTACTACAATGTGCGTTTCTTATATTCTAAGTTTTTCAGTGCAACTCACTCATATACTATGTACTACACTGTGCGTTTCTTATATTCTAAGTTTTTCAGTGCAACTCACTCATATACTATGTACTACACTGTGCGTTTCTTATATTCTAAGTTTTTCAGTGCAACTCACTCATATACTATGTACTACACTGTGCGTTTCTTATATTCTAAGTTTTTCAGTGCAACTCACTCATATACTATGTACTACACTGTGCATTTCGTGTAATGGGGGTTTTTCAGTAAATTCTAAGTTTTTCAGTGCAACTCACTCATATACTATGTACTACACTGTGCGTTTCTTATATTCTAAGTTTTTCAGTACAACTCACTCATATACTATGTACTACACTGTGCGTTTCTTATATTCTAAGTTTTTCAGTGCAACTCACTCATATACTATGTACTACACTGTGCGTTTCTTATATTCTAAGTTTTTCAGTGCAACTCACTCATATACTATGTACTACACTGGGCGTTTCTTAAATTCTAAGTTTTTCAGTGCCACTCACTCATATACTATGTACTACAATGTGCGTTTCTTATATTCTAAGTTTTTCAGTGCAACTCACTCATATACTATGTACTACACTGTGCGTTTCTTATATTCTAAGTTTTTCAGTGCAACTAACTCATATACTATGTACTACACTGTGCGTTTCTTATATTCTAAGTTTTTCAGTGCAACTCACTCATATACTATGTACTACACTGTGCGTTTCTTATATTCTAAGTTTTTCAGTGCAACTCACTCATATACTATGTACTACACTGTGCGTTTCTTATATTCTAAGTTTTTCAGTGAAACTCACTCATATACTATGTACTACACTGTGCGTTTCTTATATTCTAAGTTTTTCAGTGCAACTCACTCATATACTATGTACTACACTGTGCGTTTCTTAAATTCTAAGTTTTTCAGTGCAACTCACTCATATACTATGTACTACACTGTGCGTTTCTTATATTCTAAGTTTTTCAGTGCAACTCACTCATATACTATGTACTACACTGTGCGTTTCTTATATTCTAAGTTTTTCAGTGCAACTCACTCATATACTATGTACTACACTGTGCGTTTCTTATATTCTAAGTTTTTCAGTGCAACTCACTCATATACTATGTACTACACTGTGCGTTTCTTATATTCTAAGTTTTTCAGTGCAACTCACTCATATACTATGTACTACACTGTGCGTTTCTTAAATTCTAAGTTTTTCAGTGCAACTCACTCATATACTATGTACTACACTGTGCGTTTCTTATATTCTAAGTTTTTCAGTGCAACTCACTCATATACTATGTACTACACTGTGCATTTCGTGTAATGCAGGTTTTTCAGTAAATTCTAAGTTTTTCAGTGCAACTCACTCATATACTATGTACTACACTGTGCGTTTCTTATATTCTAAGTTTTTCAGTGCAACTCACTCATATACTATGTACTACACTGTGCGTTTCTTATATTCTAAGTTTTTCAGTGCAACTCACTCATATACTATGTACTACACTGTGCGTTTCTTATATTCTAAGTTGTTCAGTGCAACTCTCTCATATACTATGTATTACACTGTGCGTTTCTTATATTCTAAGTTTTTCAGTGCAACTCACTCATATACTTTGTACTACACTGTGCTTTTCTTATATTCTAAGTTTTTCAGTGCAACTCACTCATATACTTTGTACTACACTGTGCTTTTCTTATATTCTAAGTTTTTCAGTGCAACTCACTCATATAATATGTACTACACTGTGCGTTTCTTATATTCTAAGTTTTTCAGTGCAACTCACTCATATACTATGTACTACACTGTGCGTTTCTTATATTCTAAGTTTTTCAGTGCAACTCACTCATATACTATGTACTACACTGTGCGTTTCTTATATTCTAAGTTTTTCAGTGCAACTCACTCATATACTATGTACTACACTGTGCATTTCGTGTAATGCGGGTTTTTCAGTAAATTCTAAGTTTTTCAGTGCAACTCACTCATATACTATGTACTACACTGTGCGTTTCTTATATTCTAAGTTTTTCAGTACAACTCACTCATATACTATGTACTACACTGTGCGTTTCTTATATTCTAAGTTTTTCAGTGCAACTCACTCATATACTATGTACTACACTGTGCGTTTCTTATATTCTAAGTTTTTCAGTGCAACTCACTCATATACTATGTACTACACCTGGCGTTTCTTAAATTCTAAGTTTTTCAGTGCCACTCACTCATATACTATGTACTACAATGTGCGTTTCTTATATTCTAAGTTTTTCAGTGCAACTTACTCATATACTATGTACTACACTGTGCGTTTCTTATATTCTAAGTTTTTCAGTGCAACTAACTCATATACTATGTACTACACTGTGCGTTTCTTATATTCTAAGTTTTTCAGTGCAACTCACTCATATACTATGTACTACACTGTGCGTTTCTTATATTCTAAGTTTTTCAGTGCAACTCACTCATATACTATGTACTACACTGTGCATTTCGTGTAATGCGGGTTTTTCAGTAAATTCTAAGTTTTTCAGTGCAACTCACTCATATACTATGTACTACACTGTGCGTTTCTTATATTCTAAGTTTTTCAGTGCAACTCACTCATATACTATGTACTACACTGTGCGTTTCTTATATTCTAAGTTTTTCAGTGAAACTCACTCATATACTATGTACTACACTGTGCGTTTCTTATATTCTAAGTTTTTCAGTGCAACTCACTCATATACTATGTACTACACTGTGCGTTTCTTAAATTCTAAGTTTTTCAGTGCAACTCACTCATATACTATGTACTACACTGTGCGTTTCTTATATTCTAAGTTTTTCAGTGCAACTCACTCATATACTATGTACTACACTGTGCGTTTCTTATATTCTAAGTTTTTCAGTGCAACTCACTCATATACTATGTACTACACTGTGCGTTTCTTATATTCTAAGTTTTTCAGTGCAACTCACTCATATACTATGTACTACACTGTGCGTTTCTTATATTCTAAGTTTTTCAGTGCAACTCACTCATATACTATGTACTACACTGTGCGTTTCTTAAATTCTAAGTTTTTCAGTGCAACTCACTCATATACTATGTACTACACTGTGCGTTTCTTATATTCTAAGTTTTTCAGTGCAACTCACTCATATACTATGTACTACACTGTGCATTTCGTGTAATGCAGGTTTTTCAGTAAATTCTAAGTTTTTCAGTGCAAGTCACTCATATACTATGTACTACACTGTGCGTTTCTTATATTCTAAGTTTTTCAGTGCAACTCACTCATATACTATGTACTACACTGTGCGTTTCTTATATTCTAAGTTTTTCAGTGCAACTCACTCATATACTATGTACTACACTGTGCGTTTCTTATATTCTAAGTTGTTCAGTGCAACTCTCTCATATACTATGTATTACATTGTGCGTTTCTTATATTCTAAGTTTTTCAGTGCAACTCACTCATATACTTTGTACTACACTGTGCTTTTCTTATATTCTAAGTTTTTCAGTGCAACTCACTCATATACTTTGTACTACACTGTGCTTTTCTTATATTCTAAGTTTTTCAGTGCAACTCACTCATATAATATGTACTACACTGTGCGTTTCTTATATTCTAAGTTTTTCAGTGCAACTCACTCATATACTATGTACTACACTGTGCGTTTCTTAAATTCTTAGTTTTTCAGTGCAACTCACTCATATACTATGTACTACATTGTGCGTTTCTTATATTCTAAGTTTTTCAGTGCAACTCACTCATATACTATGTACTACACTGTGCGTTTCTTATATTCTAAGTTTTTCAGTGCAACTCACTCATATACTATGTACTACACTGTGCGTTTCTTATATTCTAAGTTTTTCAGTGCAACTCACTCATATACTATGTACTACACTGTGCGTTTCTTATATTCTAAGTTTTTCAGTGCAACTCACTCATATACTATGTACTACACTGTGCGTTTCTTATATTCTAAGTTTTTCAGTGCAACTCACTCATATACTATGTACTAGACTGTGCGTTTCTTATATTCTAAGTTTTTCAGTGAAACTCACTCATATACTATGTACTACACTGTGCGTTTCTTAAATTCTAAGTTTTTCAGTGCAACTCACTCATATACTATGTACTACACTGTGCGTTTCTTATATTCTAAGTTTTTCAGTGCAACTCACTCATATACTATGTACTACACTGTGCATTTCGTGTAATGCAGGTTTTTCAGTAAATTCTAAGTTTTTCAGTGCAACTCACTCATATACTATGTACTACACTGTGCGTTTCTTATATTCTAAGTTGTTCAGTGCAACTCTCTCATATACTATGTATTACACTGTGCGTTTCTTATATTCTAAGTTTTTCAGTGCAACTCACTCATATACTTTGTACTACACTGTGCTTTTCTTATATTCTAAGTTTTTCAGTGCAACTCACTCATATACTTTGTACTACACTGTGCTTTTCTTATATTCTAAGTTTTTCAGTGCAACTCACTCATATAATATGTACTACACTGTGCGTTTCTTATATTCTAAGTTTTTCAGTGCAACTCACTCATATACTATGTACTACACTGTGCGTTTCTTATATTCTAAGTTTTTCAGTGCAACTCACTCATATACTATGTACTACACTGTGCGTTTCTTATATTCTAAGTTTTTCAGTGCAACTCACTCATATACTATGTACTACACTGTGCATTTCGTGTAATGCGGGTTTTTCAGTAAATTCTAAGTTTTTCAGTGCAACTCACTCATATACTATGTACTACACTGTGCGTTTCTTATATTCTAAGTTTTTCAGTACAACTCACTCATATACTATGTACTACACTGTGCGTTTCTTATATTCTAAGTTTTTCAGTGCAACTCACTCATATACTATGTACTACACTGTGCGTTTCTTATATTCTAAGTTTTTCAGTGCAACTCACTCATATACTATGTACTACACTGGGCGTTTCTTAAATTCTATGTTTTTCAGTGCCACTCACTCATATACTATGTACTACAATGTGCGTTTCTTATATTCTAAGTTTTTCAGTGCAACTCACTCATATACTATGTACTACACTGTGCGTTTCTTATATTCTAAGTTTTTCAGTGCAACTAACTCATATACTATGTACTACACTGTGCGTTTCTTATATTCTAAGTTTTTCAGTGCAACTCACTCATATACTATGTACTACACTGTGCGTTTCTTATATTCTAAGTTTTTCAGTGCAACTCACTCATATACTATGTACTACACTGTGCATTTCGTGTAATGCGGGTTTTTCAGTAAATTCTAAGTTTTTCAGTGCAACTCACTCATATACTATGTACTACACTGTGCGTTTCTTATATTCTAAGTTTTTCAGTGCAACTCACTCATATACTATGTACTACACTGTGCGTTTCTTATATTCTAAATTTTTCAGTGAAACTCACTCATATACTATGTACTACACTGTGCGTTTCTTATATTCTAAGTTTTTCAGTGCAACTCACTCATATACTATGTACTACACTGTGCGTTTCTTAAATTCTAAGTTTTTCAGTGCAACTCACTCATATACTATGTACTACACTGTGCGTTTCTTATATTCTAAGTTTTTCAGTGCAACTCACTCAGATACTATGTACTACACTGTGCGTTTCTTATATTCTAAGTTTTTCAGTGCAACTCACTCAGATACTATGTACTACACTGTGCGTTTCTTATATTCTAAGTTTTTCAGTGCAACTCACTCATATACTATGTACTACACTGTGCGTTTCTTATATTCTAAGTTTTTCAGTGCAACTCACTCATATACTATGTACTACACTGTGCGTTTCTTATATTCTAAGTTTTTCAGTGCAACTCACTCATATACTATGTACTACACTGTGCGTTTCTTAAATTCTAAGTTTTTCAGTGCAACTCACTCATATACTATGTACTACACTGTGCGTTTCTTATATTCTAAGTTTTTCAGTGCAACTCACTCATATACTATGTACTACACTGTGCATTTCGTGTAATGCAGGTTTTTCAGTAAATTCTAAGTTTTTCAGTGCAACTCACTCATATACTATGTACTACACTGTGCGTTTCTTATATTCTAAGTTTTTCAGTGCAACTCACTCATATACTATGTACTACACTGTGCGTTTCTTATATTCTAAGTTTTTCAGTGCAACTCACTCATATACTATGTACTACACTGTGCGTTTCTTATATTCTAAGTTGTTCAGTGCAACTCTCTCATATACTATGTATTACACTGTGCGTTTCTTATATTCTAAGTTTTTCAGTGCAACTCACTCATATACTTTGTACTACACTGTGCTTTTCTTATATTCTAAGTTTTTCAGTGGAACTCACTCATATACTTTGTACTACACTGTGCTTTTCTTATATTCTAAGTTTTTCAGTGCAACTCACTCATATAATATGTACTACACTGTGCGTTTCTTATATTCTAAGTTTTTCAGTGCAATTCACTCATATACTATGTAATACACTGTGCGTTTCTTAAATTCTAAGTTTTTCAGTGCAACTCACTCATATACTATGTACTACAGTGTGCGTTTCTTATATTCTAAGTTTTTCAGTGCAACTCACTCATATACTATGTACTACACTGTGCGTTTCTTATATTCTAAGTTTTTCAGTGCAACTCACTCATATACTATGTACTACACTGTGCGTTTCTTATATTCTAAGTTTTTCAGTGCAACTCACTCATATACTATGTACTACACTGTGCGTTTCTTATATTCTAAGTTTTTCAGTGCAACTCACTCATATACTATGTACTACACTGTGCATTTCGTGTAATGCGGGTTTTTCAGTAAATTCTAAGTTTTTCAGGGCAACTCACTCATATACTATGTACTACACTGTGCGTTTCTTATATTCTAAGTTTTTCAGTGCAACTCACTGATATACTATGTACTACACTGTGCGTTTCTTATATTCTAAGTTTTTCAGTGAAACTCACTCATATACTATGTACTACACTGTGCGTTTCTTATATTCTAAGTTTTTCAGTGCAACTCACTCATATACTATGTACTACACTGTGCGTTTCTTATATTCTAAGTTTTTCAGTGCAACTCACTCATATACTATGTACTACACTGTGCGTTTCTTAAATTCTAAGTTTTTCAGTGCAACTCACTCATATACTATGTACTACACTGTGCGTTTCTTATATTCTAAGTTTTTCAGTGCAACTCACTCATATACTATGTACAACACTGTGCGTTTCTTATATTCTAAGTTTTTCAGTGCAACTCACTCATATACTATGTACTACACTGTGCATTTCGTGTAATGCGGGTTTTTCAGTAAATTCTAAGTTTTTCAGTGCAACTCACTCATATACTATGTACTACACTGTGCGTTTCTTATATTCTAAGTTTTTGAGTGCAACTCACTCATATACTATGTACTACACTGTGCATTTCTTATATTCTAAGTTTTTCAGTGCAACTCACTCATATACTATGTACTACACTGTGCGTTTCTTATATTCTAAGTTTTTCAGTGCAACTCACTCATATACTATGTACTACACTGTGCGTTTCTTATATTCTAAGTTTTTCAGTGCAACTCACTCATATACTATGTACTACACTGTGCGTTTCTTATATTCTAAGTTTTTCAGTGCAACTCACTCATATACTATGTACTACACTGTGCGTTTCTTATATTCTAAGTTTTTCAGTGCAACTCACTCATATACTATGTACTACACTGAGCGTTTCTTAAATTCTAAGTTTTTCAGTGCAACTCACTCATATACTATGTACTACACTGTGCGTTTCTTAAATTCTAAGTTTTTCAGTGCAACTCACTCATATACTATGTACTACACTGTGCGTTTCTTATATTCTAAGTTTTTCAGTGCAACTCACTCATATACTATGTACTACACTGTGCGTTTCTTATATTCTAAGTTTTTCAGTGCAACTCACTCATATACTATGTACTACACTGTGCGTTTCTTATATTCTAAGTTTTTCATGCAACTCACTCATATACTATGTACTACACTGTGCATTTCGTGTAATGCGGGTTTTTCAGTAAATTCTAAGTTTTTCAGTGGAACTCACTCATATACTATGCGTATATGAGTACTCACTCATATACTACACTGTGCGTTTCTTATATTCTAAGTTTTTCAGTACAACTCACTCATATACTATGTACTACACTGTGCGTTTCTTATATTCTAAGTTTTTCAGTGCAACTCACTCATATACTATGTACTACACTGTGCGTTTCTTATATTCTAAATTTTTCCGTGCAACTCACTCATATACTATGTACTACACTGGGCGTTTCTTAAATTCTAAGTTTTTCAGTGCCACTCACTCATATACTATGTACTACAATGTGCGTTTCTTATATTCTAAGTTTTTCAGTGCAACTCACTCATATACTATGTACTACACTGTGCGTTTCTTATATTCTAAGTTTTTCAGTGCAACTCACTCATATACTATGTACTACACTGAGCGTTTCTTAAATTCTAAGTTTTTCAGTGCAACTCACTCATATACTATGTACTACACTGTGCGTTTCTTAAATTCTAAGTTTTTCAGTGCAACTCACTCATATACTATGTACTACACTGTGCGTTTCTTATATTCTAAGTTTTTCAGTGCAACTCACTCATATACTATGTACTACACTGTGCGTTTCTTATATTCTAAGTTTTTCAGTGCAACTCACTCATATACTATGTACTACACTGTGCGTTTCTTATATTCTAAGTTTTTCATGCAACTCACTCATATACTATGTACTACACTGTGCATTTCGTGTAATGCGGGTTTTTCAGTAAATTCTAAGTTTTTCAGTGGAACTCACTCATATACTATGCGTATATGAGTACTCACTCATATACTACACTGTGCGTTTCTTATATTCTAAGTTTTTCAGTACAACTCACTCATATACTATGTACTACACTGTGCGTTTCTTATATTCTAAGTTTTTCAGTGCAACTCACTCATATACTATGTACTACACTGTGCGTTTCTTATATTCTAAATTTTTCCGTGCAACTCACTCATATACTATGTACTACACTGGGCGTTTCTTAAATTCTAAGTTTTTCAGTGCCACTCACTCATATACTATGTACTACAATGTGCGTTTCTTATATTCTAAGTTTTTCAGTGCAACTCACTCATATACTATGTACTACACTGTGCGTTTCTTATATTCTAAGTTTTTCAGTGCAACTCACTCTTATACTATGTACTACACTGTGCGTTTCTTATATTCTAAGTTTTTCAGTGCAACTCACTCATATACTATGTACTACACTGTGCGTTTCTTATATTCTAAGTTTTTCAGTGCAACTCACTCATATACTATGTACTACACTGTGCGTTTCTTATATTCTCAGTTTTTCAGTGCAACTCACTCATATACTATGTAGTACACTGTGCGTTTCTTATATTCTCAGTTTTTCAGTGCAACTCACTCATATACTATGTACTACACTGTGCGTTTCTTATATTCTAAGTTTTTCAGTGCAACTCACTCATATACTAAGTACTACACTGTGCGTTTCTTATATTCTAAGTTTTTCAGTGCAACTCACTCATATACTATGTACTACACTGTGCATTTCGTGTAATGCGGGTTTTTCAGTAAATTCTAAGTTTTTCAGTGCAACTCACTCATATACTATGTACTACACTGTGCGTTTCTTATATTCTAAGTTTTTCAGTACAACTCACTCATATACTATGTACTACACTGTGCGTTTCTTATATTCTAAGTTTTTCAGTGCAACTCACTCATATACTATGTACTACACTGTGCGTTTCTTATATTCTAAGTTTTTCAGTGCAACTCACTCATATACTATGTACTACACTGGGCGTTTCTTAAATTCTAAGTTTTTCAGTGCCACTCACTCATATACTATGTACTACAATGTGCGTTTCTTATATTCTAAGTTTTTCAGTGCAACTCACTCATATACTATGTACTACACTGTGCGTTTCTTATATTCTAAGTTTTTCAGTGCAACTCACTCATATACTATGTACTACACTGTGCGTTTCTTATATTCTAAGTTTTTCAGTGCAACTCACTCATATACTATGTACTACACTGTGCGTTTCTTATATTCTAAGTTTTTCAGTGCAACTCACTCATATACTATGTACTACACTGTGCATTTCGTGTAATGCGGGTTTTTCAGTAAATTCTAAGTTTTTCAGTGCAACTCACTCATATACTATGTACTACACTGTGCGTTTCTTATATTCTAAGTTTTTCAGTACAACTCACTCATATACTATGTACTACACTGTGCGTTTCTTATATTCTAAGTTTTTCAGTGCAACTCACTCATATACTATGTACTACACTGTGCGTTTCTTATATTCTAAGTTTTTCAGTGCAACTCACTCATATACTATGTACTACACTGGGCGTTTCTTAAATTCTAAGTTTTTCAGTGCCACTCACTCATATACTATGTACTACAATGTGCGTTTCTTATATTCTAAGTTTTTCAGTGCAACTCACTCATATACTATGTACTACACTGTGCGTTTCTTATATTCTAAGTTTTTCAGTGCAACTAACTCATATACTATGTACTACACTGTGCGTTTCTTATATTCTAAGTTTTTCAGTGCAACTCACTCATATACTATGTACTACACTGTGCGTTTCTTATATTCTAAGTTTTTCAGTGCAACTCACTCATATACTATGTACTACACTGTGCGTTTCTTATATTCTAAGTTTTTCAGTGAAACTCACTCATATACTATGTACTACACTGTGCGTTTCTTATATTCTAAGTTTTTCAGTGCAACTCACTCATATACTATGTACTACACTGTGCGTTTCTTAAATTCTAAGTTTTTCAGTGCAACTCACTCATATACTATGTACTACACTGTGCGTTTCTTATATTCTAAGTTTTTCAGTGCAACTCACTCATATACTATGTACTACACTGTGCGTTTCTTATATTCTAAGTTTTTCAGTGCAACTCACTCATATACTATGTACTACACTGTGCGTTTCTTATATTCTAAGTTTTTCAGTGCAACTCACTCATATACTATGTACTACACTGTGCGTTTCTTATATTCTAAGTTTTTCAGTGCAACTCACTCATATACTATGTACTACACTGTGCGTTTCTTAAATTCTAAGTTTTTCAGTGCAACTCACTCATATACTATGTACTACACTGTGCGTTTCTTATATTCTAAGTTTTTCAGTGCAACTCACTCATATACTATGTACTACACTGTGCATTTCGTGTAATGCAGGTTTTTCAGTAAATTCTAAGTTTTTCAGTGCAACTCACTCATATACTATGTACTACACTGTGCGTTTCTTATATTCTAAGTTTTTCAGTGCAACTCACTCATATACTATGTACTACACTGTGCGTTTCTTATATTCTAAGTTTTTCAGTGCAACTCACTCATATACTATGTACTACACTGTGCGTTTCTTATATTCTAAGTTGTTCAGTGCAACTCTCTCATATACTATGTATTACACTGTGCGTTTCTTATATTCTAAGTTTTTCAGTGCAACTCACTCATATACTTTGTACTACACTGTGCTTTTCTTATATTCTAAGTTTTTCAGTGCAACTCACTCATATACTTTGTACTACACTGTGCTTTTCTTATATTCTAAGTTTTTCAGTGCAACTCACTCATATAATATGTACTACACTGTGCGTTTCTTATATTCTAAGTTTTTCAGTGCAACTCACTCATATACTATGTACTACACTGTGCGTTTCTTATATTCTAAGTTTTTCAGTGCAACTCACTCATATACTATGTACTACACTGTGCGTTTCTTATATTCTAAGTTTTTCAGTGCAACTCACTCATATACTATGTACTACACTGTGCATTTCGTGTAATGCGGGTTTTTCAGTAAATTCTAAGTTTTTCAGTGCAACTCACTCATATACTATGTACTACACTGTGCGTTTCTTATATTCTAAGTTTTTCAGTACAACTCACTCATATACTATGTACTACACTGTGCGTTTCTTATATTCTAAGTTTTTCAGTGCAACTCACTCATATACTATGTACTACACTGTGCGTTTCTTATATTCTAAGTTTTTCAGTGCAACTCACTCATATACTATGTACTACACTGGGCGTTTCTTAAATTCTAAGTTTTTCAGTGCCACTCACTCATATACTATGTACTACAATGTGCGTTTCTTATATTCTAAGTTTTTCAGTGCAACTCACTCATATACTATGTACTACACTGTGCGTTTCTTATATTCTAAGTTTTTCAGTGCAACTAACTCATATACTATGTACTACACTGTGCGTTTCTTATATTCTAAGTTTTTCAGTGCAACTCACTCATATACTATGTACTACACTGTGCGTTTCTTATATTCTAAGTTTTTCAGTGCAACTCACTCATATACTATGTACTACACTGTGCATTTCGTGTAATGCGGGTTTTTCAGTAAATTCTAAGTTTTTCAGTGCAACTCACTCATATACTATGTACTACACTGTGCGTTTCTTATATTCTAAGTTTTTCAGTGCAACTCACTCATATACTATGTACTACACTGTGCGTTTCTTATATTCTAAGTTTTTCAGTGCAACTCACTCATATACTATGTACTACACTGTGCGTTTCTTATATTCTAAGTTTTTCAGTGCAACTCACTCATATACTATGTACTACACTGTGCGTTTCTTAAATTCTAAGTTTTTCAGTGCAACTCACTCATATACTATGTACTACACTGTGCGTTTCTTATATTCTAAGTTTTTCAGTGCAACTCACTCATATACTATGCGTATATGAGTACTCACTCATATACTACACTGTGCGTTTCTTATATTCTAAGTTTTTCAGTACAACTCACTCATATACTATGTACTACACTGTGCGTTTCTTATATTCTAAGTTTTTCAGTGCAACTCACTCATATACTATGTACTACACTGTGCGTTTCTTATATTCTAAATTTTTCCGTGCAACTCACTCATATACTATGTACTACACTGGGCGTTTCTTAAATTCTAAGTTTTTCAGTGCCACTCACTCATATACTATGTACTACAATGTGCGTTTCTTATATTCTAAGTTTTTCAGTGCAACTCACTCATATACTATGTACTACACTGTGCGTTTCTTATATTCTAAGTTTTTCAGTGCAACTCACTCTTATACTATGTACTACACTGTGCGTTTCTTATATTCTAAGTTTTTCAGTGCAACTCACTCATATACTATGTACTACACTGTGCGTTTCTTATATTCTAAATTTTTCAGTGCAACTCACTCATATACTATGTACTACACTGTGCGTTTCTTATATTCTCAGTTTTTCAGTGCAACTCACTCATATACTATGTAGTACACTGTGCGTTTCTTATATTCTCAGTTTTTCAGTGCAACTCACTCATATACTATGTACTACACTGTGCGTTTCTTATATTCTAAGTTTTTCAGTGCAACTCACTCATATACTAAGTACTACACTGTGCGTTTCTTATATTCTAAGTTTTTCAGTGCAACTCACTCATATACTATGTACTACACTGTGCATTTCGTGTAATGCGGGTTTTTCAGTAAATTCTAAGTTTTTCAGTGCAACTCACTCATATACTATGTACTACACTGTGCGTTTCTTATATTCTAAGTTTTTCAGTACAACTCACTCATATACTATGTACTACACTGTGCGTTTCTTATATTCTAAGTTTTTCAGTGCAACTCACTCATATACTATGTACTACACTGTGCGTTTCTTATAATCTAAGTTTTTCAGTGCAACTCACTCATATACTATGTACTACACTGGGCGTTTCTTAAATTCTAAGTTTTTCAGTGCCACTCACTCATATACTATGTACTACAATGTGCGTTTCTTATATTCTAAGTTTTTCAGTGCAACTCACTCATATACTATGTACTACACTGTGCGTTTCTTATATTCTAAGTTTTTCAGTGCAACTCACTCATATACTATGTACTACACTGTGCGTTTCTTATATTCTAAGTTTTTCAGTGCAACTCACTCATATACTATGTACTACACTGTGCGTTTCTTATATTCTAAGTTTTTCAGTGCAACTCACTCATATACTATGTACTACACTGTGCATTTCGTGTAATGCGGGTTTTTCAGTAAATTCTAAGTTTTTCAGTGCAACTCACTCATATACTATGTACTACACTGTGCGTTTCTTATATTCTAAGTTTTTCAGTACAACTCACTCATATACTATGTACTACACTGTGCGTTTCTTATATTCTAAGTTTTTCAGTGCAACTCACTCATATACTATGTACTACACTGTGCGTTTCTTATATTCTAAGTTTTTCAGTGCAACTCACTCATATACTATGTACTACACTGGGCGTTTCTTAAATTCTAAGTTTTTCAGTGCCACTCACTCATATACTATGTACTACAATGTGCGTTTCTTATATTCTAAGTTTTTCAGTGCAACTCACTCATATACTATGTACTACACTGTGCGTTTCTTATATTCTAAGTTTTTCAGTGCAACTCACTCTTATACTATGTACTACACTGTGCGTTTCTTATATTCTAAGTTTTTCAGTGCAACTCACTCATATACTATGTACTACACTGTGCGTTTCTTATATTCTAAGTTTTTCAGTGCAACTCACTCATATACTATGTACTACACTGTGCGTTTCTTATATTCTCAGTTTTTCAGTGCAACTCACTCATATACTATGTAGTACACTGTGCGTTTCTTATATTCTCAGTTTTTCAGTGCAACTCACTCATATACTATGTACTACACTGTGCGTTTCTTATATTCTAAGTTTTTCAGTGCAACTCACTCATATACTAAGTACTACACTGTGCGTTTCTTATATTCTAAGTTTTTCAGTGCAACTCACTCATATACTATGTACTACACTGTGCATTTCGTGTAATGCGGGTTTTTCAGTAAATTCTAAGTTTTTCAGTGCAACTCACTCATATACTATGTACTACACTGTGCGTTTCTTATATTCTAAGTTTTTCAGTACAACTCACTCATATACTATGTACTACACTGTGCGTTTCTTATATTCTAAGTTTTTCAGTGCAACTCACTCATATACTATGTACTACACTGTGCGTTTCTTATATTCTAAGTTTTTCAGTGCAACTCACTCATATACTATGTACTACACTGGGCGTTTCTTAAATTCTAAGTTTTTCAGTGCCACTCACTCATATACTATGTACTACAATGTGCGTTTCTTATATTCTAAGTTTTTCAGTGCAACTCACTCATATACTATGTACTACACTGTGCGTTTCTTATATTCTAAGTTTTTCAGTGCAACTCACTCATATACTATGTACTACACTGTGCGTTTCTTATATTCTAAGTTTTTCAGTGCAACTCACTCATATACTATGTACTACACTGTGCGTTTCTTATATTCTAAGTTTTTCAGTGCAACTCACTCATATACTATGTACTACACTGTGCATTTCGTGTAATGCGGGTTTTTCAGTAAATTCTAAGTTTTTCAGTGCAACTCACTCATATACTATGTACTACACTGTGCGTTTCTTATATTCTAAGTTTTTCAGTACAACTCACTCATATACTATGTACTACACTGTGCGTTTCTTATATTCTAAGTTTTTCAGTGCAACTCACTCATATACTATGTACTACACTGTGCGTTTCTTATATTCTAAGTTTTTCAGTGCAACTCACTCATATACTATGTACTACACTGGGCGTTTCTTAAATTCTAAGTTTTTCAGTGCCACTCACTCATATACTATGTACTCCAATGTGCGTTTCTTATATTCTAAGTTTTTCAGTGCAACTCACTCATATACTATGTACTACACTGTGCGTTTCTTATATTCTAAGTTTTTCAGTGCAACTAACTCATATACTATGTACTACACTGTGCGTTTCTTATATTCTAAGTTTTTCAGTGCAACTCACTCATATACTATGTACTACACTGTGCGTTTCTTATATTCTAAGTTTTTCAGTGCAACTCACTCATATACTATGTACTACACTGTGCGTTTCTTATATTCTAAGTTTTTCAGTGCAACTCACTCATATACTATGTACTACACTGTGCGTTTCTTATATTCTAAGTTTTTCAGTGCAACTCACTCATATACTATGTACTACACTGTGCGTTTCTTAAATTCTAAGTTTTTCAGTGCAACTCACTCATATACTATGTACTACACTGTGCGTTTCTTATATTCTAAGTTTTTCAGTGCAACTCACTCATATACTATGTACTACACTGTGCGTTTCTTATATTCTAAGTTTTTCAGTGCAACTCACTCATATACTATGTACTACACTGTGCGTTTCTTATATTCTAAGTTTTTCAGTGCAACTCACTCATATACTATGTACTACACTGTGCGTTTCTTATATTCTAAGTTTTTCAGTGCAACTCACTCATATACTATGTACTACACTGTGCGTTTCTTAAATTCTAAGTTTTTCAGTGCAACTCACTCATATACTATGTACTACACTGTGCGTTTCTTATATTCTAAGTTTTTCAGTGCAACTCACTCATATACTATGTACTACACTGTGCATTTCGTGTAATGCAGGTTTTTCAGTAAATTCTAAGTTTTTCAGTGCAACTCACTCATATACTATGTACTACACTGTGCGTTTCTTATATTCTAAGTTTTTCAGTGCAACTCACTCATATACTATGTACTACACTGTGCGTTTCTTATATTCTAAGTTTTTCAGTGCAACTCACTCATATACTATGTACTACACTGTGCGTTTCTTATATTCTAAGTTGTTCAGTGCAACTCTCTCATATACTATGTATTACACTGTGCGTTTCTTATATTCTAAGTTTTTCAGTGCAACTCACTCATATACTTTGTACTACACTGTGCTTTTCTTATATTCTAAGTTTTTCAGTGCAACTCACTCATATACTTTGTACTACACTGTGCTTTTCTTATATTCTAAGTTTTTCAGTGCAACTCACTCATATAATATGTACTACACTGTGCGTTTCTTATATTCTAAGTTTTTCAGTGCAACTCACTCATATACTATGTACTACACTGTGCGTTTCTTATATTCTAAGTTTTTCAGTGCAACTCACTCATATACTATGTACTACACTGTGCGTTTCTTATATTCTAAGTTTTTCAGTGCAACTCACTCATATACTATGTACTACACTGTGCATTTCGTGTAATGCGGGTTTTTCAGTAAATTCTAAGTTTTTCAGTGCAACTCACTCATATACTATGTACTACACTGTGCGTTTCTTATATTCTAAGTTTTTCAGTACAACTCACTCATATACTATGTACTACACTGTGCGTTTCTTATATTCTAAGTTTTTCAGTGCAACTCACTCATATACTATGTACTACACTGTGCGTTTCTTATATTCTAAGTTTTTCAGTGCAACTCACTCATATACTATGTACTACACTGGGCGTTTCTTAAATTCTAAGTTTTTCAGTGCCACTCACTCATATACTATGTACTACAATGTGCGTTTCTTATATTCTAAGTTTTTCAGTGCAACTCACTCATATACTATGTACTACACTGTGCGTTTCTTATATTCTAAGTTTTTCAGTGCAACTAACTCATATACTATGTACTACACTGTGCGTTTCTTATATTCTAAGTTTTTCAGTGCAACTCACTCATATACTATGTACTACACTGTGCGTTTCTTATATTCTAAGTTTTTCAGTGCAACTCACTCATATACTATGTACTACACTGTGCATTTCGTGTAATGCGGGTTTTTCAGTAAATTCTAAGTTTTTCAGTGCAACTCACTCATATACTATGTACTACACTGTGCGTTTCTTATATTCTAAGTTTTTCAGTGCAACTCACTCATATACTATGTACTACACTGTGCGTTTCTTATATTCTAAGTTTTTCAGTGCAACTCACTCATATACTATGTACTACACTGTGCGTTTCTTATATTCTAAGTTTTTCAGTGCAACTCACTCATATACTATGTACTACACTGTGCGTTTCTTAAATTCTAAGTTTTTCAGTGCAACTCACTCATATACTATGTACTACACTGTGCGTTTCTTATATTCTAAGTTTTTCAGTGCAACTCACTCATATACTATGCGTATATGAGTACTCACTCATATACTACACTGTGCGTTTCTTATATTCTAAGTTTTTCAGTACAACTCACTCATATACTATGTACTACACTGTGCGTTTCTTATATTCTAAGTTTTTCAGTGCAACTCACTCATATACTATGTACTACACTGTGCGTTTCTTATATTCTAAATTTTTCCGTGCAACTCACTCATATACTATGTACTACACTGGGCGTTTCTTAAATTCTAAGTTTTTCAGTGCCACTCACTCATATACTATGTACTACAATGTGCGTTTCTTATATTCTAAGTTTTTCAGTGCAACTCACTCATATACTATGTACTACACTGTGCGTTTCTTATATTCTAAGTTTTTCAGTGCAACTCACTCTTATACTATGTACTACACTGTGCGTTTCTTATATTCTAAGTTTTTCAGTGCAACTCACTCATATACTATGTACTACACTGTGCGTTTCTTATATTCTAAATTTTTCAGTGCAACTCACTCATATACTATGTACTACACTGTGCGTTTCTTATATTCTCAGTTTTTCAGTGCAACTCACTCATATACTATGTAGTACACTGTGCGTTTCTTATATTCTCAGTTTTTCAGTGCAACTCACTCATATACTATGTACTACACTGTGCGTTTCTTATATTCTAAGTTTTTCAGTGCAACTCACTCATATACTAAGTACTACACTGTGCGTTTCTTATATTCTAAGTTTTTCAGTGCAACTCACTCATATACTATGTACTACACTGTGCATTTCGTGTAATGCGGGTTTTTCAGTAAATTCTAAGTTTTTCAGTGCAACTCACTCATATACTATGTACTACACTGTGCGTTTCTTATATTCTAAGTTTTTCAGTACAACTCACTCATATACTATGTACTACACTGTGCGTTTCTTATATTCTAAGTTTTTCAGTGCAACTCACTCATATACTATGTACTACACTGTGCGTTTCTTATAATCTAAGTTTTTCAGTGCAACTCACTCATATACTATGTACTACACTGGGCGTTTCTTAAATTCTAAGTTTTTCAGTGCCACTCACTCATATACTATGTACTACAATGTGCGTTTCTTATATTCTAAGTTTTTCAGTGCAACTCACTCATATACTATGTACTACACTGTGCGTTTCTTATATTCTAAGTTTTTCAGTGCAACTCACTCATATACTATGTACTACACTGTGCGTTTCTTATATTCTAAGTTTTTCAGTGCAACTCACTCATATACTATGTACTACACTGTGCGTTTCTTATATTCTAAGTTTTTCAGTGCAACTCACTCATATACTATGTACTACACTGTGCATTTCGTGTAATGCGGGTTTTTCAGTAAATTCTAAGTTTTTCAGTGCAACTCACTCATATACTATGTACTACACTGTGCGTTTCTTATATTCTAAGTTTTTCAGTACAACTCACTCATATACTATGTACTACACTGTGCGTTTCTTATATTCTAAGTTTTTCAGTGCAACTCACTCATATACTATGTACTACACTGTGCGTTTCTTATATTCTAAGTTTTTCAGTGCAACTCACTCATATACTATGTACTACACTGGGCGTTTCTTAAATTCTAAGTTTTTCAGTGCCACTCACTCATATACTATGTACTACAATGTGCGTTTCTTATATTCTAAGTTTTTCAGTGCAACTCACTCATATACTATGTACTACACTGTGCGTTTCTTATATTCTAAGTTTTTCAGTGCAACTAACTCATATACTATGTACTACACTGTGCGTTTCTTATATTCTAAGTTTTTCAGTGCAACTCACTCATATACTATGTACTACACTGTGCGTTTCTTATATTCTAAGTTTTTCAGTGCAACTCACTCATATACTATGTACTACACTGTGCGTTTCTTATATTCTAAGTTTTTCAGTGAAACTCACTCATATACTATGTACTACACTGTGCGTTTCTTATATTCTAAGTTTTTCAGTGCAACTCACTCATATACTATGTACTACACTGTGCGTTTCTTAAATTCTAAGTTTTTCAGTGCAACTCACTCATATACTATGTACTACACTGTGCGTTTCTTATATTCTAAGTTTTTCAGTGCAACTCACTCATATACTATGTACTACACTGTGCGTTTCTTATATTCTAAGTTTTTCAGTGCAACTCACTCATATACTATGTACTACACTGTGCGTTTCTTAAATTCTAAGTTTTTCAGTGCAACTCACTCATATACTATGTACTACACTGTGCGTTTCTTATATTCTAAGTTTTTCAGTGCAACTCACTCATATACTATGTACAACACTGTGCGTTTCTTATATTCTAAGTTTTTCAGTGCAACTCACTCATATACTATGTACTACACTGTGCATTTCGTGTAATGCGGGTTTTTCAGTAAATTCTAAGTTTTTCAGTGCAACTCACTCATATACTATGTACTACACTGTGCGTTTCTTATATTCTAAGTTTTTGAGTGCAACTCACTCATATACTATGTACTACACTGTGCATTTCTTATATTCTAAGTTTTTCAGTGCAACTCACTCATATACTATGTACTACACTGTGCGTTTCTTATATTCTAAGTTTTTCAGTGCAACTCACTCATATACTATGTACTACACTGTGCGTTTCTTATATTCTAAGTTTTTCAGTGCAACTCACTCATATACTATGTACTACACTGTGCGTTTCTTATATTCTAAGTTTTTCAGTGCAACTCACTCATATACTATGTACTACACTGTGCGTTTCTTATATTCTAAGTTTTTCAGTGCAACTCACTCATATACTATGTACTACACTGTGCGTTTCTTATATTCTAAGTTTTTCAGTGCAACTCACTCATATACTATGTACTACACTGAGCGTTTCTTAAATTCTAAGTTTTTCAGTGCAACTCACTCATATACTATGTACTACACTGTGCGTTTCTTAAATTCTAAGTTTTTCAGTGCAACTCACTCATATACTATGTACTACACTGTGCGTTTCTTATATTCTAAGTTTTTCAGTGCAACTCACTCATATACTATGTACTACACTGTGCGTTTCTTATATTCTAAGTTTTTCAGTGCAACTCACTCATATACTATGTACTACACTGTGCGTTTCTTATATTCTAAGTTTTTCATGCAACTCACTCATATACTATGTACTACACTGTGCATTTCGTGTAATGCGGGTTTTTCAGTAAATTCTAAGTTTTTCAGTGGAACTCACTCATATACTATGCGTATATGAGTACTCACTCATATACTACACTGTGCGTTTCTTATATTCTAAGTTTTTCAGTACAACTCACTCATATACTATGTACTACACTGTGCGTTTCTTATATTCTAAGTTTTTCAGTGCAACTCACTCATATACTATGTACTACACTGTGCGTTTCTTATATTCTAAATTTTTCCGTGCAACTCACTCATATACTATGTACTACACTGGGCGTTTCTTAAATTCTAAGTTTTTCAGTGCCACTCACTCATATACTATGTACTACAATGTGCGTTTCTTATATTCTAAGTTTTTCAGTGCAACTCACTCATATACTATGTACTACACTGTGCGTTTCTTATATTCTAAGTTTTTCAGTGCAACTCACTCTTATACTATGTACTACACTGTGCGTTTCTTATATTCTAAGTTTTTCAGTGCAACTCACTCATATACTATGTACTACACTGTGCGTTTCTTATATTCTAAGTTTTTCAGTGCAACTCACTCATATACTATGTACTACACTGTGCGTTTCTTATATTCTCAGTTTTTCAGTGCAACTCACTCATATACTATGTAGTACACTGTGCGTTTCTTATATTCTCAGTTTTTCAGTGCAACTCACTCATATACTATGTACTACACTGTGCGTTTCTTATATTCTAAGTTTTTCAGTGCAACTCACTCATATACTAAGTACTACACTGTGCGTTTCTTATATTCTAAGTTTTTCAGTGCAACTCACTCATATACTATGTACTACACTGTGCATTTCGTGTAATGCGGGTTTTTCAGTAAATTCTAAGTTTTTCAGTGCAACTCACTCATATACTATGTACTACACTGTGCGTTTCTTATATTCTAAGTTTTTCAGTACAACTCACTCATATACTATGTACTACACTGTGCGTTTCTTATATTCTAAGTTTTTCAGTGCAACTCACTCATATACTATGTACTACACTGTGCGTTTCTTATATTCTAAGTTTTTCAGTGCAACTCACTCATATACTATGTACTACACTGGGCGTTTCTTAAATTCTAAGTTTTTCAGTGCCACTCACTCATATACTATGTACTACAATGTGCGTTTCTTATATTCTAAGTTTTTCAGTGCAACTCACTCATATACTATGTACTACACTGTGCGTTTCTTATATTCTAAGTTTTTCAGTGCAACTCACTCATATACTATGTACTACACTGTGCGTTTCTTATATTCTAAGTTTTTCAGTGCAACTCACTCATATACTATGTACTACACTGTGCGTTTCTTATATTCTAAGTTTTTCAGTGCAACTCACTCATATACTATGTACTACACTGTGCATTTCGTGTAATGCGGGTTTTTCAGTAAATTCTAAGTTTTTCAGTGCAACTCACTCATATACTATGTACTACACTGTGCGTTTCTTATATTCTAAGTTTTTCAGTACAACTCACTCATATACTATGTACTACACTGTGCGTTTCTTATATTCTAAGTTTTTCAGTGCAACTCACTCATATACTATGTACTACACTGTGCGTTTCTTATATTCTAAGTTTTTCAGTGCAACTCACTCATATACTATGTACTACACTGGGCGTTTCTTAAATTCTAAGTTTTTCAGTGCCACTCACTCATATACTATGTACTACAATGTGCGTTTCTTATATTCTAAGTTTTTCAGTGCAACTCACTCATATACTATGTACTACACTGTGCGTTTCTTATATTCTAAGTTTTTCAGTGCAACTAACTCATATACTATGTACTACACTGTGCGTTTCTTATATTCTAAGTTTTTCAGTGCAACTCACTCATATACTATGTACTACACTGTGCGTTTCTTATATTCTAAGTTTTTCAGTGCAACTCACTCATATACTATGTACTACACTGTGCGTTTCTTATATTCTAAGTTTTTCAGTGAAACTCACTCATATACTATGTACTACACTGTGCGTTTCTTATATTCTAAGTTTTTCAGTGCAACTCACTCATATACTATGTACTACACTGTGCGTTTCTTAAATTCTAAGTTTTTCAGTGCAACTCACTCATATACTATGTACTACACTGTGCGTTTCTTATATTCTAAGTTTTTCAGTGCAACTCACTCATATACTATGTACTACACTGTGCGTTTCTTATATTCTAAGTTTTTCAGTGCAACTCACTCATATACTATGTACTACACTGTGCGTTTCTTATATTCTAAGTTTTTCAGTGCAACTCACTCATATACTATGTACTACACTGTGCGTTTCTTATATTCTAAGTTTTTCAGTGCAACTCACTCATATACTATGTACTACACTGTGCGTTTCTTAAATTCTAAGTTTTTCAGTGCAACTCACTCATATACTATGTACTACACTGTGCGTTTCTTATATTCTAAGTTTTTCAGTGCAACTCACTCATATACTATGTACTACACTGTGCATTTCGTGTAATGCAGGTTTTTCAGTAAATTCTAAGTTTTTCAGTGCAACTCACTCATATACTATGTACTACACTGTGCGTTTCTTATATTCTAAGTTTTTCAGTGCAACTCACTCATATACTATGTACTACACTGTGCGTTTCTTATATTCTAAGTTTTTCAGTGCAACTCACTCATATACTATGTACTACACTGTGCGTTTCTTATATTCTAAGTTGTTCAGTGCAACTCTCTCATATACTATGTATTACACTGTGCGTTTCTTATATTCTAAGTTTTTCAGTGCAACTCACTCATATACTTTGTACTACACTGTGCTTTTCTTATATTCTAAGTTTTTCAGTGCAACTCACTCATATACTTTGTACTACACTGTGCTTTTCTTATATTCTAAGTTTTTCAGTGCAACTCACTCATATAATATGTACTACACTGTGCGTTTCTTATATTCTAAGTTTTTCAGTGCAACTCACTCATATACTATGTACTACACTGTGCGTTTCTTATATTCTAAGTTTTTCAGTGCAACTCACTCATATACTATGTACTACACTGTGCGTTTCTTATATTCTAAGTTTTTCAGTGCAACTCACTCATATACTATGTACTACACTGTGCATTTCGTGTAATGCGGGTTTTTCAGTAAATTCTAAGTTTTTCAGTGCAACTCACTCATATACTATGTACTACACTGTGCGTTTCTTATATTCTAAGTTTTTCAGTACAACTCACTCATATACTATGTACTACACTGTGCGTTTCTTATATTCTAAGTTTTTCAGTGCAACTCACTCATATACTATGTACTACACTGTGCGTTTCTTATATTCTAAGTTTTTCAGTGCAACTCACTCATATACTATGTACTACACTGGGCGTTTCTTAAATTCTAAGTTTTTCAGTGCCACTCACTCATATACTATGTACTACAATGTGCGTTTCTTATATTCTAAGTTTTTCAGTGCAACTCACTCATATACTATGTACTACACTGTGCGTTTCTTATATTCTAAGTTTTTCAGTGCAACTAACTCATATACTATGTACTACACTGTGCGTTTCTTATATTCTAAGTTTTTCAGTGCAACTCACTCATATACTATGTACTACACTGTGCGTTTCTTATATTCTAAGTTTTTCAGTGCAACTCACTCATATACTATGTACTACACTGTGCATTTCGTGTAATGCGGGTTTTTCAGTAAATTCTAAGTTTTTCAGTGCAACTCACTCATATACTATGTACTACACTGTGCGTTTCTTATATTCTAAGTTTTTCAGTGCAACTCACTCATATACTATGTACTACACTGTGCGTTTCTTATATTCTAAGTTTTTCAGTGAAACTCACTCATATACTATGTACTACACTGTGCGTTTCTTATATTCTAAGTTTTTCAGTGCAACTCACTCATATACTATGTACTACACTGTGCGTTTCTTAAATTCTAAGTTTTTCAGTGCAACTCACTCATATACTATGTACTACACTGTGCGTTTCTTATATTCTAAGTTTTTCAGTGCAACTCACTCATATACTATGCGTATATGAGTACTCACTCATATACTACACTGTGCGTTTCTTATATTCTAAGTTTTTCAGTGCAACTCACTCATATACTATGTACTACACTGTGCGTTTCTTATATTCTAAGTTTTTCAGTGCAACTCACTCATATACTATGTACTACACTGTGCGTTTCTTATATTCTAAATTTTTCCGTGCAACTCACTCATATACTATGTACTACACTGGGCGTTTCTTAAATTCTAAGTTTTTCAGTGCCACTCACTCATATACTATGTACTACAATGTGCGTTTCTTATATTCTAAGTTTTTCAGTGCAACTCACTCATATACTATGTACTACACTGTGCGTTTCTTATATTCTAAGTTTTTCAGTGCAACTCACTCTTATACTATGTACTACACTGTGCGTTTCTTATATTCTAAGTTTTTCAGTGCAACTCACTCATATACTATGTACTACACTGTGCGTTTCTTATATTCTAAATTTTTCAGTGCAACTCACTCATATACTATGTACTACACTGTGCGTTTCTTATATTCTCAGTTTTTCAGTGCAACTCACTCATATACTATGTAGTACACTGTGCGTTTCTTATATTCTCAGTTTTTCAGTGCAACTCACTCATATACTATGTACTACACTGTGCGTTTCTTATATTCTAAGTTTTTCAGTGCAACTCACTCATATACTAAGTACTACACTGTGCGTTTCTTATATTCTAAGTTTTTCAGTGCAACTCACTCATATACTATGTACTACACTGTGCATTTCGTGTAATGCGGGTTTTTCAGTAAATTCTAAGTTTTTCAGTGCAACTCACTCATATACTATGTACTACACTGTGCGTTTCTTATATTCTAAGTTTTTCAGTACAACTCACTCATATACTATGTACTACACTGTGCGTTTCTTATATTCTAAGTTTTTCAGTGCAACTCACTCATATACTATGTACTACACTGTGCGTTTCTTATAATCTAAGTTTTTCAGTGCAACTCACTCATATACTATGTACTACACTGGGCGTTTCTTAAATTCTAAGTTTTTCAGTGCCACTCACTCATATACTATGTACTACAATGTGCGTTTCTTATATTCTAAGTTTTTCAGTGCAACTCACTCATATACTATGTACTACACTGTGCGTTTCTTATATTCTAAGTTTTTCAGTGCAACTCACTCATATACTATGTACTACACTGTGCGTTTCTTATATTCTAAGTTTTTCAGTGCAACTCACTCATATACTATGTACTACACTGTGCGTTTCTTATATTCTAAGTTTTTCAGTGCAACTCACTCATATACTATGTACTACACTGTGCATTTCGTGTAATGCGGGTTTTTCAGTAAATTCTAAGTTTTTCAGTGCAACTCACTCATATACTATGTACTACACTGTGCGTTTCTTATATTCTAAGTTTTTCAGTACAACTCACTCATATACTATGTACTACACTGTGCGTTTCTTATATTCTAAGTTGTTCAGTGCAACTCTCTCATATACTATGTATTACACTGTGCGTTTCTTATATTCTAAGTTTTTCAGTGCAACTCACTCATATACTTTGTACTACACTGTGCTTTTCTTATATTCTAAGTTTTTCAGTGCAACTCACTCATATACTTTGTACTACACTGTGCTTTTCTTATATTCTAAGTTTTTCAGTGCAACTCACTCATATAATATGTACTACACTGTGCGTTTCTTATATTCTAAGTTTTTCAGTGCAACTCACTCATATACTATGTACTACACTGTGCGTTTCTTATATTCTAAGTTTTTCAGTGCAACTCACTCATATACTATGTACTACACTGTGCGTTTCTTATATTCTAAGTTTTTCAGTGCAACTCACTCATATACTATGTACTACACTGTGCATTTCGTGTAATGCGGGTTTTTCAGTAAATTCTAAGTTTTTCAGTGCAACTCACTCATATACTATGTACTACACTGTGCGTTTCTTATATTCTAAGTTTTTCAGTACAACTCACTCATATACTATGTACTACACTGTGCGTTTCTTATATTCTAAGTTTTTCAGTGCAACTCACTCATATACTATGTACTACACTGTGCGTTTCTTATATTCTAAGTTTTTCAGTGCAACTCACTCATATACTATGTACTACACTGGGCGTTTCTTAAATTCTAAGTTTTTCAGTGCCACTCACTCATATACTATGTACTACAATGTGCGTTTCTTATATTCTAAGTTTTTCAGTGCAACTCACTCATATACTATGTACTACACTGTGCGTTTCTTATATTCTAAGTTTTTCAGTGCAACTAACTCATATACTATGTACTACACTGTGCGTTTCTTATATTCTAAGTTTTTCAGTGCAACTCACTCATATACTATGTACTACACTGTGCGTTTCTTATATTCTAAGTTTTTCAGTGCAACTCACTCATATACTATGTACTACACTGTGCATTTCGTGTAATGCGGGTTTTTCAGTAAATTCTAAGTTTTTCAGTGCAACTCACTCATATACTATGTACTACACTGTGCGTTTCTTATATTCTAAGTTTTTCAGTGCAACTCACTCATATACTATGTACTACACTGTGCGTTTCTTATATTCTAAGTTTTTCAGTGAAACTCACTCATATACTATGTACTACACTGTGCGTTTCTTATATTCTAAGTTTTTCAGTGCAACTCACTCATATACTATGTACTACACTGTGCGTTTCTTAAATTCTAAGTTTTTCAGTGCAACTCACTCATATACTATGTACTACACTGTGCGTTTCTTATATTCTAAGTTTTTCAGTGCAACTCACTCATATACTATGCGTATATGAGTACTCACTCATATACTACACTGTGCGTTTCTTATATTCTAAGTTTTTCAGTACAACTCACTCATATACTATGTACTACACTGTGCGTTTCTTATATTCTAAGTTTTTCAGTGCAACTCACTCATATACTATGTACTACACTGTGCGTTTCTTATATTCTAAATTTTTCCGTGCAACTCACTCATATACTATGTACTACACTGGGCGTTTCTTAAATTCTAAGTTTTTCAGTGCCACTCACTCATATACTATGTACTACAATGTGCGTTTCTTATATTCTAAGTTTTTCAGTGCAACTCACTCATATACTATGTACTACACTGTGCGTTTCTTATATTCTAAGTTTTTCAGTGCAACTCACTCTTATACTATGTACTACACTGTGCGTTTCTTATATTCTAAGTTTTTCAGTGCAACTCACTCATATACTATGTACTACACTGTGCGTTTCTTATATTCTAAATTTTTCAGTGCAACTCACTCATATACTATGTACTACACTGTGCGTTTCTTATATTCTCAGTTTTTCAGTGCAACTCACTCATATACTATGTAGTACACTGTGCGTTTCTTATATTCTCAGTTTTTCAGTGCAACTCACTCATATACTATGTACTACA
The DNA here is from genome assembly GCF_978045245.1 of Mus caroli. Classification (NCBI taxonomy): domain Eukaryota; kingdom Metazoa; phylum Chordata; class Mammalia; order Rodentia; family Muridae; genus Mus; species Mus caroli. The sequence continues at coordinate 1,762,544 of NW_028227279.1, read as the reverse complement.
CTGTGCGTTTCTTATATTCTAAGTTTTTCAGTGCAACTCACTCATATACTAAGTACTACACTGTGCGTTTCTTATATTCTAAGTTTTTCAGTGCAACTCACTCATATACTATGTACTACACTGTGCATTTCGTGTAATGCGGGTTTTTCAGTAAATTCTAAGTTTTTCAGTGCAACTCACTCATATACTATGTACTACACTGTGCGTTTCTTATATTCTAAGTTTTTCAGTACAACTCACTCATATACTATGTACTACACTGTGCGTTTCTTATATTCTAAGTTTTTCAGTGCAACTCACTCATATACTATGTACTACACTGTGCGTTTCTTATAATCTAAGTTTTTCAGTGCAACTCACTCATATACTATGTACTACACTGGGCGTTTCTTAAATTCTAAGTTTTTCAGTGCCACTCACTCATATACTATGTACTACAATGTGCGTTTCTTATATTCTAAGTTTTTCAGTGCAACTCACTCATATACTATGTACTACACTGTGCGTTTCTTATATTCTAAGTTTTTCAGTGCAACTCACTCATATACTATGTACTACACTGTGCGTTTCTTATATTCTAAGTTTTTCAGTGCAACTCACTCATATACTATGTACTACACTGTGCGTTTCTTATATTCTAAGTTTTTCAGTGCAACTCACTCATATACTATGTACTACACTGTGCATTTCGTGTAATGCGGGTTTTTCAGTAAATTCTAAGTTTTTCAGTGCAACTCACTCATATACTATGTACTACACTGTGCGTTTCTTATATTCTAAGTTTTTCAGTACAACTCACTCATATACTATGTACTACACTGTGCGTTTCTTATATTCTAAGTTTTTCAGTGCAACTCACTCATATACTATGTACTACACTGTGCGTTTCTTATATTCTAAGTTTTTCAGTGCAACTCACTCATATACTATGTACTACACTGGGCGTTTCTTAAATTCTAAGTTTTTCAGTGCCACTCACTCATATACTATGTACTACAATGTGCGTTTCTTATATTCTAAGTTTTTCAGTGCAACTCACTCATATACTATGTACTACACTGTGCGTTTCTTATATTCTAAGTTTTTCAGTGCAACTAACTCATATACTATGTACTACACTGTGCGTTTCTTATATTCTAAGTTTTTCAGTGCAACTCACTCATATACTATGTACTACACTGTGCGTTTCTTATATTCTAAGTTTTTCAGTGCAACTCACTCATATACTATGTACTACACTGTGCGTTTCTTATATTCTAAGTTTTTCAGTGAAACTCACTCATATACTATGTACTACACTGTGCGTTTCTTATATTCTAAGTTTTTCAGTGCAACTCACTCATATACTATGTACTACACTGTGCGTTTCTTAAATTCTAAGTTTTTCAGTGCAACTCACTCATATACTATGTACTACACTGTGCGTTTCTTATATTCTAAGTTTTTCAGTGCAACTCACTCATATACTATGTACTACACTGTGCGTTTCTTATATTCTAAGTTTTTCAGTGCAACTCACTCATATACTATGTACTACACTGTGCGTTTCTTAAATTCTAAGTTTTTCAGTGCAACTCACTCATATACTATGTACTACACTGTGCGTTTCTTATATTCTAAGTTTTTCAGTGCAACTCACTCATATACTATGTACTACACTGTGCATTTCGTGTAATGCAGGTTTTTCAGTAAATTCTAAGTTTTTCAGTGCAACTCACTCATATACTATGTACTACACTGTGCGTTTCTTATATTCTAAGTTTTTCAGTGCAACTCACTCATATACTATGTACTACACTGTGCGTTTCTTATATTCTAAGTTTTTCAGTGCAACTCACTCATATACTATGTACTACACTGTGCGTTTCTTATATTCTAAGTTGTTCAGTGCAACTCTCTCATATACTATGTATTACACTGTGCGTTTCTTATATTCTAAGTTTTTCAGTGCAACTCACTCATATACTTTGTACTACACTGTGCTTTTCTTATATTCTAAGTTTTTCAGTGCAACTCACTCATATACTTTGTACTACACTGTGCTTTTCTTATATTCTAAGTTTTTCAGTGCAACTCACTCATATAATATGTACTACACTGTGCGTTTCTTATATTCTAAGTTTTTCAGTGCAACTCACTCATATACTATGTACTACACTGTGCGTTTCTTATATTCTAAGTTTTTCAGTGCAACTCACTCATATACTATGTACTACACTGTGCGTTTCTTATATTCTAAGTTTTTCAGTGCAACTCACTCATATACTATGTACTACACTGTGCATTTCGTGTAATGCGGGTTTTTCAGTAAATTCTAAGTTTTTCAGTGCAACTCACTCATATACTATGTACTACACTGTGCGTTTCTTATATTCTAAGTTTTTCAGTACAACTCACTCATATACTATGTACTACACTGTGCGTTTCTTATATTCTAAGTTTTTCAGTGCAACTCACTCATATACTATGTACTACACTGTGCGTTTCTTATATTCTAAGTTTTTCAGTGCAACTCACTCATATACTATGTACTACACTGGGCGTTTCTTAAATTCTAAGTTTTTCAGTGCCACTCACTCATATACTATGTACTACAATGTGCGTTTCTTATATTCTAAGTTTTTCAGTGCAACTCACTCATATACTATGTACTACACTGTGCGTTTCTTATATTCTAAGTTTTTCAGTGCAACTAACTCATATACTATGTACTACACTGTGCGTTTCTTATATTCTAAGTTTTTCAGTGCAACTCACTCATATACTATGTACTACACTGTGCGTTTCTTATATTCTAAGTTTTTCAGTGCAACTCACTCATATACTATGTACTACACTGTGCATTTCGTGTAATGCGGGTTTTTCAGTAAATTCTAAGTTTTTCAGTGCAACTCACTCATATACTATGTACTACACTGTGCGTTTCTTATATTCTAAGTTTTTCAGTGCAACTCACTCATATACTATGTACTACACTGTGCGTTTCTTATATTCTAAGTTTTTCAGTGAAACTCACTCATATACTATGTACTACACTGTGCGTTTCTTATATTCTAAGTTTTTCAGTGCAACTCACTCATATACTATGTACTACACTGTGCGTTTCTTAAATTCTAAGTTTTTCAGTGCAACTCACTCATATACTATGTACTACACTGTGCGTTTCTTATATTCTAAGTTTTTCAGTGCAACTCACTCATATACTATGCGTATATGAGTACTCACTCATATACTACACTGTGCGTTTCTTATATTCTAAGTTTTTCAGTACAACTCACTCATATACTATGTACTACACTGTGCGTTTCTTATATTCTAAGTTTTTCAGTGCAACTCACTCATATACTATGTACTACACTGTGCGTTTCTTATATTCTAAATTTTTCCGTGCAACTCACTCATATACTATGTACTACACTGGGCGTTTCTTAAATTCTAAGTTTTTCAGTGCCACTCACTCATATACTATGTACTACAATGTGCGTTTCTTATATTCTAAGTTTTTCAGTGCAACTCACTCATATACTATGTACTACACTGTGCGTTTCTTATATTCTAAGTTTTTCAGTGCAACTCACTCTTATACTATGTACTACACTGTGCGTTTCTTATATTCTAAGTTTTTCAGTGCAACTCACTCATATACTATGTACTACACTGTGCGTTTCTTATATTCTAAATTTTTCAGTGCAACTCACTCATATACTATGTACTACACTGTGCGTTTCTTATATTCTCAGTTTTTCAGTGCAACTCACTCATATACTATGTAGTACACTGTGCGTTTCTTATATTCTCAGTTTTTCAGTGCAACTCACTCATATACTATGTACTACACTGTGCGTTTCTTATATTCTAAGTTTTTCAGTGCAACTCACTCATATACTAAGTACTACACTGTGCGTTTCTTATATTCTAAGTTTTTCAGTGCAACTCACTCATATACTATGTACTACACTGTGCATTTCGTGTAATGCGGGTTTTTCAGTAAATTCTAAGTTTTTCAGTGCAACTCACTCATATACTATGTACTACACTGTGCGTTTCTTATATTCTAAGTTTTTCAGTACAACTCACTCATATACTATGTACTACACTGTGCGTTTCTTATATTCTAAGTTTTTCAGTGCAACTCACTCATATACTATGTACTACACTGTGCGTTTCTTATAATCTAAGTTTTTCAGTGCAACTCACTCATATACTATGTACTACACTGGGCGTTTCTTAAATTCTAAGTTTTTCAGTGCCACTCACTCATATACTATGTACTACAATGTGCGTTTCTTATATTCTAAGTTTTTCAGTGCAACTCACTCATATACTATGTACTACACTGTGCGTTTCTTATATTCTAAGTTTTTCAGTGCAACTCACTCATATACTATGTACTACACTGTGCGTTTCTTATATTCTAAGTTTTTCAGTGCAACTCACTCATATACTATGTACTACACTGTGCGTTTCTTATATTCTAAGTTTTTCAGTGCAACTCACTCATATACTATGTACTACACTGTGCATTTCGTGTAATGCGGGTTTTTCAGTAAATTCTAAGTTTTTCAGTGCAACTCACTCATATACTATGTACTACACTGTGCGTTTCTTATATTCTAAGTTTTTCAGTACAACTCACTCATATACTATGTACTACACTGTGCGTTTCTTATATTCTAAGTTTTTCAGTGCAACTCACTCATATACTATGTACTACACTGTGCGTTTCTTATATTCTAAGTTTTTCAGTGCAACTCACTCATATACTATGTACTACACTGGGCGTTTCTTAAATTCTAAGTTTTTCAGTGCCACTCACTCATATACTATGTACTACAATGTGCGTTTCTTATATTCTAAGTTTTTCAGTGCAACTCACTCATATACTATGTACTACACTGTGCGTTTCTTATATTCTAAGTTTTTCAGTGCAACTAACTCATATACTATGTACTACACTGTGCGTTTCTTATATTCTAAGTTTTTCAGTGCAACTCACTCATATACTATGTACTACACTGTGCGTTTCTTATATTCTAAGTTTTTCAGTGCAACTCACTCATATACTATGTACTACACTGTGCGTTTCTTATATTCTAAGTTTTTCAGTGAAACTCACTCATATACTATGTACTACACTGTGCGTTTCTTATATTCTAAGTTTTTCAGTGCAACTCACTCATATACTATGTACTACACTGTGCGTTTCTTAAATTCTAAGTTTTTCAGTGCAACTCACTCATATACTATGTACTACACTGTGCGTTTCTTATATTCTAAGTTTTTCAGTGCAACTCACTCATATACTATGTACTACACTGTGCGTTTCTTATATTCTAAGTTTTTCAGTGCAACTCACTCATATACTATGTACTACACTGTGCGTTTCTTATATTCTAAGTTTTTCAGTGCAACTCACTCATATACTATGTACTACACTGTGCGTTTCTTATATTCTAAGTTTTTCAGTGCAACTCACTCATATACTATGTACTACACTGTGCGTTTCTTAAATTCTAAGTTTTTCAGTGCAACTCACTCATATACTATGTACTACACTGTGCGTTTCTTATATTCTAAGTTTTTCAGTGCAACTCACTCATATACTATGTACTACACTGTGCATTTCGTGTAATGCAGGTTTTTCAGTAAATTCTAAGTTTTTCAGTGCAACTCACTCATATACTATGTACTACACTGTGCGTTTCTTATATTCTAAGTTTTTCAGTGCAACTCACTCATATACTATGTACTACACTGTGCGTTTCTTATATTCTAAGTTTTTCAGTGCAACTCACTCATATACTATGTACTACACTGTGCGTTTCTTATATTCTAAGTTGTTCAGTGCAACTCTCTCATATACTATGTATTACACTGTGCGTTTCTTATATTCTAAGTTTTTCAGTGCAACTCACTCATATACTTTGTACTACACTGTGCTTTTCTTATATTCTAAGTTTTTCAGTGCAACTCACTCATATACTTTGTACTACACTGTGCTTTTCTTATATTCTAAGTTTTTCAGTGCAACTCACTCATATAATATGTACTACACTGTGCGTTTCTTATATTCTAAGTTTTTCAGTGCAACTCACTCATATACTATGTACTACACTGTGCGTTTCTTATATTCTAAGTTTTTCAGTGCAACTCACTCATATACTATGTACTACACTGTGCGTTTCTTATATTCTAAGTTTTTCAGTGCAACTCACTCATATACTATGTACTACACTGTGCATTTCGTGTAATGCGGGTTTTTCAGTAAATTCTAAGTTTTTCAGTGCAACTCACTCATATACTATGTACTACACTGTGCGTTTCTTATATTCTAAGTTTTTCAGTACAACTCACTCATATACTATGTACTACACTGTGCGTTTCTTATATTCTAAGTTTTTCAGTGCAACTCACTCATATACTATGTACTACACTGTGCGTTTCTTATATTCTAAGTTTTTCAGTGCAACTCACTCATATACTATGTACTACACTGGGCGTTTCTTAAATTCTAAGTTTTTCAGTGCCACTCACTCATATACTATGTACTACAATGTGCGTTTCTTATATTCTAAGTTTTTCAGTGCAACTCACTCATATACTATGTACTACACTGTGCGTTTCTTATATTCTAAGTTTTTCAGTGCAACTAACTCATATACTATGTACTACACTGTGCGTTTCTTATATTCTAAGTTTTTCAGTGCAACTCACTCATATACTATGTACTACACTGTGCGTTTCTTATATTCTAAGTTTTTCAGTGCAACTCACTCATATACTATGTACTACACTGTGCATTTCGTGTAATGCGGGTTTTTCAGTAAATTCTAAGTTTTTCAGTGCAACTCACTCATATACTATGTACTACACTGTGCGTTTCTTATATTCTAAGTTTTTCAGTGCAACTCACTCATATACTATGTACTACACTGTGCGTTTCTTATATTCTAAGTTTTTCAGTGAAACTCACTCATATACTATGTACTACACTGTGCGTTTCTTATATTCTAAGTTTTTCAGTGCAACTCACTCATATACTATGTACTACACTGTGCGTTTCTTAAATTCTAAGTTTTTCAGTGCAACTCACTCATATACTATGTACTACACTGTGCGTTTCTTATATTCTAAGTTTTTCAGTGCAACTCACTCATATACTATGTACTACACTGTGCGTTTCTTATATTCTAAGTTTTTCAGTGCAACTCACTCATATACTATGTACTACACTGTGCGTTTCTTATATTCTAAGTTTTTCAGTGCAACTCACTCATATACTATGTACTACACTGTGCGTTTCTTATATTCTAAGTTTTTCAGTGCAACTCACTCATATACTATGTACTACACTGTGCGTTTCTTAAATTCTAAGTTTTTCAGTGCAACTCACTCATATACTATGTACTACACTGTGCGTTTCTTATATTCTAAGTTTTTCAGTGCAACTCACTCATATACTATGTACTACACTGTGCATTTCGTGTAATGCAGGTTTTTCAGTAAATTCTAAGTTTTTCAGTGCAAGTCACTCATATACTATGTACTACACTGTGCGTTTCTTATATTCTAAGTTTTTCAGTGCAACTCACTCATATACTATGTACTACACTGTGCGTTTCTTATATTCTAAGTTTTTCAGTGCAACTCACTCATATACTATGTACTACACTGTGCGTTTCTTATATTCTAAGTTGTTCAGTGCAACTCTCTCATATACTATGTATTACATTGTGCGTTTCTTATATTCTAAGTTTTTCAGTGCAACTCACTCATATACTTTGTACTACACTGTGCTTTTCTTATATTCTAAGTTTTTCAGTGCAACTCACTCATATACTTTGTACTACACTGTGCTTTTCTTATATTCTAAGTTTTTCAGTGCAACTCACTCATATAATATGTACTACACTGTGCGTTTCTTATATTCTAAGTTTTTCAGTGCAACTCACTCATATACTATGTACTACACTGTGCGTTTCTTAAATTCTTAGTTTTTCAGTGCAACTCACTCATATACTATGTACTACACTGTGCGTTTCTTATATTCTAAGTTTTTCAGTGCAACTCACTCATATACTATGTACTACACTGTGCGTTTCTTATATTCTAAGTTTTTCAGTGCAACTCACTCATATACTATGTACTACACTGTGCGTTTCTTATATTCTAAGTTTTTCAGTGCAACTCACTCATATACTATGTACTACACTGTGCGTTTCTTATATTCTAAGTTTTTCAGTGAAACTCACTCATATACTATGTACTACACTGTGCGTTTCTTATATTCTAAGTTTTTCAGTGCAACTCACTCATATACTATGTACTACACTGTGCGTTTCTTAAATTCTAAGTTTTTCAGTGCAACTCACTCATATACTATGTACTACACTGTGCGTTTCTTATATTCTAAGTTTTTCAGTGCAACTCACTCATATACTATGTACTACACTGTGCGTTTCTTATATTCTAAGTTTTTCAGTGCAACTCACTCATATACTATGTACTACACTGTGCGTTTCTTATATTCTAAGTTTTTCAGTGCAACTCACTCATATACTATGTACTACACTGTGCGTTTCTTATATTCTAAGTTTTTCAGTGCAACTCACTCATATACTATGTACTACACTGTGCGTTTCTTAAATTCTAAGTTTTTCAGTGCAACTCACTCATATACTATGTACTACACTGTGCGTTTCTTATATTCTAAGTTTTTCAGTGCAACTCACTCATATACTATGTACTACACTGTGCATTTCGTGTAATGCAGGTTTTTCAGTAAATTCTAAGTTTTTCAGTGCAACTCACTCATATACTATGTACTACACTGTGCGTTTCTTAAATTCTAAGTTTTTCAGTGCAACTCACTCATATACTATGTACTACACTGTGCGTTTCTTATATTCTAAGTTTTTCAGTGCAACTCACTCATATACTATGTACTACACTGTGCGTTTCTTATATTCTAAGTTGTTCAGTGCAACTCTCTCATATACTATGTATTACATTGTGCGTTTCTTATATTCTAAGTTTTTCAGTGCAACTCACTCATATACTTTGTACTACACTGTGCTTTTCTTATATTCTAAGTTTTTCAGTGCAACTCACTCATATACTTTGTACTACACTGTGCTTTTCTTATATTCTAAGTTTTTCAGTGCAACTCACTCATATAATATGTACTACACTGTGCGTTTCTTATATTCTAAGTTTTTCAGTGCAACTCACTCATATACTATGTACTACACTGTGCGTTTCTTAAATTCTTAGTTTTTCAGTGCAACTCACTCATATACTATGTACTACACTGTGCGTTTCTTATATTCTAAGTTTTTCAGTGCAACTCACTCATATACTATGTACTACACTGTGCGTTTCTTATATTCTAAGTTTTTCAGTGCAACTCACTCATATACTATGTACTACACTGTGCGTTTCTTATATTCTAAGTTTTTCAGTGCAACTCACTCATATACTATGTACTACACTGTGCGTTTCTTATATTCTAAGTTTTTCAGTGCAACTCACTCATATACTATGTACTACACTGTGCGTTTCTTAAATTCTAAGTTTTTCAGTGCAACTCACTCATATACTATGTACTACACTGTGCGTTTCTTATATTCTAAGTTTTTCAGTGCAACTCACTCATATACTATGTACTACACTGTGCATTTCGTGTAATGCAGGTTTTTCAGTAAATTCTAAGTTTTTCAGTGCAAGTCACTCATATACTATGTACTACACTGTGCGTTTCTTATATTCTAAGTTTTTCAGTGCAACTCACTCATATACTATGTACTACACTGTGCGTTTCTTATATTCTAAGTTTTTCAGTGCAACTCACTCATATACTATGTACTACACTGTGCGTTTCTTATATTCTAAGTTGTTCAGTGCAACTCTCTCATATACTATGTACTACACTGTGCGTTTCTTATATTCTAAGTTTTTCAGTGCAACTCACTCATATACTTTTTACTACACTGTGCTTTTCTTATATTCAAAGTTTTTCAGTGCAACTCACTCATATAATATGTACTACACTGTGCGTTTCTTATATTCTAAGTTTTTCAGTGCAACTCACTCATATACTATGTACTACACTGTGCGTTTCTTAAATTCTAAGTTTTTCAGTGCAACTCACTCATATACTATGTACTACACTGTGCGTTTCTTATATTCTAAGTTTTTCAGTGCAACTCACTCATATACTATGTACTACACTGTGCGTTTCTTATATTCTAAGTTTTTCAGTGCAACTCACTCATATACTATGTACTACACTGTGCGTTTCTTATATTCTAAGTTTTTCAGTGCAACTCACTCATATACTATGTACTACACTGTGCGTTTCTTATATTCTAAGTTTTTCAGTGCAACTCACTCATATACTATGTACTACACTGTGCGTTTCTTAAATTCTAAGTTTTTCAGTGCAACTCACTCATATACTATGTACTACACTGTGCGTTTCTTATATTCTAAGTTTTTCAGTGCAACTCACTCATATACTATGTACTACACTGTGCATTTCGTGTAATGCAGGTTTTTCAGTAAATTCTAAGTTTTTCAGTGCAACTCACTCATATACTATGTACTACACTGTGCGTTTCTTATATTCTAAGTTTTTCAGTGCAACTCACTCATATACTATGTACTACACTGTGCGTTTCTTATATTCTAAGTTGTTCAGTGAAACTCTCTCATATACTATGTATTACACTGTGCGTTTCTTATATTCTAAGTTTTTCAGTGCAACTCACTCATATACTTTGTACTACACTGTGCTTTTCTTATATTCTAAGTTTTTCAGTGCAACTCACTCATATACTTTGTACTACACTGTGCTTTTCTTATATTCTAAGTTTTTCAGTGCAACTCACTCATATAATATGTACTACACTGTGCGTTTCTTATATTCTAAGTTTTTCAGTGCAACTCACTCATATACTATGTACTACACTGTGCATTTCGTGTAATGCGGGTTTTTCAGTAAATTCTAAGTTTTTCAGTGCAACTCACTCATATACTATGTACTACACTGTGCGTTTCTTATATTCTAAGTTTTTCAGTGCAACTCACTCATATACTATGTACTACACTGTGCGTTTCTTATATTCTAAGTTTTTCAGTGCAACTCACTCATATACTATGTACTACACTGTGCGTTTCTTATATTCTAAGTTTTTCAGTGCAACTCACTCATATACTATGTACTACACTGTGCGTTTCTTATATTCTAAGTTGTTCAGTGCAACTCTCTCATATACTATGTACTACACTGTGCGTTTCTTATATTCTAAGTTTTTCAGTGCAACTCACTCATATACTTTTTACTACACTGTGCTTTTCTTATATTCAAAGTTTTTCAGTGCAACTCACTCATATAATATGTACTACACTGTGCGTTTCTTATATTCTAAGTTTTTCAGTGCAACTCACTCATATACTATGTACTACACTGTGCGTTTCTTAAATTCTAAGTTTTTCAGTGCAACTCACTCATATACTATGTACTACACTGTGCGTTTCTTATATTCTAAGTTTTTCAGTGCAACTCACTCATATACTATGTACTACACTGTGCGTTTCTTATATTCTAAGTTTTTCAGTGCAACTCACTCATATACTATGTACTACACTGTGCGTTTCTTATATTCTAAGTTTTTCAGTGCAACTCACTCATATACTATGTACTACACTGTGCGTTTCTTAAATTCTAAGTTTTTCAGTGCAACTCACTCATATACTATGTACTACACTGTGCGTTTCTTATATTCTAAGTTTTTCAGTGCAACTCACTCATATACTATGTACTACACTGTGCATTTCGTGTAATGCAGGTTTTTCAGTAAATTCTAAGTTTTTCAGTGCAACTCACTCATATACTATGTACTACACTGTGCGTTTCTTATATTCTAAGTTTTTCAGTGCAACTCACTCATATACTATGTACTACACTGTGCGTTTCTTATATTCTAAGTTTTTCAGTGCAACTCACTCATATACTATGTACTACACTGTGCGTTTCTTATATTCTAAGTTGTTCAGTGAAACTCTCTCATATACTATGTATTACACTGTGCGTTTCTTATATTCTAAGTTTTTCAGTGCAACTCACTCATATACTTTGTACTACACTGTGCTTTTCTTATATTCTAAGTTTTTCAGTGCAACTCACTCATATACTTTGTACTACACTGTGCTTTTCTTATATTCTAAGTTTTTCAGTGCAACTCACTCATATAATATGTACTACACTGTGCGTTTCTTATATTCTAAGTTTTTCAGTGCAACTCACTCATATACTATGTACTACACTGTGCATTTCGTGTAATGCGGGTTTTTCAGTAAATTCTAAGTTTTTCAGTGCAACTCACTCATATACTATGTACTACACTGTGCGTTTCTTATATTCTAAGTTTTTCAGTGCAACTCACTCATATACTATGTACTACACTGTGCGTTTCTTATATTCTAAGTTTTTCAGTGCAACTCACTCATATACTATGTACTACACTGTGCGTTTCTTATATTCTAAGTTTTTCAGTGCAACTCACTCATATACTATGTACTACACTGTGCGTTTCTTATATTCTAAGTTTTTCAGTGCAACTCACTCATATACTATGTACTACACTGTGCATTTCGTGTAATGCGGGTTTTTCAGTAAATTCTAAGTTTTTCAGTGCAACTCACTCATATACTATGTACTACACTGTGCGTTTCTTATATTCTAAGTTTTTCAGTGCAACTCACTCATATACTATGTACTACACTGTGCGTTTCTTATATTCTAAGTTTTTCAGTGAAACTCACTCATATACTATGTACTACACTGTGCGTTTCTTATATTCTAAGTTTTTCAGTGCAACTCACTCATATACTATGTACTACACTGTGCGTTTCTTAAATTCTAAGTTTTTCAGTGCAACTCACTCATATACTATGTACTACACTGTGCGTTTCTTAAATTCTAAGTTTTTCAGTGCAACTCACTCATATACTATGTACTACACTGTGCGTTTCATATATTCTAAGTTTTTCAGTGCAACTCACTCATATACTATGTACAACACTGTGCGTTTCTTATATTCTAAGTTTTTCAGTGCAACTCACTCATATACTATGTACTACACTGTGCATTTCGTGTAATGCGGGTTTTTCAGTAAATTCTAAGTTTTTCAGTGCAACTCACTCATATACTATGTACTACACTGTGCGTTTCTTATATTCTAAGTTTTTGAGTGCAACTCACTCATATACTATGTACTACACTGTGCGTTTCTTATATTCTAAGTTTTTCAGTGCAACTCACTCATATACTATGTACTACACTGTGCGTTTCTTATATTCTAAGTTTTTCAGTGCAACTCACTCATATACTATGTACTACACTGTGCGTTTCTTATATTCTAAGTTTTTCAGTGCAACTCACTCATATACTATGTACTACACTGTGCGTTTCTTATATTCTAAGTTTTTCAGTGCAACTCACTCATATACTATGTACTACACTGTGCGTTTCTTATATTCTAAGTTTTTCAGTGCAACTCACTCATATACTATGTACTACACTGTGCGTTTCTTATATTCTAAGTTTTTCAGTGCAACTCACTCATATACTATGTACTACACTGAGCTTTTCTTAAATTCTAAGTTTTTCAGTGCAACTCACTCATATACTATGTACTACACTGTGCGTTTCTTAAATTCTAAGTTTTTCAGTGCAACTCACTCATATACTATGTACTACACTGTGCGTTTCTGATATTCTAAGTTTTTCAGTGCAACTCACTCATATACTATGTACTACACTGTGCGTTTCTTATATTCTAAGTTTTTCAGTGCAACTCACTCATATACTATGTACTACACTGTGCGTTTCTTATATTCTAAGTTTTTCATGCAACTCACTCATATACTATGTACTACACTGTGCATTTCGTGTAATGCGGGTTTTTCAGTAAATTCTAAGTTTTTCAGTGCAACTCACTCATATACTATGCGTATATGAGTACTCACTCATATACTACACTGTGCGTTTCTTATATTCTAAGTTTTTCAGTACAACTCACTCATATACTATGTACTACACTGTGCGTTTCTTATATTCTAAGTTTTTCAGTGCAACTCACTCATATACTATGTACTACACTGTGCGTTTCTTATATTCTAAATTTTTCCGTGCAACTCACTCATATACTATGTACTACACTGGGCGTTTCTTAAATTCTAAGTTTTTCAGTGCCACTCACTCATATACTATGTACTACAATGTGCGTTTCTTATATTCTAAGTTTTTCAGTGCAACTCACTCATATACTATGTACTACACTGTGCGTTTCTTATATTCTAAGTTTTTCAGTGCAAATCACTCTTATACTATGTACTACACTGTGCGTTTCTTATATTCTAAGTTTTTCAGTGCAACTCACTCATATACTATGTACTACACTGTGCGTTTCTTATATTCTAAGTTTTTCAGTGCAACTCACTCATATACTATGTACTACACTGTGCGTTTCTTATATTCTCAGTTTTTCAGTGCAACTCACTCATATACTATGTAGTACACTGTGCGTTTCTTATATTCTCAGTTTTTCAGTGCAACTCACTCATATACTATGTACTACACTGTGCGTTTCTTATATTCTAAGTTTTTCAGTGCAACTCACTCATATACTAAGTACTACACTGTGCGTTTCTTATATTCTAAGTTTTTCAGTGCAACTCACTCATATACTATGTACTACACTGTGCATTTCGTGTAATGCGGGTTTTTCAGTAAATTCTAAGTTTTTCAGTGCAACTCACTCATATACTATGTACTACACTGTGCGTTTCTTATATTCTAAGTTTTTCAGTACAACTCACTCATATACTATGTACTACACTGTGCGTTTCTTATATTCTAAGTTTTTCAGTGCAACTCACTCATATACTATGTACTACACTGTGCGTTTCTTATATTCTAAGTTTTTCAGTGCAACTCACTCATATACTATGTACTACACTGTGCGTTTCTTATATTCTAAGTTTTTCAGTGCAACTCACTCATATACTATGTACTACACTGTGCGTTTCTTAAATTCTAAGTTTTTCAGTGCAACTCACTCATATACTATGTACTACACTGTGCGTTTCTTATATTCTAAGTTTTTCAGTGCAACTCACTCATATACTATGTACTACACTGTGCATTTCGTGTAATGCAGGTTTTTCAGTAAATTCTAAGTTTTTCAGTGCAACTCACTCATATACTATGTACTACACTGTGCGTTTCTTATATTCTAAGTTTTTCAGTGCAACTCACTCATATACTATGTACTACACTGTGCGTTTCTTATATTCTAAGTTTTTCAGTGCAACTCACTCATATACTATGTACTACACTGTGCGTTTCTTATATTCTAAGTTGTTCAGTGAAACTCTCTCATATACTATGTATTACACTGTGCGTTTCTTATATTCTAAGTTTTTCAGTGCAACTCACTCATATACTTTGTACTACACTGTGCTTTTCTTATATTCTAAGTTTTTCAGTGCAACTCACTCATATACTTTGTACTACACTGTGCTTTTCTTATATTCTAAGTTTTTCAGTGCAACTCACTCATATAATATGTACTACACTGTGCGTTTCTTATATTCTAAGTTTTTCAGTGCAACTCACTCATATACTATGTACTACACTGTGCATTTCGTGTAATGCGGGTTTTTCAGTAAATTCTAAGTTTTTCAGTGCAACTCACTCATATACTATGTACTACACTGTGCGTTTCTTATATTCTAAGTTTTTCAGTGCAACTCACTCATATACTATGTACTACACTGTGCGTTTCTTATATTCTAAGTTTTTCAGTGCAACTCACTCATATACTATGTACTACACTGTGCGTTTCTTATATTCTAAGTTTTTCAGTGCAACTCACTCATATACTATGTACTACACTGTGCGTTTCTTATATTCTAAGTTTTTCAGTGCAACTCACTCATATACTATGTACTACACTGTGCATTTCGTGTAATGCGGGTTTTTCAGTAAATTCTAAGTTTTTCAGTGCAACTCACTCATATACTATGTACTACACTGTGCGTTTCTTATATTCTAAGTTTTTCAGTGCAACTCACTCATATACTATGTACTACACTGTGCGTTTCTTATATTCTAAGTTTTTCAGTGAAACTCACTCATATACTATGTACTACACTGTGCGTTTCTTATATTCTAAGTTTTTCAGTGCAACTCACTCATATACTATGTACTACACTGTGCGTTTCTTAAATTCTAAGTTTTTCAGTGCAACTCACTCATATACTATGTACTACACTGTGCGTTTCTTAAATTCTAAGTTTTTCAGTGCAACTCACTCATATACTATGTACTACACTGTGCGTTTCATATATTCTAAGTTTTTCAGTGCAACTCACTCATATACTATGTACAACACTGTGCGTTTCTTATATTCTAAGTTTTTCAGTGCAACTCACTCATATACTATGTACTACACTGTGCATTTCGTGTAATGCGGGTTTTTCAGTAAATTCTAAGTTTTTCAGTGCAACTCACTCATATACTATGTACTACACTGTGCGTTTCTTATATTCTAAGTTTTTGAGTGCAACTCACTCATATACTATGTACTACACTGTGCGTTTCTTATATTCTAAGTTTTTCAGTGCAACTCACTCATATACTATGTACTACACTGTGCGTTTCTTATATTCTAAGTTTTTCAGTGCAACTCACTCATATACTATGTACTACACTGTGCGTTTCTTATATTCTAAGTTTTTCAGTGCAACTCACTCATATACTATGTACTACACTGTGCGTTTCTTATATTCTAAGTTTTTCAGTGCAACTCACTCATATACTATGTACTACACTGTGCGTTTCTTATATTCTAAGTTTTTCAGTGCAACTCACTCATATACTATGTACTACACTGTGCGTTTCTTATATTCTAAGTTTTTCAGTGCAACTCACTCATATACTATGTACTACACTGAGCGTTTCTTAAATTCTAAGTTTTTCAGTGCAACTCACTCATATACTATGTACTACACTGTGCGTTTCTTAAATTCTAAGTTTTTCAGTGCAACTCACTCATATACTATGTACTACACTGTGCGTTTCTGATATTCTAAGTTTTTCAGTGCAACTCACTCATATACTATGTACTACACTGTGCGTTTCTTATATTCTAAGTTTTTCAGTGCAACTCACTCATATACTATGTACTACACTGTGCGTTTCTTATATTCTAAGTTTTTCATGCAACTCACTCATATACTATGTACTACACTGTGCATTTCGTGTAATGCGGGTTTTTCAGTAAATTCTAAGTTTTTCAGTGCAACTCACTCATATACTATGCGTATATGAGTACTCACTCATATACTACACTGTGCGTTTCTTATATTCTAAGTTTTTCAGTACAACTCACTCATATACTATGTACTACACTGTGCGTTTCTTATATTCTAAGTTTTTCAGTGCAACTCACTCATATACTATGTACTACACTGTGCGTTTCTTATATTCTAAATTTTTCCGTGCAACTCACTCATATACTATGTACTACACTGGGCGTTTCTTAAATTCTAAGTTTTTCAGTGCCACTCACTCATATACTATGTACTAGAATGTGCGTTTCTTATATTCTAAGTTTTTCAGTGCAACTCACTCATATACTATGTACTACACTGTGCGTTTCTTATATTCTAAGTTTTTCAGTGCAAATCACTCTTATACTATGTACTACACTGTGCGTTTCTTATATTCTAAGTTTTTCAGTGCAACTCACTCATATACTATGTACTACACTGTGCGTTTCTTATATTCTAAGTTTTTCAGTGCAACTCACTCATATACTATGTACTACACTGTGCGTTTCTTATATTCTCAGTTTTTCAGTGCAACTCACTCATATACTATGTAGTACACTGTGCGTTTCTTATATTCTCAGTTTTTCAGTGCAACTCACTCATATACTATGTACTACACTGTGCGTTTCTTATATTCTAAGTTTTTCAGTGCAACTCACTCATATACTAAGTACTACACTGTGCGTTTCTTATATTCTAAGTTTTTCAGTGCAACTCACTCATATACTATGTACTACACTGTGCATTTCGTGTAATGCGGGTTTTTCAGTAAATTCTAAGTTTTTCAGTGCAACTCACTCATATACTATGTACTACACTGTGCGTTTCTTATATTCTAAGTTTTTCAGTACAACTCACTCATATACTATGTACTACACTGTGCGTTTCTTATATTCTAAGTTTTTCAGTGCAACTCACTCATATACTATGTACTACACTGTGCGTTTCTTATATTCTAAGTTTTTCAGTGCAACTCACTCATATACTATGTACTACACTGGGCGTTTCTTAAATTCTAAGTTTTTCAGTGCCACTCACTCATATACTATGTACTACAATGTGCGTTTCTTATATTCTAAGTTTTTCAGTGCAACTCACTCATATACTATGTACTACACTGTGCGTTTCTTATATTCTAAGTTTTTCAGTGCAACTAACTCATATACTATGTACTACACTGTGCGTTTCTTATATTCTAAGTTTTTCAGTGCAACTCACTCATATACTATGTACTACACTGTGCGTTTCTTAAATTCTAAGTTTTTCAGTGCAACTCACTCATATACTATGTAATACACTGTGCGTTTCTTATATTCTAAGTTTTTCAGTGCAACTCACTCATATACTATGTACTACACTGTGCGTTTCTTAAATTCTAAGTTTTTCAGTGCAACTCACTCATATACTATGTAATACACTGTGCGTTTCTTATATTCTAAGTTTTTCAGTGCAACTCACTCATATACTATGTACTACACTGTGCGTTTCTTATATTCTAAGTTTTTCAGTGCAACTCACTCATATACTATGTACTAAACTGTGCATTTCGTGTAATGCGGGTTTTTCAGTAAATTCTAAGTTTTTCAGTACAACTCACTCATATACTATGTACTACACTGTGCGTTTCTTATATTCTAAGTTTTTCAGTGCAACTCACTCATATACTATGTACTACACTGTGCGTTTCTTATATTCTAAGTTTTTCAGTGCAACTCACTCATATACTATGTACTACACTGTGCGTTTCTTATATTCTAAGTTTTTCAGTGCAACTCACTCATATACTATGTACTACACTGTGCGTTTCTTATATTCTAAGTTTTTCAGTGCAACTCACTCATATACTATGTACTACACTGTGCGTTTCTTATATTCTAAGTTTTTCAGTGCAACTCACTCATATACTATGTACTACACTGTGCGTTTCTTAAATTCTAAGTTTTTCAGTGCAACTCACTCATATACTATGTACTACACTGTGCGTTTCTTATATTCTAAGTTTTTCAGTGCAACTCACTCATATACTATGTACTACACTGTGCGTTTCTTATATTCTAAGTTTTTCAGTGCAACTCACTCATATACTATGTACTACACTGTGCGTTTCTTAAATTCTAAGTTTTTCAGTGCAACTCACTCATATACTATGTACTACACTGTGCGTTTCTTATATTCTAAGTTTTTCAGTGCAACTCACTCATATACTATGTACTACACTGTGCGTTTCTTATATTCTAATTTTTTCATGCAACTCACTCATATACTATGTACTACACTGTGCATTTCGTGTAATGCGGGTTTTTCAGTAAATTCTAAGTTTTTCAGTGCAACTCACTCATATACTATGTACTACACTGTGCTTTTCTTATATTCTAAGTTTTTCAGTGCAACTCACTCATATACTATGTACTACACTGTGCGTTTCTTATATTCTAAGTTTTTCAGTGCAACTCACTCATATACTATGTACTACACTGTGCGTTTCTTATATTCTAAGTTTTTCAGTGCAACTCACTCATATACTATGTACTACACTGTGCGTTTCTTATATTCTAAGTTTTTCAGTGCAACTCACACATATACTATGTACTACACTGTGCGTTTCTTATATTCTAAGTTTTTCAGTGCAACTCACTCATATACTATGTACTACACTGTGCGTTTCTTATATTCTAAGTTTTTCAGTGCAACTCACTCATATACTATGTACTACACTGTGCGTTTCTTATATTCTAAGTTTTTCAGTGCAACTCACTCATATACTATGTACTACACTGTGCGTTTCTTATATTCTAAGTTTTTCAGTGCAACTCACTCATATACTATGTACTACACTGTGCGTTTCTTATATTCTAAGTTTTTCAGTGCAACTCACTCATATACTATGTACTACACTGTGCGTTTCTTATATTCTAAGTTTTTCAGTGCAACTCACTCTTATACTATGTACTACACTGTGCGTTTCTTATATTCTAAGTTTTTCAGTGCAACTCACTCATATACTATGTACTACACTGTGCGTTTCTTATATTCTAAGTTTTTCAGTGCAACTCACTCATATACTATGTACTACACTGTGCGTTTCCTATATTCTAAGTTTTTCAGTGCAACTCACTCATATACTATGTACTACACTGTGCGTTTCTTATATTCTAAGTTTTTCAGTGCAACTCACTCATATACTATGTACTACACTGTGCGTTTCTTATATTCTAAGTTTTTCAGTGCAACTCACTCATATACTATGTACTACACTGTGCGTTTCTTATATTCTAAGTTTTTCAGTGCAACTCACTCATATACTATGTACTACACTGTGCGTTTCTTATATTCTAAGTTTTTCAGTGCAACTCACTCATATACTATGTACTACACTGTGAATTTCGTGTAATGCGGGTTTTTCAGTAAATTCTAAGTTTTTCAGTGCAACTCACTCATATACTATGTACTACACTGTGCGTTTCTTATATTCTAAGTTTTTCAGTGCAACTCACTCATATACTATGTACTACACTGGGCGTTTCTTAAATTCTAAGTTTTTCAGTGCCACTCACTCATATACTATGTACTACAATGTGCGTTTCTTATATTCTAAGTTTTTCAGTGCAACTCACTCATATACTATGTACTACACTGTGCGTTTCTTATATTCTAAGTTTTTCAGTGCAACTAACTCATATACTATGTACTACACTGTGCGTTTCTTATAATCTAAGTTTTTCAGTGCAACTCACTCATATACTATGTACTACACTGTGCGTTTCTTAAATTCTAAGTTTTTCAGTGCAACTCACTCATATACTATGTAATACACTGTGCGTTTCTTATATTCTAAGTTTTTCAGTGCAACTCACTCATATACTATGTACTACACTCTGCGTTTCTTATATTCTAAGTTTTTCAGTGCAACTCACTCATATACTATGTAATACACTGTGCGTTTCTTATATTCTAAGTTTTTCAGTGCAACTCACTCATATACTATGTACTACACTCTGCGTTTCTTATATTCTAAGTTTTTCAGTGCAACTCACTCATATACTATGTACTACACTGTGCATTTCGTGTAATGCGGGTTTTTCAGTAAATTCTAAGTTTTTCAGTGCAACTCACTCATATACTATGTACTACACTGTGCGTTTCTTATATTCTAAGTTTTTCAGTACAACTCACTCATATACTATGTACTACACTGTGCGTTTCTTATATTCTAAGTTTTTCAGTGCAACTCACTCATATACTATGTACTACACTGTGCGTTTCTTATATTCTAAGTTTTTCAGTGCAACTCACTCATATACTATGTACTACACTGGGCGTTTCTTAAATTCTAAGTTTTTCAGTGCCACTCACTCATATACTATGTACTACAATGTGCGTTTCTTATATTCTAAGTTTTTCAGTGCAACTCACTCATATACTATGTACTACACTGTGCGTTTCTTATATTCTAAGTTTTTCAGTGCAACTAACTCATATACTATGTACTACACTGTGCGTTTCTTATATTCTAAGTTTTTCAGTGCAACTCACTCATATACTATGTACTACACTGTGCGTTTCTTAAATTCTAAGTTTTTCAGTGCAACTCACTCATATACTATGTAATACACTGTGCGTTTCTTATATTCTAAGTTTTTCAGTGCAACTCACTCATATACTATGTACTACACTGTGCGTTTCTTAAATTCTAAGTTTTTCAGTGCAACTCACTCATATACTATGTAATACACTGTGCGTTTCTTATATTCTAAGTTTTTCAGTGCAACTCACTCATATACTATGTACTACACTGTGCGTTTCTTATATTCTAAGTTTTTCAGTGCAACTCACTCATATACTATGTACTAAACTGTGCATTTCGTGTAATGCGGGTTTTTCAGTAAATTCTAAGTTTTTCAGTACAACTCACTCATATACTATGTACTACACTGTGCGTTTCTTATATTCTAAGTTTTTCAGTGCAACTCACTCATATACTATGTACTACACTGTGCGTTTCTTATATTCTAAGTTTTTCAGTGCAACTCACTCATATACTATGTACTACACTGTGCGTTTCTTATATTCTAAGTTTTTCAGTGCAACTCACTCATATACTATGTACTACACTGTGCGTTTCTTATATTCTAAGTTTTTCAGTGCAACTCACTCATATACTATGTACTACACTGTGCGTTTCTTATATTCTAAGTTTTTCAGTGCAACTCACTCATATACTATGTACTACACTGTGCGTTTCTTAAATTCTAAGTTTTTCAGTGCAACTCACTCATATACTATGTACTACACTGTGCGTTTCTTATATTCTAAGTTTTTCAGTGCAACTCACTCATATACTATGTACTACACTGTGCGTTTCTTATATTCTAAGTTTTTCAGTGCAACTCACTCATATACTATGTACTACACTGTGCGTTTCTTAAATTCTAAGTTTTTCAGTGCAACTCACTCATATACTATGTACTACACTGTGCGTTTCTTATATTCTAAGTTTTTCAGTGCAACTCACTCATATACTATGTACTACACTGTGCGTTTCTTATATTCTAAGTTTTTCATGCAACTCACTCATATACTATGTACTACACTGTGCATTTCGTGTAATGCGGGTTTTTCAGTAAATTCTAAGTTTTTCAGTGCAACTCACTCATATACTATGTACTACACTGTGCTTTTCTTATATTCTAAGTTTTTCAGTGCAACTCACTCATATACTATGTACTACACTGTGCGTTTCTTATATTCTAAGTTTTTCAGTGCAACTCACTCATATACTATGTACTACACTGTGCGTTTCTTATATTCTAAGTTTTTCAGTGCAACTCACTCATATACTATGTACTACACTGTGCGTTTCTTATATTCTAAGTTTTTCAGTGCAACTCACACATATACTATGTACTACACTGTGCGTTTCTTATATTCTAAGTTTTTCAGTGCAACTCACTCATATACTATGTACTACACTGTGCGTTTCTTATATTCTAAGTTTTTCAGTGCAACTCACTCATATACTATGTACTACACTGTGCGTTTCTTATATTCTAAGTTTTTCAGTGCAACTCACTCATATACTATGTACTACACTGTGCGTTTCTTATATTCTAAGTTTTTCAGTGCAACTCACTCATATACTATGTACTACACTGTGCGTTTCTTATATTCTAAGTTTTTCAGTGCAACTCACTCATATACTATGTACTACACTGTGCGTTTCTTATATTCTAAGTTTTTCAGTGCAACTCACTCTTATACTATGTACTACACTGTGCGTTTCTTATATTCTAAGTTTTTCAGTGCAACTCACTCATATACTATGTACTACACTGTGCGTTTCTTATATTCTAAGTTTTTCAGTGCAACTCACTCATATACTATGTACTACACTGTGCGTTTCCTATATTCTAAGTTTTTCAGTGCAACTCACTCATATACTATGTACTACACTGTGCGTTTCTTATATTCTAAGTTTTTCAGTGCAACTCACTCATATACTATGTACTACACTGTGCGTTTCTTATATTCTAAGTTTTTCAGTGCAACTCACTCATATACTATGTACTACACTGTGCGTTTCTTATATTCTAAGTTTTTCAGTGCAACTCACTCATATACTATGTACTACACTGTGCGTTTCTTATATTCTAAGTTTTTCAGTGCAACTCACTCATATACTATGTACTACACTGTGAATTTCGTGTAATGCGGGTTTTTCAGTAAATTCTAAGTTTTTCAGTGCAACTCACTCATATACTATGTACTACACTGTGCGTTTCTTATATTCTAAGTTTTTCAGTGCAACTCACTCATATACTATGTACTACACTGGGCGTTTCTTAAATTCTAAGTTTTTCAGTGCCACTCACTCATATACTATGTACTACAATGTGCGTTTCTTATATTCTAAGTTTTTCAGTGCAACTCACTCATATACTATGTACTACACTGTGCGTTTCTTATATTCTAAGTTTTTCAGTGCAACTAACTCATATACTATGTACTACACTGTGCGTTTCTTATAATCTAAGTTTTTCAGTGCAACTCACTCATATACTATGTACTACACTGTGCGTTTCTTAAATTCTAAGTTTTTCAGTGCAACTCACTCATATACTATGTAATACACTGTGCGTTTCTTATATTCTAAGTTTTTCAGTGCAACTCACTCATATACTATGTACTACACTCTGCGTTTCTTATATTCTAAGTTTTTCAGTGCAACTCACTCATATACTATGTACTACACTGTGCATTTCGTGTAATGCGGGTTTTTCAGTAAATTCTAAGTTTTTCAGTGCAACTCACTCATATACTATGTACTACACTGTGCGTTTCTTATATTCTAAGTTTTTCAGTACAACTCACTCATATACTATGTACTACACTGTGCGTTTCTTATATTCTAAGTTTTTCAGTGCAACTCACTCATATACTATGTACTACACTGGGCGTTTCTTAAATTCTAAGTTTTTCAGTGCCACTCACTCATATACTATGTACTACAATGTGCGTTTCTTATATTCTAAGTTTTTCAGTGCAACTCACTCATATACTATGTACTACACTGTGCGTTTCTTATATTCTAAGTTTTTCAGTGCAACTAACTCATATACTATGTACTACACTGTGCGTTTCTTATATTCTAAGTTTTTCAGTGCAACTCACTCATATACTATGTACTACACTGTGCGTTTCTTAAATTCTAAGTTTTTCAGTGCAACTCACTCATATACTATGTAATACACTGTGCGTTTCTTATATTCTAAGTTTTTCAGTGCAACTCACTCATATACTATGTACTACACTGTGCGTTTCTTAAATTCTAAGTTTTTCAGTGCAACTCACTCATATACTATGTAATACACTGTGCGTTTCTTATATTCTAAGTTTTTCAGTGCAACTCACTCATATACTATGTAGTACACTGTGCGTTTCTTATATTCTAAGTTTTTCAGTGCAACTCACTCATATACTATGTACTAAACTGTGCATTTCGTGTAATGCGGGTTTTTCAGTAAATTCTAAGTTTTTCAGTACAACTCACTCATATACTATGTACTACACTGTGCGTTTCTTATATTCTAAGTTTTTCAGTGCAACTCACTCATATACTATGTACTACACTGTGCGTTTCTTATATTCTAAGTTTTTCAGTGCAACTCACTCATATACTATGTACTACACTGTGCGTTTCTTATATTCTAAGTTTTTCAGTGCAACTCACTCATATACTATGTACTACACTGTGCGTTTCTTATATTCTAAGTTTTTCAGTGCAACTCACTCATATACTATGTACTACACTGTGCGTTTCTTATATTCTAAGTTTTTCAGTGCAACTCACTCATATACTATGTACTACACTGTGCGTTTCTTAAATTCTAATTTTTTCAGTGCAACTCACTCATATACTATGTACTACACTGTGCGTTTCTTATATTCTAAGTTTTTCAGTGCAACTCACTCATATACTATGTACTACACTGTGCGTTTATTATATTCTAAGTTTTTCAGTGCAACTCACTCATATACTATGTACTACACTGTGCGTTTCTTAAATTCTAAGTTTTTCAGTGCAACTCACTCATATACTATGTAGTACACTGTGCGTTTCTTATATTCTAAGTTTTTCAGTGCAACTCACTCATATACTATGTAGTACACTGTGCGTTTCTTATATTCTAAGTTTTTCAGTGCAACTCACTCATATACTATGTACTACACTGTGCGTTTCTTATATTCTAAGTTTTTCATGCAACTCACTCATATACTATGTACTACACTGTGCATTTCGTGTAATGCGGGTTTTTCAGTAAATTCTAAGTTTTTCAGTGCAACTCACTCATATACTATGTACTACACTGTGCGTTTCTTATATTCTAAGTTTTTCAGTACAACTCACTCATATACTATGTACTACACTGTGCGTTTCTTATATTCTAAGTTTTTCAGTGCAACTCACTCATATACTATGTACTACACTGTGCGTTTCTTATATTCTAAATTTTTCAGTGCAACTCACTCTTATACTATGTACTACACAGGGCGTTTCTTAAATTCTAAGTTTTTCAGTGCCACTCACTCATATACTATGTACTACAATGTGCGTTTCTTATATTCTAAGTTTTTCAGTGCAACTCACTCATATACTATGTACTACACTGTGCGTTTCTTATATTCTAAGTTTTTCAGTGCAACTAACTCATATACTATGTACTACACTGTGCGTTTCTTATATTCTAAGTTTTTCAGTGCAACTCACTCATATACTATGTACTACACTGTGCGTTTCTTATATTCTAAGTTTTTCAGTGCAACTCACTCATATACTATGTACTACACTGTGCGTTTCTTAAATTCTAACTTTTTCAGTGCAACTCACTCATATACTATGTACTACACTGTGCGTTTCTTATATTCTAAGTTTTTCAGTGCAACTCACTCATATACTATGTACTACACTCTGCGTTTCTTATATTCTAAGTTTTTCAGTGCAACTCACTCATATACTATGTACTACACTGTGCGTTTCTTATATTCTAAGTTTTTCAGTGCAACTCACTCATATACTATGTACTACACTGTGCGTTTCTTATATTCTAAGTTTTTCAGTGCAACTCACTCATATACTATGTACTACACTGTGCGTTTCTTATATTCTAAGTTTTTCAGTGCAACTCACTCATATACTATGTACTACACTGTGCGTTTCTTATATTCTAAGTTTTTCAGTGCAACTCACTCTTATACTATGTACTACACTGTGCGTTTCTTATATTCTAAGTCTTTCAGTGCAACTCACTCATATACTATGTACTACACTGTGCGTTTCTTATATTCTAAGTTTTTCAGTGCAACTCACTCATATACTATGTACTACACTGTGCGTTTCTTATATTCTAAGTTTTTCAGTGCAACTCACTCATATACTATGTACTACACTCTGCGTTTCTTATATTCTAAGTTTTTCAGTGCAACTCACTCATATACTATGTACTACACTGTGCATTTCGTGTAATGCGGGTTTTTCAGTAAATTCTAAGTTTTTCAGTGCAACTCACTCATATACTATGTACTACACTGTGCGTTTCTTATATTCTAAATTTCTCAGTACAACTCACTCATATACTATGTACTACACTGTGCGTTTCTTATATTCTAAGTATTTCAGTGCAACTCACTCATATACTATGTACTACACTGTGCGTTTCTTATATTCTAAGTCTTTCAGTGCAACTCACTCATATACTATGTACTACACTGTGCGTTTCTTATATTCTAAGTTTTTCAGTGCAACTCACTCATATACTATGTAGTACACTGTGCGTTTCTTATATTCTAAGTTTTTCAGTGCAACTCACTCATATACTATGTACTACACTGTGCGTTTCTTATATTCTAAGTTTTTCAGTGCAACTCACTCATATACTATGTACTACACTGTGCGTTTCTTAAATTCTAAGTTTTTCAGTGCAACTCGCTCATATACTATGTACTACACTGTGCGTTTCTTATATTCTAAGTTTTTCAGTGCAACTCACTCATATACTATGTACTACACTGTGCGTTTCTTATATTCTAAGTTTTTCAGTGCAACTCACTCATATACTATGTACTACACTGTGCGTTTCTTAAATTCTAACTTTTTCAGTGCAACTCACTCATATACTATGTACTACACTGTGCGTTTCTTATATTCTAAGTTTTTCAGTGCAACTCACTCATATACTATGTACTACACTCTGCGTTTCTTATATTCTAAGTTTTTCAGTGCAACTCACTCTTATACTATGTACTACACTGTGCGTTTCTTATATTCTAAGTCTTTCAGTGCAACTCACTCATATACTATGTACTACACTGTGCGTTTCTTATATTCTAAGTTTTTCAGTGCAACTCACTCATATACTATGTACTACACTGTGCGTTTCTTATATTCTAAGTTTTTCAGTGCAACTCACTCATATACTATGTACTACACTGTGCGTTTCTTATATTCTAAGTTTTTCAGTGCAACTCACTCATATACTATGTACTACACTGTGCGTTTCTTATATTCTAAGTTTTTCAGTGCAACTCACTCTTATACTATGTACTACACTGTGCGTTTCTTATATTCTAAGTCTTTCAGTGCAACTCACTCATATACTATGTACTACACTGTGCGTTTCTTATATTCTAAGTTTTTCAGTGCAACTCACTCATATACTATGTACTACACTGTGCGTTTCTTATATTCTAAGTTTTTCAGTGCAACTCACTCATATACTATGTACTACAATGTGCGTTTCTTATATTCTAAGTTTTTCAGTGCAACTCACTCATATACTATGTACTACACTGTGCGTTTCTTATATTCTAAGTTTTTCAGTGCAACTCACTCATATACTATGTACTACACTGTGCGTTTCTTATATTCTAAGTTTTTCAGTGCAACTCACTCTTATACTATGTACTACACTGTGCGTTTCTTATATTCTAAGTCTTTCAGTGCAACTCACTCATATACTATGTACTACACTGTGCGTTTCTTATATTCTAAGTTTTTCAGTACAACTCACTCATATACTATGTACTACACTGTGCGTTTCTTATATTCTAAGTTTTTCAGTGCAACTCACTCATATACTATGTACTACACTGGGCGTTTCTTAAATTCTAAGTTTTTCAGTGCCACTCACTCATATACTATGTACTACAATGTGCGTTTCTTATATTCTAAGTTTTTCAGTGCAACTCACTCATATACTATGTACTACACTGTGCGTTTCTTATATTCTAAGTTTTTCAGTACAACTCACTCATATACTATGTACTACACTGTGCGTTTCTTATATTCTAAGTTTTTCAGTGCAACTCACTCATATACTATGTACTACACTGTGCGTTTCTTATATTCTAAGTTTTTCAGTGCAACTCACTCATATACTATGTACTACACTGGGCGTTTCTTAAATTCTAAGTTTTTCATTGCCACTCACTCATATACTATGTACTACAATGTGCGTTTCTTATATTCTAAGTTTTTCAGTGCAACTCACTCATATACTATGTACTACACTGTGCGTTTCTTATATTCTAAGTTTTTCAGTGCAACTCACTCATATACTATGTACTACACTGTGCGTTTCTTATATTCTAAGTTTTTCAGTGCAACTCACTCTTATACTATGTACTACACTGTGCGTTTCTTATATTCTAAGTCTTTCAGTGCAACTCACTCATATACTATGTACTACACTGTGCGTTTCTTATATTCTAAGTTTTTCTGTGCAACTCACTCATATACTATGTACTACACTGTGCGTTTCTTATATTCTAAGTTTTTCAGTGCAACTCACTCATATACTATGTACTACACTGTGCGTTTCTTATATTCTAAGTTTTTCAGTGCAACTCACTCATATACTATGTACTACACTGTGCATTTCGTTAATGCGGGTTTTTCAGTAAATTCTAAGTTTTTCAGTGCAACTCACTCATATACTATGTACTACACTGTGCGTTTCTTATATTCTAAGTTTTTCAGTGCAACTCACTCATATACTATGTACTACACTGTGCGTTTCTTATATTCTAAGTTTTTCAGTGCAACTCACTCATATACTATGTACTACACTGTGCGTTTCTTATATTCTAAGTTTTTCAGTGCAACTCACTCATATACTATGTACTACACTGTGCATTTCGTGTAATGCGGGTTTTTCAGTAAATTCTAAGTTTTTCAGTGCAACTCACTCATATACTATGTACTACACTGTGCGTTTCTTATATTCTAAGTTTTTCAGTGCAACTCACTCATATACTATGTACTACACTGTGCGTTTCTTAAATTCTAAGTTTTTCAGTGCAACTCACTCATATACTATGTACTACACTGTGCGTTTCTTATATTCTAAGTTTTTCAGTGCAACTCACTCATATACTATGTACTACACTGTGCGTTTCTTATATTCTAAGTTTTTCAGTGCAACTCACTCATATACTATGTACTACACTGTGCGTTTCTTATATTCTAAGTTTTTCAGTGCAACTCACTCATATACTATGTAGTACACTGTGCGTTTCTTATATTCTAAGTTTTTCAGTGCA
This sequence comes from Mus caroli, assembly GCF_978045245.1. Classification (NCBI taxonomy): domain Eukaryota; kingdom Metazoa; phylum Chordata; class Mammalia; order Rodentia; family Muridae; genus Mus; species Mus caroli. The sequence goes on along the minus strand of NW_028227279.1, from coordinate 1,732,049 downwards.
ACTCACTCATATACTATGTACTACACTGTGCGTTTCTTATATTCTAAGTTTTTCAGTGCAACTCACTCATATACTATGTACTACACTGTGCGTTTCTTAAATTCTAAGTTTTTCAGTGCAACTCACTCATATACTATGTACTACACTGTGCGTTTCTTATATTCTAAGTTTTTCAGTGCAACTCAATCATATACTATGTACTACACTGTGCGTTTCTTATATTCTAAGTTTTTCAGTGCAACTCACTCATATACTATGTACTACACTGTGCGTTTCTTAAATTCTAACTTTTTCAGTGCAACTCACTCATATACTATGTACTAAACTCTGCGTTTCTTATATTCTAAGTTTTTCAGTGCAACTCACTCATATACTATGTACTACACTCTGTGTTTCTTATATTCTAAGTTTTTCAGTGCAACTCACTCTTATACTATGTACTACACTGTGCGTTTCTTATATTCTAAGTTTTTCAGTGCAACTCACTCATATACTATGTACTACACTGTGCGTTTCTTATATTCTAAGTTTTTCAGTGCAACTCACTCATATACTATGTACTACACTGTGCGTTTCTTATATTCTAAGTTTTTCAGTGCAACTCACTCATATACTATGTACTACACTGTGCGTTTCTTATATTCTAAGTTTTTCAGTGCAACTCACTCATATACTATGTACTACACTGTGCGTTTCTTATATTCTAAGTTTTTCAGTGCAACTCACTCATATACTATGTACTACACTGTGCGTTTCTTATATTCTAAGTTTTTCAGTGCAACTCACTCATATACTATGTACTACACTGTGCGTTTCTTATATTCTAAGTTTTTCAGTGCAACTCACTCATATACTATGTACTACACTGTGCGTTTCTTATATTCTAAGTTTTTCAGTGCAACTCACTCTTATACTATGTACTACACTGTGCGTTTCTTATATTCTAAGTCTTTCAGTGCAACTCACTCATATACTATGTACTACACTGTGCGTTTCTTATATTCTAAGTTTTTCAGTGCAACTCACTCATATACTATGTACTACACTGTGCGTTTCTTATATTCTAAGTTTTTCAGTGCAACTCACTCATATACTATGTACTACACTGTGCGTTTCTTATATTCTAAGTTTTTCAGTGCAACTCACTCATATACTATGTACTACACTGTGCATTTCGTGTAATGCGGGTTTTTCAGTAAATTCTAAGTTTTTCAGTGCAACTCACTCATATACTATGTACTACACTGTGCGTTTCTTATATTCTAAGTTTTTCAGTACAACTCACTCATATACTATGTACTACACTGTGCGTTTCTTATATTCTAAGTTTTTCAGTGCAACTCACTCATATACTATGTACTACACTGTGCGTTTCTTATATTCTAAGTTTTTCAGTGCAACTCACTCATATACTATGTACTACACTGGGCGTTTCTTCAATTCTAAGTTTTTCAGTGCCACTCACTCATATACTATGTACTACAATGTGCGTTTCTTATATTCTAAGTTTTTCAGTGCAACTCACTCATATACTATGTACTACACTGTGCGTTTCTTATATTCTAAGTTTTTCAGTGGAACTAACTCATATACTATGTACTACACTGTGCGTTTCTTATATTCTAAGTTTTTCAGTGCAACTCACTCATATATTATGTACTACACTGGGCGTTTCTTAAATTCTAAGTTTTTCAGTGCCACTCACTCATATACTATGTACTACAATGTGCGTTTCTTATATTCTAAGTTTTTCAGTGCAACTCACTCATATACTATGTACTACACTGTGCGTTTCTTATATTCTAAGTTTTTCAGTGCAACTCACTCATATACTATGTACTACACTGTGCGTTTCTTATATTCTAAGTTTTTCAGTGCAACTCACTCATATACTATGTACTACACTGTGCGTTTCTTATATTCTAAGTTTTTCAGTGCAACTCACTCTTATACTATGTACTACACTGTGCGTTTCTTATATTCTCAGTTTTTCAGTGCAACTCACTCATATACTATGTACTACACTGTGCGTTTCTTATATTCTAAGTTTTTCAGTGCAACTCACTCATATACTATGTACTACACTGTGCGTTTCTTATATTCTAAGTTTTTCAGTGCAACTCACTCATATACTATGTACTACACTGTGCGTTTCTTATATTCTAAGTTTTTCAGTGTAACTCACTCATATACTATGTACTACACTGTGCATTTCGTGTAATGCGGGTTTTTCAGTAAATTCTAAGTTTTTCAGTGCAACTCACTCATATACTATGTACTACACTGTGCGTTTCTTATATTCTAAGTTTTTCAGTACAACTCACTCATATACTATGTACTACACTGTGCGTTTCTTATATTCTAAGTTTTTCAGTGCAACTCACTCATATACTATGTACTACACTGTGCGTTTCTTATATTCTAAGTTTTTCAGTGCAACTCACTCATATACTATGTACTACACTGGGCGTTTCTTAAATTCTAAGTTTTTCAGTGCCACTCACTCATATACTATGTACTACAATGTGCGTTTCTTATATTCTAAGTTTTTCAGTGCAACTCACTCATATACTATGTACTACACTGTGCGTTTCTTATATTCTAAGTTTTTCAGTACAACTCACTCATATACTATGTACTACCCTGTGCGTTTCTTATATTCTAAGTTTTTCAGTGCAACTCACTCATATACTATGTACTACACTGTGCGTTTCTTATATTCTAAGTTTTTCAGTGCAACTCACTCATATACTATGTACTACACTGGGCGTTTCTTAAATTCTAAGTTTTTCATTGCCACTCACTCATATACTATGTACTACAATGTGCGTTTCTTATATTCTAAGTTTTTCAGTGCAACTCACTCATATACTATGTACTACACTGTGCGTTTCTTATATTCTAAGTTTTTCAGTGCAACTCACTCATATACTATGTACTACACTGTGCGTTTCTTATATTCTAAGTTTTTCAGTGCAACTCACTCTTATACTATGTACTACACTGTGCGTTTCTTATATTCTAAGTCTTTCAGTGCAACTCACTCATATACTATGTACTACACTGTGCGTTTCTTATATTCTAAGTTTTTCAGTGCAACTCACTCATATACTATGTACTACACTGTGCGTTTCTTATATTCTAAGTTTTTCAGTGCAACTCACTCATATACTATGTACTACACTGTGCGTTTCTTATATTCTAAGTTTTTCAGTGCAACTCACTCATATACTATGTACTACACTGTGCATTTCGTGTAATGCGGGTTTTTCAGTAAATTCTAAGTTTTTCAGTGCAACTCACTCATATACTATGTACTACACTGTGCGTTTCTTATATTCTAAGTTTTTCAGTGCAACTCACTCATATACTATGTACTACACTGTGCGTTTCTTATATTCTAAGTTTTTCAGTGCAACTCACTCATATACTATGTACTACACTGTGCGTTTCTTATATTCTAAGTTTTTCAGTGCCACTCACTCATATACTATGTACTACAATGTGCGTTTCTTATATTCTAAGTTTTTCAGTGCAACTCACTCATATACTATGTACTACACTGTGCGTTTCTTATATTCTAAGTTTTTCAGTGCAACTAACTCATATACTATGTACTACACTGTGCGTTTCTTATATTCTAAGTTTTTCAGTGCAACTCACTCATATACTATGTACTACACTGTGCGTTTCTTAAATTCTAAGTTTTTCACTGCAACTCACTCATATACTATGTAATACACTGTGCGTTTCTTATATTCTAAGTTTTTCAGTGCAACTCACTCATATACTATGTACTACACTGTGCGTTTCTTATATTCTAAGTTTTTCAGTGCAACTCACTCATATACTATGTACTACACTGTGCGTTTCTTATATTCTAAGTTTTTCAGTGCAACTCACTCATATACTATGTACTAAACTGTGCATTTCGTGTAATGCGGGTTTTTCAGTAAATTCTAAGTTTTTCAGTGCAACTCACTCATATACTATGTACTACACTGTGCGTTTCTTATATTCTAAGTTTTTCAGTGCAACTCACTAATATACTATGTACTACACTGTGCGTTTCTTAAATTCTAAGTTTTTCAGTGCAACTCACTCATATACTATGTACTACACTGTGCGTTTCTTATATTCTAAGTTTTTCAGTGTAACTCACTCATATACTATGTACTACACTGTGCGTTTCTTATATTCTAAGTTTTTCAGTGCAACTCACTCATATACTATGTACTACACTGTGCGTTTCTTATATTCTAAGTTTTTCAGTGCAACTCACTTATATACTATGTACTACACTGTGCATTTCGTGTAATGCGGGTTTTTCAGTAAATTCTAAGTTTTTCAGTGCAACTCACTCATATACTATGTACTACACTGTGCGTTTCTTATATTCTAAGTTTTTCAGTACAACTCACTCATATACTATGTACTACACTGTGCGTTTCTTATATTCTAAGTTTTTCAGTGCAACTCACTCATATACTATGTACTACACTGTGCGTTTCTTATATTCTAAATTTTTCAGTGCAACTCACTCATATACTATGTACTACACTGGGCGTTTCTTAAATTCTAAGTTTTTCAGTGCCACTCACTCATATACTATGTACTACAATGTGCGTTTCTTATATTCTAAGTTTTTCTAGTGCAACTCACTCATATACTTGTACTACACTGTGCGTTTCTTATATTCTAAGTTTTTCAGTGCAACTAACTCATATACTATGTACTACACTGTGCGTTTCTTATATTCTCAGTTTTTCAGTGCAACTCACTCATATAATATGTACTACACTGTGCGTTTCTTATATTCTAAATTTTTCAGTGCAACTCACTCATATACTATGTACTACACTGGGCGTTTCTTATATTCTAAGTTTTTCAGTGCAACTCACTCATATACTATGTACTACACTGTGCGTTTCTTATATTCTAAGTTTTTCAGTGCAACTCACTCATATACTATGTACTACACTGTGCGTTTCTTATATTCTAAGTTTTTCAGTGCAACTCACTCATATACTATGTAGTACACTGTGCGTTTCTTATATTCTAAGTTTTTCAGTGCAACTCACTCATATACTATGTACTACACTGTGCGTTTCTTATATTCTAAGTTTTTCAGTGCAACTCACTCATATACTATGTACTACACTGTGCGTTTCTTAAATTCTAAGTTTTTCAGTGCAACTCACTCATATACTATGTACTACACTGTGCGTTTCTTATATTCTAAGTTTTTCAGTGCAATTACTCATATACTATGTACTACACTGTGCGTTTCTTATATTCTAAGTTTTTCAGTGCAACTCACTCTTATACTATGTACTACACTGTGCGTTTCTTATATTTTAAGTCTTTCAGTGCAACTCACTCATATACTATGTACTACACTGTGCGTTTCTTATATTCTAAGTTTTTCAGTGCAACTCACTCATATACTATGTACTACACTGTGCGTTTCTTATATTCTAAGTTTTTCAGTGCAACTCACTCATATACTATGTACTACACTGTGCATTTCTTGTAATGCGGGTTTTTCAGTAAATTCTAAGTTTTTCAGTGCAACTCACTCATATACTATGTACTACACTGTGCGTTTCTTATATTCTAAGTTTTTCAGTGCAACTCACTCATATACTATGTACTACACTGTGCGTTTCTTATATTCTAAGTTTTTCAGTACAACTCACTCATATACTATGTACTACACTGTGCGTTTCTTATATTCTAAGTTTTTCAGTGCAATTACTCATATACTATGTACTACACTGTGCGTTTCTTATATTCTAAGTTTTTCAGTGCAACTCACTCTTATACTATGTACTACACTGTGCGTTTCTTATATTTTAAGTCTTTCAGTGCAACTCACTCATATACTATGTACTACACTGTGCGTTTCTTATATTCTAAGTTTTTCAGTGCAACTCACTCATATACTATGTACTACACTGTGCGTTTCTTATATTCTAAGTTTTTCAGTGCAACTCACTCATATACTATGTACTACACTGTGCATTTCTTGTAATGCGGGTTTTTCAGTAAATTCTAAGTTTTTCAGTGCAACTCACTCATATACTATGTACTACACTGTGCGTTTCTTATATTCTAAGTTTTTCAGTGCAACTCACTCATATACTATGTACTACACTGTGCGTTTCTTATATTCTAAGTTTTTCAGTACAACTCACTCATATACTATGTACTACACTGTGCGTTTCTTATATTCTAAGTTTTTCAGTGCAACTCACTCATATACTATGTACTACACTGTGCGTTTCTTATATTCTAAGTTTTTCAGTGCAACTCACTCATATACTATGTACTACACTGGGCGTTTCTTAAATTCTAAGTTTTTCATTGCCACTCACTCATATACTATGTACTACAATGTGCGTTTCTTATATTCTAAGTTTTTCAGTGCAACTCACTCATATACTATGTACTACACTGTGCGTTTCTTATATTCTAAGTTTTTCAGTGCAACTCACTCATATACTATGTACTACACTGTGCGTTTCTTATATTCTAAGTTTTTCAGTGCAACTCACTCTTATACTATGTACTACACTGTGCGTTTCTTATATTCTAAGTCTTTCAGTGCAACTCACTCATATACTATGTACTACACTGTGCGTTTCTTATATTCTAAGTTTTTCAGTGCAACTCACTCATATACTATGTACTACACTGTGCGTTTCTTATATTCTAAGTTTGTCAGTGCAACTCACTCATATACTATGTACTACACTGTGCGTTTCTTATATTCTAAGTTTTTCAGTGCAACTCACTCATATACTATGTACTACACTGTGCATTTCGTGTAATGCGGGTTTTTCAGTAAATTCTAAGTTTTTCAGTGCAACTCACTCATATACTATGTACTACACTGTGCGTTTCTTATATTCTAAGTTTTTCAGTGCAACTCACTCATATACTATGTACTACACTGTGCGTTTCTTATATTCTAAGTTTTTCAGTGCAACTCACTCATATACTATGTACTACACTGTGCGTTTCTTATATTCTAAGTTTTTCAGTGCAACTCACTCATATACTATGTACTACACTGTGCATTTCGTGTAATGCGGGTTTTTCAGTAAATTCTAAGTTTTTCAGTGCAACTCACTCATATACTATGTACTACACTGTGCGTTTCTTATATTCTAAGTTTTTCAGTACAACTCACTCATATACTATGTACTACACTGTGCGTTTCTTATATTCTAAGTTTTTCAGTGCAACTCACTCATATACTATGTACTACACTGTGCGTTTCTTATATTCTAAGTTTTTCAGTGCAACTCACTCATATACTATGTACTACACTGGGCGTTTCTTAAATTCTAAGTTTTTCAGTGCCACTCACTCATATACTATGTACTACACTGTGCGTTTCTTATATTCTAAGTTTTTCAGTGCAAATCACTCATATACTATGTACTACACTGTGCGTTTCTTATATTCTAAGTTTTTCAGTGCAACTCACTCATATACTATGTACTACACTGTGCGTTTCTTATATTCTAAATTTTTCAGTGCAACTCACTCATATACTATGTACTACACTGGGCGTTTCTTAAATTCTAAGTTTTTCAGTGCCACTCACTCATATACTATGTACTACAATGTGCGTTTCTTATATTCTAAGTTTTTCTAGTGCAACTCACTCATATACTTGTACTACACTGTGCGTTTCTTATATTCTAAGTTTTTCAGTGCAACTAACTCATATACTATGTACTACACTGTGCGTTTCTTATATTCTCAGTTTTTCAGTGCAACTCACTCATATACTATGTACTACACTGTGCGTTTCTTATATTCTAAATTTTTCAGTGCAACTCACTCATATACTATGTACTACACTGGGCGTTTCTTATATTCTAAGTTTTTCAGTGCAACTCACTCATATACTATGTACTACACTGTGCGTTTCTTATATTCTAAGTTTTTCAGTGCAACTCACTCATATACTATGTACTACACTGTGCGTTTCTTATATTCTAAGTTTTTCAGTGCAACTCACTCATATACTATGTAGTACACTGTGCGTTTCTTATATTCTAAGTTTTTCAGTGCAACTCACTCATATACTATGTACTACACTGTGCTTTTCTTATATTCTAAGTTTTTCAGTGCAACTCACTCATATACTATGTACTACACTGTGCGTTTCTTAAATTCTAAGTTTTTCAGTGCAACTCACTCATATACTATGTACTACACTGTGCGTTTCTTATATTCTAAGTTTTTCAGTGCAATTACTCATATACTATGTACTACACTGTGCGTTTCTTATATTTTAAGTCTTTCAGTGCAACTCACTCATATACTATGTACTACACTGTGCGTTTCTTATATTCTAAGTTTTTCAGTGCAACTCACTCATATACTATGTACTACACTGTGCGTTTCTTATATTCTAAGTTTTTCAGTGCAACTCACTCATATACTATGTACTACACTGTGCATTTCTTGTAATGCGGGTTTTTCAGTAAATTCTAAGTTTTTCAGTGCAACTCACTCATATACTATGTACTACACTGTGCGTTTCTTATATTCTAAGTTTTTCAGTGCAACTCACTCATATACTATGTACTACACTGTGCGTTTCTTATATTCTAAGTTTTTCAGTACAACTCACTCATATACTATGTACTACACTGTGCGTTTCTTATATTCTAAGTTTTTCAGTGCAACTAACTCATATACTATGTACTACACTGTGCGTTTCTTATATTCTAAGTTTTTCAGTGCAACTCACTCATATACTATGTACTACACTGGGCGTTTCTTAAATTCTAAGTTTTTCATTGCCACTCACTCATATACTATGTACTACAATGTGCGTTTCTTATATTCTAAGTTTTTCAGTGCAACTCACTCATATACTATGTACTACACTGTGCGTTTCTTATATTCTAAGTTTTTCAGTGCAACTCACTCATATACTATGTACTACACTGTGCGTTTCTTATATTCTAAGTTTTTCAGTGCAACTCACTCTTATACTATGTACTACACTGTGCGTTTCTTATATTCTAAGTCTTTCAGTGCAACTCACTCATATACTATGTACTACACTGTGCGTTTCTTATATTCTAAGTTTTTCAGTGCAACTCACTCATATACTATGTACTACACTGTGCGTTTCTTATATTCTAAGTTTGTCAGTGCAACTCACTCATATACTATGTACTACACTGTGCGTTTCTTATATTCTAAGTTTTTCAGTGCAACTCACTCATATACTATGTACTACACTGTGCATTTCGTGTAATGCGGGTTTTTCAGTAAATTCTAAGTTTTTCAGTGCAACTCACTCATATACTATGTACTACACTGTGCGTTTCTTATATTCTAAGTTTTTCAGTGCAACTCACTCATATACTATGTACTACACTGTGCGTTTCTTATATTCTAAGTTTTTCAGTGCAACTCACTCATATACTATGTACTACACTGTGCGTTTCTTATATTCTAAGTTTTTCAGTGCAACTCACTCATATACTATGTACTACACTGTGCATTTCGTGTAATGCGGGTTTTTCAGTAAATTCTAAGTTTTTCAGTGCAACTCACTCATATACTATGTACTACACTGTGCGTTTCTTATATTCTAAGTTTTTCAGTACAACTCACTCATATACTATGTACTACACTGTGCGTTTCTTATATTCTAAGTTTTTCAGTGCAACTCACTCATATACTATGTACTACACTGTGCGTTTCTTATATTCTAAGTTTTTCAGTGCAACTCACTCATATACTATGTACTACACTGGGCGTTTCTTAAATTCTAAGTTTTTCAGTGCCACTCACTCATATACTATGTACTACAATGTGCGTTTCTTATATTCTAAGTTTTTCAGTGCAAATCACTCATATACTATGTACTACACTGTGCGTTTCTTATATTCTAAGTTTTTCAGTGCAACTAACTCATATACTATGTACTACACTGTGCGTTTCTTATATTCTAAGTTTTTCAGTGCAACTCACTCATATACTATGTACTACACTGTGCGTTTCTTATATTCTAAGTTTTTCAGTGCAACTCACTCATATACTATGTACTACACTGTGCGTTTCTTATATTCTAAGTTTTTCAGTGCAACTCACTAATATACTATGTACTACACTGTGCGTTTCTTAAATTCTAAGTTTTTCAGTGCAACGCACTCATATACTATGTACTACACTGTGCGTTTCTTATATTCTAAGTTTTTCAGTGCAACTCACTCATATACTATGTACTACACTGTGCGTTTCTTATATTCTAAGTTTTTCAGTGCAACTCACTCATATACTATGTACTACACTGTGCGTTTCTTATATTCTAAGTTTTTCAGTGCAACTCACTCATATACTATGTACTACACTGTGCATTTCGTGTAATGCGGGTTTTTCAGTAAATTCTAAGTTTTTCAGTGCAACTCACTCATATACTATGTACTACACTGTGCGTTTCTTATATTCTAAGTTTTTCAGTACAACTCACTCATATACTATGTACTACACTGTGCGTTTCTTATATTCTAAGTTTTTCAGTGCAACTCACTCATATACTATGTACTACACTGTGCGTTTCTTATATTCTAAATTTTTCAGTGCAACTCACTCATATACTATGTACTACACTGGGCGTTTCTTAAATTCTAAGTTTTTCAGTGCCACTCACTCATATACTATGTACTACAATGTGCGTTTCTTATATTCTAAGTTTTTCTAGTGCAACTCACTCATATACTATGTACTACACTGTGCGTTTCTTATATTCTAAGTTTTTCAGTGCAACTAACTCATATACTATGTACTACACTGTGCGTTTCTTATATTCTCAGTTTTTCAGTGCAACTCACTCATATACTATGTACTACACTGTGCGTTTCTTAAATTCTAAGTTTTTCAGTGCAACTCACTCATATACTATGTACTACACTGTGCGTTTCTTATATTCTAAGTTTTTCAGTGCAACTACTCATATACTATGTACTACACTGTGCATTTCTTATATTCTAAGTTTTTCAGTGCAACTCACTCTTATACTATGTACTACACTGTGCGTTTCTTATATTTTAAGTCTTTCAGTGCAACTCACTCATATACTATGTACTACACTGTGCGTTTCTTATATTCTAAGTTTTTCAGTGCAACTCACTCATATACTATGTACTACACTGTGCGTTTCTTATATTCTAAGTTTTTCAGTGCAACTCACTCATATACTATGTACTACACTGTGCGTTTCTTATATTCTAAGTTTTTCAGAGCAACTCACTCATATACTATGTACTACACTGTGCATTTCTTGTAATGCGGGTTTTTCAGTAAATTCTAAGTTTTTCAGTGCAACTCACTCATATACTATGTACTACACTGTGCGTTTCTTATATTCTAAGTTTTTCAGTACAACTCACTCATATACTATTTACTACACTGTGCGTTTCTTATATTCTAAGTTGTTCAGTGCAACTCTCTCATATACTATGTACTACACTGTGCGTTTCTTAAATTCTAAGTTTTTCAGTGCAACTCACTCATATACTATGTACTACACTGTGCGTTTCTTATATTCTAAGTTTTTCAGTGCAACTCACTCATATACTATGTACTACACTGTGCGTTTCTTATATTCTAAGTTTTTCAGTGCAACTCACTCATATACTATGTACTACACTGTGCGTTTCTTATATTCTAAGTTTTTCAGTGCAACTCACTCATATACTATGTACTACACTGTGCATTTCGTGTAATGCGGGTTTTTCAGTAAATTCTAAGTTTTTCAGTGCAACTCACTCATATACTATGTACTACACTGTGCGTTTCTTATATTCTAAGTTTTTCAGTGCAACTCACTCATATACTATGTACTACACTGTGCGTTTCTTATATTCTAAGTTTTTCAGTGCAACTCACTCATATACTATGTACTACACTGTGCGTTTCTTATATTCTAAGTTTTTCAGTGCAACTCACTCATATACTATGTACTACACTGTGCATTTCGTGTAATGCGGGTTTTTCAGTAAATTCTAAGTTTTTCAGTGCAACTCACTCATATACTATGTACTACACTGTGCGTTTCTTATATTCTAAGTTTTTCAGTACAACTCACTCATATACTATGTACTACACTGTGCGTTTCTTATATTCTAAGTTTTTCAGTGCAACTCACTCATATACTATGTACTACACTGTGCGTTTCTTATATTCTAAGTTTTTCAGTGCAACTCACTCATATACTATGTACTACACTGGGCGTTTCTTAAATTCTAAGTTTTTCAGTGCCACTCACTCATATACTATGTACTACAATGTGCGTTTCTTATATTCTAAGTTTTTCAGTGCAAATCACTCATATACTATGTACTACACTGTGCGTTTCTTATATTCTAAGTTTTTCAGTGCAACTAACTCATATACTATGTACTACACTGTGCGTTTCTTATATTCTAAGTTTTTCAGTGCAACTCACTCATATACTATGTACTACACTGTGCGTTTCTTAAATTCTAAGTTTTTCAGTGCAACTCACTCATATACTATGTAATACACTGTGCGTTTCTTATATTCTAAGTTTTTCAGTGCAACTCACTCATATACTATGTACTACACTGTGCGTTTCTTATATTCTAAGTTTTTCAGTGCAACTCACTAATATACTATGTACTACACTGTGCGTTTCTTAAATTCTAAGTTTTTCAGTGCAACGCACTCATATACTATGTACTACACTGTGCGTTTCTTATATTCTAAGTTTTTCAGTGCAACTCACTCATATACTATGTACTACACTGTGCGTTTCTTATATTCTAAGTTTTTCAGTGCAACTCACTCATATACTATGTACTACACTGTGCGTTTCTTATATTCTAAGTTTTTCAGTGCAACTCACTCATATACTATGTACTACACTGTGCATTTCGTGTAATGCGGGTTTTTCAGTAAATTCTAAGTTTTTCAGTGCAACTCACTCATATACTATGTACTACACTGTGCGTTTCTTATATTCTAAGTTTTTCAGTACAACTCACTCATATACTATGTACTACACTGTGCGTTTCTTATATTCTAAGTTTTTCAGTGCAACTCACTCATATACTATGTACTACACTGTGCGTTTCTTATATTCTAAATTTTTCAGTGCAACTCACTCATATACTATGTACTACACTGGGCGTTTCTTAAATTCTAAGTTTTTCAGTGCCACTCACTCATATACTATGTACTACAATGTGCGTTTCTTATATTCTAAGTTTTTCTAGTGCAACTCACTCATATACTATGTACTACACTGTGCGTTTCTTATATTCTAAGTTTTTCAGTGCAACTAACTCATATACTATGTACTACACTGTGCGTTTCTTATATTCTCAGTTTTTCAGTGCAACTCACTCATATACTATGTACTACACTGTGCGTTTCTTAAATTCTAAGTTTTTCAGTGCAACTCACTCATATACTATGTACTACACTGTGCGTTTCTTATATTCTAAGTTTTTCAGTGCAACTACTCATATACTATGTACTACACTGTGCATTTCTTATATTCTAAGTTTTTCAGTGCAACTCACTCTTATACTATGTACTACACTGTGCGTTTCTTATATTTTAAGTCTTTCAGTGCAACTCACTCATATACTATGTACTACACTGTGCGTTTCTTATATTCTTAGTTTTTCAGTGCAACTCACTCATATACTATGTACTACACTGTGCGTTTCTTATATTCTAAGTTTTTCAGTGCAACTCACTCATATACTATGTACTACACTGTGCGTTTCTTATATTCTAAGTTTTTCAGAGCAACTCACTCATATACTATGTACTACACTGTGCATTTCTTGTAATGCGGGTTTTTCAGTAAATTCTAAGTTTTTCAGTGCAACTCACTCATATACTATGTACTACACTGTGCGTTTCTTATATTCTAAGTTTTTCAGTACAACTCACTCATATACTATTTACTACACTGTGCGTTTCTTATATTCTAAGTTTTTCAGTGCAACTCACTCATATACTATGTACTACACTGTGCGTTTCTTATATTCTAAGTTTTTCAGTGCAACTCACTCATATACTATGTACTACACTGTGCGTTTCTTATATTCTAAGTTTTTCAGTGCAACTCACTCATGTACTATGTACTACACTGTGCATTTCGTGTAATGCGGGTTTTTCAGTAAATTCTAAGTTTTTCAGTGCAACTCATTCATATACTATGTACTGTACTGTGCGTTTCTTATATTCTAAGTTTTTCAGTGCAACTCAATCATATACTATGTACTACACTGTGCGTTTCCTATATTCTAAGTTTTTCAGTGCAACTCACTCATATACTATGTACTACACTGTGCGTTTCTTATATTCTAAGTTTTTCAGTGCAACTCACTCATATACTATGTACTACACTGTGCGTTTCTTATATTCTAAGTTTTTCAGTGCAACTCACTCATATACTATGTACTACACTGTGCGTTTCTTATATTCTAAGTTTTTCAGTGCAACTCACTCATATACTATGTATTACACTGTGCGTTTCTTATATTCTAAGTTTTTCAGTGCAACTCACACATATACTTTGTACTACACTGTGCGTTTCTTATATTCTAAGTTTTTCAGTGCAACTCACTCATATACTATGTTCTACACTGTGTGTTTCTTATATTCTAAGTTTTTGAGTGCAACTCACTCATATACTATGTACTACACTGTGTGTTTCTTATATTCTAAGTTTTTCAGTGCAACTCACTCATATACTATGTATTACACTGTGCGTTTCTTATATTCTAAGTTTTTCAGTGCAACTCACTCATATACTATGTACTACACTGTGTGTTTCTTATATTCTAAGTTTTTCAGTGCAACTCACTCATATATTATGTACTACACTGTGCGTTTCTTATATTCTAAGTTTTTGAGTGCAACTCACTCATATACTATGTACTACACTGTGCGTTTCTTATATTCTAAGTTTTTCAGTGCAACTCACTCATATACTATGTACTACACTGTGCGTTTCTTATATTCTAAGTTTTTCAGTGCAACTCACTCATATACTATGTACTACACTGTGCATTTCGTGTAATGCGGGTTTTTCAATAAATTCTAAGTTTTTCAGTGCAACTCACTCATATACTATGTACTACACTGTGCGTTTCTTATATTCTAAGTTTTTCAGTACAACTCACTCATATACTATGTACTACACTGTGCGTTTCTTATATTCTAAGTTTTTCAGTGCAACTCACTCATATACTATGTACTACACTGTGCGTTTCTTATATTCTAAATTTTTCAGTGCAACTCACTCATATACTATGTACTACACTGGGCGTTTCTTAAATTCTAAGTTTTTTAGTGCCACTCACTCATATACTATGTACTACAATGTGCGTTTCTTATATTCTAAGTTTTTCAGTGCAACTCACTCATATACTATGTACTACACTGTGCGTTTCTTATATTCTAAGTTTTTGAGTGCATCTCACTCATATACTATGTAGTACACTGTGCGTTTCTTATATTCTAAGTTTTTCAGTGCAACTCACTCATATACTCTGTACTACACTGTGCGTTTCTTATATTCTAAGTTTTTCAGTGCAACTCACTCATATACTATGTACTACACTGTGCGTTTCTTAAATTCTAAGTTTTTCAGTGCAACTCACTCATATACTATGTACTACACTGTGCGTTTCTTATATTCTAAGTTTTTCAGTGCAACTCACTCATATACTATGTACTACACTGTGCGTTTCTTATATTCTAAGTTTTTCAGTGCAACTCACTCATATACTATGTACTACACTGTGCGTTTCTTAAATTCTAAGTTTTTCAGTGCAACTCACTCATATACTATGTACTACCTTGTGCGTTTCTTATATTCTAAGTTTTTCAGTGCAACTCACTCATATACTATGTACTACACTGTGCGTTTCTTATATTCTAAGTTTTTCAGTGCAACTCACTCTTATACTATGTACTACACTGTGCGTTTCTTATATTCTAAGTCTTTCAGTGCAACTCACTCATATACTATGTACTACACTGTGCGTTTCTTATATTCTACGTTTTTCAGTGCAACTCACTCATATACTATGTACTACACTGTGCGTTTCTTATATTCTAAGTTTTCAGTGCAACTCACTCATATACTATGTACTACACTGGGCGTTTCTTATATTCTAAGTTTTTCAGTGCAACTCACTCATATACTATGTACTACACTGTGCGTTTCTTATATTCTAAGTTTTTCAGTGCAACTCACTCATATACTATGTACTACACTGTGCATTTCTTGTAATGCGGGTTTTTCAGTAAATTCTAAGTTTTTCAGTGCAACTCACTCATATACTATGTACTACACTGTGCGTTTCTTATATTCTAAGTTTTTCAGTACAACTCACTCATATACTATTTACTACACTGTGCGTTTCTTATATTCTAAGTTTTTCAGTGCAACTCACTCATATACTATGTACTACACTGTGCGTTTCTTATATTCTAAGTTTTTCAGTGCAACTCACTCATATACTATGTACTACACTGTGCGTTTCTTATATTCTAAGTTTTTCAGTGCAACTCACTCATATACTATGTATTACACTGTGCGTTTCTTATATTCTAAGTTTTTCAGTGCAACTCACACATATACTTTGTACTACACTGTGCTTTTCTTATATTCTAAGTTTTTCAGTGCAACTCACTCATATACTATGTACTACACTGTGCGTTTCTTATATTCTAAGTTTTTCAGTGCAACTCACTCATATACTATGTACTACACTGTGCGTTTCTTATATTCTAAGTTTTTGAGTGCAACTCACTCATATACTATGTACTACACTGTGTGTTTCTTATATTCTAAGTTTTTCAGTGCAATTCACTCATATACTATGTACTACACTGTGCGTTTCTTATATTCTAAGTTTTTCAGTGCAACTCACTCATATACTATGTACTACACTGTGCATTTCTTATATTCTAAGTTTTTCAGTGCAACTCACTCATATACTATGTACTACACTCTGCGTTTCTTATATTCTAAGTTTTTCAGTGCAACTCACTCATATACTATGTACTACACTCTGCGTTTCTTATATTCTAAGTTTTTCAGTGCAACTCACTCATATACTATGTACTACACTGTGCATTTCGTGTAATGCGGGTTTTTCAGTAAATTCTAAGTTTTTCAGTGCAACTCACTCATATACTATGTACTACACTGTGCGTTTCTTATATTCTAAGTTTATCAGTGCAACTCACTCATATACTATGTACTACACTGTGCGTTTCTTATATTCTAAGTTTTTCAGTGCAACTCACTCATATACTATGTACTACACTGTGCGTTTCTTAAATTCTAAGTTTTTCAGTGCAACTCACTCATATACTATGTAATACACTGTGCGTTTCTTATATTCTAAGTTTTTCAGTGCAACTCACTCATATACTATGTACTACACTGTGCGTTTCTTATATTCTAAGTTTTTCAGTGCAACTCACTCATATACTATGTACTACACTGTGCGTTTCTTATATTCTAAGTTTTTCAGTGCAACTCACTCATATACTATGTACTAAACTGTGCATTTCGTGTAATGCGGGTTTTTCAGTAAATTCTAAGTTTTTCAGTACAACTCACTCATATACTATGTACTACACTGTGCGTTTCTTATATTCTAAGTTTTTCAGTGCAACTCACTCATATACTATGTACTACACTGTGCGTTTCTTATATTCTAAGTTTTTCAGTGCAACTCACTAATATACTATGTACTACACTGTGCGTTTCTTAAATTCTAAGTTTTTCAGTGCAACTCACTCATATACTATGTACTACACTGTGCGTTTCTTATATTCAAATTTTTTCAGTGCAACTCACTCATATACTATGTACTACACTGTGCGTTTCTTATATTCTAAGTTTTTCAGTGCAACTCACTCATATACTATGTACTACACTGTGCGTTTCTTATATTCTAAGTTTTTCAGTGCAACTCACTCATATACTATGTACTACACTGTGCATTTCGTGTAATGCGGGTTTTTCAGTAAATTCTAAGTTTTTCAGTGCAACTCACTCATATACTATGTACTACACTGTGCGTTTCTTATATTCTAAGTTTTTCAGTACAACTCACTCATATACTATGTACTACACTGTGCGTTTCTTATATTCTAAGTTTTTCAGTGCAACTCACTCATATACTATGTACTACACTGTGCGTTTCTTATATTCTAAGTTTTTCAGTGCAACTCACTCATATACTATGTACTACACTGTGCGTTTCTTAAATTCTAAGTTTTTCAGTGCAACTCACTCATATACTATGTACTACACTGTGCGTTTCTTATATTCTAAGTTTTTCAGTGCAACTCACTCATATACTATGTACTACACTGTGCGTTTCTTATATTCTAAGTTTTTCAGTGCAACTCACTCATATACTATGTACTACACTGTGCGTTTCTTAAATTCTAAGTTTTTCAGTGCAACTCACTCATATACTATGTACTACCTTGTGCGTTTCTTATATTCTAAGTTTTTCAGTGCAACTCACTCATATACTATGTACTACACTGTGCGTTTCTTATATTCTAAGTTTTTCAGTGCAACTCACTCTTATACTATGTACTACACTGTGCGTTTCTTATATTCTAAGTCTTTCAGTGCAACTCACTCATATACTATGTACTACACTGTGCGTTTCTTATATTCTACGTTTTTCAGTGCAACTCACTCATATACTATGTACTACACTGTGCGTTTCTTATATTCTAAGTTTTCAGTGCAACTCACTCATATACTATGTACTACACTGGGCGTTTCTTATATTCTAAGTTTTTCAGTGCAACTCACTCATATACTATGTACTACACTGTGCGTTTCTTATATTCTAAGTTTTTCAGTGCAACTCACTCATATACTATGTACTACACTGTGCATTTCTTGTAATGCGGGTTTTTCAGTAAATTCTAAGTTTTTCAGTGCAACTCACTCATATACTATGTACTACACTGTGCGTTTCTTATATTCTAAGTTTTTCAGTACAACTCACTCATATACTATTTACTACACTGTGCGTTTCTTATATTCTAAGTTTTTCAGTGCAACTCACTCATATACTATGTACTACACTGTGCGTTTCTTATATTCTAAGTTTTTCAGTGCAACTCACTCATATACTATGTACTACACTGTGCGTTTCTTATATTCTAAGTTTTTCAGTGCAACTCACTCATATACTATGTATTACACTGTGCGTTTCTTATATTCTAAGTTTTTCAGTGCAACTCACACATATACTTTGTACTACACTGTGCTTTTCTTATATTCTAAGTTTTTCAGTGCAACTCACTCATATACTATGTACTACACTGTGCGTTTCTTATATTCTAAGTTTTTCAGTGCAACTCACTCATATACTATGTACTACACTGTGCGTTTCTTATATTCTAAGTTTTTGAGTGCAACTCACTCATATACTATGTACTACACTGTGTGTTTCTTATATTCTAAGTTTTTCAGTGCAATTCACTCATATACTATGTACTACACTGTGCGTTTCTTATATTCTAAGTTTTTCAGTGCAACTCACTCATATACTATGTACTACACTGTGCATTTCTTATATTCTAAGTTTTTCAGTGCAACTCACTCATATACTATGTACTACACTCTGCGTTTCTTATATTCTAAGTTTTTCAGTGCAACTCACTCATATACTATGTACTACACTCTGCGTTTCTTATATTCTAAGTTTTTCAGTGCAACTCACTCATATACTATGTACTACACTGTGCATTTCGTGTAATGCGGGTTTTTCAGTAAATTCTAAGTTTTTCAGTGCAACTCACTCATATACTATGTACTACACTGTGCGTTTCTTATATTCTAAGTTTATCAGTGCAACTCACTCATATACTATGTACTACACTGTGCGTTTCTTATATTCTAAGTTTTTCAGTGCAACTCACTCATATACTATGTACTACACTGTGCGTTTCTTAAATTCTAAGTTTTTCAGTGCAACTCACTCATATACTATGTAATACACTGTGCGTTTCTTATATTCTAAGTTTTTCAGTGCAACTCACTCATATACTATGTACTACACTGTGCGTTTCTTATATTCTAAGTTTTTCAGTGCAACTCACTCATATACTATGTACTACACTGTGCGTTTCTTATATTCTAAGTTTTTCAGTGCAACTCACTCATATACTATGTACTAAACTGTGCATTTCGTGTAATGCGGGTTTTTCAGTAAATTCTAAGTTTTTCAGTACAACTCACTCATATACTATGTACTACACTGTGCGTTTCTTATATTCTAAGTTTTTCAGTGCAACTCACTCATATACTATGTACTACACTGTGCGTTTCTTATATTCTAAGTTTTTCAGTGCAACTCACTAATATACTATGTACTACACTGTGCGTTTCTTAAATTCTAAGTTTTTCAGTGCAACTCACTCATATACTATGTACTACACTGTGCGTTTCTTATATTCAAATTTTTTCAGTGCAACTCACTCATATACTATGTACTACACTGTGCGTTTCTTATATTCTAAGTTTTTCAGTGCAACTCACTCATATACTATGTACTACACTGTGCGTTTCTTATATTCTAAGTTTTTCAGTGCAACTCACTCATATACTATGTACTACACTGTGCATTTCGTGTAATGCGGGTTTTTCAGTAAATTCTAAGTTTTTCAGTGCAACTCACTCATATACTATGTACTACACTGTGCGTTTCTTATATTCTAAGTTTTTCAGTACAACTCACTCATATACTATGTACTACACTGTGCGTTTCTTATATTCTAAGTTTTTCAGTGCAACTCACTCATATACTATGTACTACACTGTGCGTTTCTTATATTCTAAATTTTTCAGTGCAACTCACTCATATACTATGTACTACACTGGGCGTTTCTTAAATTCTAAGTTTTTCAGTGCCACTCACTCATATACTATGTACTACAATGTGCGTTTCTTATATTCTAAGTTTTTCAGTGCAACTCACTCATATACTATGTACTACACTGTGCGTTTCTTATATTCTAAGTTTTTCAGTGCAACTAACTCATATACTATGTACTACACTGTGCGTTTCTTATATTCTCAGTTTTTCAGTGCAACTCACTCATATACTATGTACTACACTGTGCGTTTCTTATATTCTAAATTTTTCAGTGCAACTCACTCATATACTATGTACTACACTGAGCGTTTCTTATATTCTAAGTTTTTCAGTGCAACTCACTCATATACTATGTACTACACTGTGCGTTTCTTATATTCTAAGTTTTTCAGTGCAACTCACTCATATACTATGTACTACACTGTGCGTTTCTTATATTCTAAGTTTTTCAGTGCAACTCACTCATATACTATGTAGTACACTGTGCGTTTCTTATATTCTAAGTTTTTCAGTGCAACTCACTCATATACTATGTACTACACTGTGCGTTTCTTATATTCTAAGTTTTTCAGTGCAACTCACTCATATACTATGTACTACACTGTGCGTTTCTTAAATTCTAAGTTTTTCAGTGCAACTCTCTCATATACTATGTACTACACTGTGCGTTTCTTATATTCTAAGTTTTTCAGTGCAACTACTCATATACTATGTACTACACTGTGCGTTTCTTATATTCTAAGTTTTTCAGTGCAACTCACTCTTATACTATGTACTACACTGTGCGTTTCTTATATTTTAAGTCTTTCAGTGCAACTCACTCATATACTATGTACTACACTGTGCGTTTCTTATATTCTAAGTTTTTCAGTGCAACTCACTCATATACTATGTACTACACTGTGCGTTTCTTATATTCTAAGTTTTTCAGTGCAACTCACTCATATACTATGTACTACACTGTGCGTTTCTTATATTCTAAGTTTTTCAGTGCAACTCACTCATATACTATGTACTACACTGTGCATTTCTTGTAATGCGGGTTTTTCAGTAAATTCTAAGTTTTTCAGTGCAACTCACTCATATACTATGTACTACACTGTGCGTTTCTTATATTCTAAGTTTTTCAGTACAACTCACTCATATACTATTTACTACACTGTGCGTTTCTTATATTCTAAGTTTTTCAGTGCAACTCACTCATATACTATGTACTACACTGTGCGTTTCTTATATTCTAAGTTTTTCAGTGCAACTCACTCATATACTATGTACTACACTGTGCGTTTCTTATATTCTAAGTTTTTCAGTGCAACTCACTCATGTACTATGTACTACACTGTGCATTTCGTGTAATGCGGGTTTTTCAGTAAATTCTAAATTTTGCAGTGCAACTCATTCATATACTATGTACTGTACTGTGCGTTTCTTATATTCTAAGTTTTTCAGTGCAACTCAATCATATACTATGTACTACACTGTGCGTTTCCTATATTCTAAGTTTTTCAGTGCAACTCACTCATATACTATGTACTACACTGTGCGTTTCTTAAATTCTAAGTTTTTCAGTGCAACTCACTCATATACTATGTACTACACTGTGCGTTTCTTATATTCTAAGTTTTTCAGTGCAACTCACTCATATACTATGTACTACACTGTGCGTTTCTTATATTCTAAGTTTTTCAGTGCAACTCACTCATATACTATGTACTACACTGTGCGTTTCTTATATTCTAAGTTTTTCAGTGCAACTCACTCATATACTATGTATTACACTGTGCGTTTCTTATATTCTAAGTTTTTCAGTGCAACTCACACATATACTTTGTACTACACTGTGCGTTTCTTATATTCTAAGTTTTTCAGTGCAACTCACTCATATACTATGTTCTACACTGTGTGTTTCTTATATTCTAAGTTTTTGAGTGCAACTCACTCATATACTATGTACTACACTGTGTGTTTCTTATATTCTAAGTTTTTCAGTGCAACTCACTCATATACTATGTATTACACTGTGCGTTTCTTATATTCTAAGTTTTTCAGTGCAACTCACTCATATACTATGTACTACACTGTGTGTTTCTTATATTCTAAGTTTTTCAGTGCAACTCACTCATATATTATGTACTACACTGTGCGTTTCTTATATTCTAAGTTTTTGAGTGCAACTCACTCATATACTATGTACTACACTGTGCGTTTCTTATATTCTAAGTTTTTCAGTGCAACTCACTCATATACTATGTACTACACTGTGCGTTTCTTAAATTCTAAGTTTTTCAGTGCAACTCACTCATATACTATGTACTACACTGTGCGTTTTTTATATTCTAAGTTTTTCAGTGCAACTCACTCATATACTATGTACTACACTGTGCGTTTCTTATATTCTAAGTTTTTCAGTGCAACTCACTCATATACTATGTACTACACTGTGCGTTTCTTATATTCTAAGTTTTTCAGTGCAACTCACTCATATACTATGTACTACACTGTGCATTTCGTGTAATGCGGGTTTTTCAATAAATTCTAAGTTTTTCAGTGCAACTCACTCATATACTATGTACTACACTGTGCGTTTCTTATATTCTAAGTTTTTCAGTACAACTCACTCATATACTATGTACTACACTGTGCGTTTCTTATATTCTAAGTTTTTCAGTGCAACTCACTCATATACTATGTACTACACTGTGCGTTTCTTATATTCTAAATTTTTCAGTGCAACTCACTCATATACTATGTACTACACTGGGCGTTTCTTAAATTCTAAGTTTTTCAGTGCCACTCACTCATATACTATGTACTACAATGTGCGTTTCTTATATTCTAAGTTTTTCAGTGCAACTCACTCATATACTATGTACTACACTGTGCGTTTCTTATATTCTAAGTTTTTCAGTGCAACTAACTCATATACTATGTACTACACTGTGCGTTTCTTATATTCTAAGTTTTTCAGTGCAACTCACTCATATACTATGTACTACACTGTGCGTTTCTTATATTCTAAGTTTTTCAGTGCAACTCACTCATATACTATGTACTACACTGTGCCTTTCTTATATTCTAAGTTTTTCAGTGCAACTCACTCATATACTATGTACTACACTGTGCGTTTCTTATATTCTAAGTTTTTGAGTGCATCTCACTCATATACTATGTAGTACACTGTGCGTTTCTTATATTCTAAGTTTTTCAGTGCAACTCACTCATATACTATGTACTACACTGTGCGTTTCTTATATTCTAAGTTTTTCAGTGCAACTCACTCATATACTATGTACTACACTGTGCGTTTCTTAAATTCTAAGTTTTTCAGTGCAACTCACTCATATACTATGTACTACACTGTGCGTTTCTTATATTCTAAGTTTTTCAGTGCAACTCACTCATATACTATGTACTGCACTGTGCGTTTCTTATATTCTAAGTTTTTCAGTGCAACTCACTCATATACTATGTACTACACTGTGCGTTTCTTAAATTCTAAGTTTTTCAGTGCAACTCACTCATATACTATGTACTACACTGTGCGTTTCTTATATTCTAAGTTTTTCAGTGCAACTCACTCATATACTATGTACTACACTGTGAGTTTCTTATATTCTAAGTTTTTCAGTGCAACTCACTCTTATACTATGTACTACACTGTGCGTTTCTTATATTCTAAGTCTTTCAGTGCAACTCACTCATATACTATGTACTACACTGTGCGTTTCTTATATTCTACGTTTTTCAGTGCAACTCACTCATATACTATGTACTACACTGTGCGTTTCTTATATTCTAAGTTTTTCAGTGCAACTCACTCATATACTATGTAATACACTGGGCGTTTCTTATATTCTAAGTTTTTCAGTGCAACTCACTCATATACTATGTACTACACTGTGCGTTTCTTATATTCTAAGTTTTTCAGTGCAACTCACTCATATACTATGTACTACACCGTGCATTTCTTGTAATGCGGGTTTTTCAGTAAATTCTAAGTTTTTCAGTGCAACTCACTCATATACTATGTACTACACTGTGCGTTTCTTATATTCTAAGTTTTTCAGTACAACTCACTCATATACTATTTACTACACTGTGCGTTTCTTATATTCTAAGTTTTTCAGTGCAACTCACTCATATACTATGTACTACACTGTGCGTTTCTTATATTCTAAGTTTTTCAGTGCAACTCACTCATATACAATGTACTACACTGTGCGTTTCTTATATTCTAAGTTTTTCAGTGCAACTCACTCATATACTATGTATTACACTGTGCGTTTCTTATATTCTAAGTTTTTCAGTGCAACTCACACATATACTTTGTACTACACTGTGCTTTTCTTATATTCTAAGTTTTTCAGTGCAACTCACTCATATACTATGTACTACACTGTGCGTTTCTTATATTCTAAGTTTTTCAGTGCAACTCACTCATATACTATGTACTACACTGTGCGTTTCTTATATTCTAAGTTTTTGAGTGCAACTCACTCATATACTATGTACTACACTGTGTGTTTCTTATATTCTAAGTTTTTCAGTGCAACTCACTCATATACTATCTACTACACTGTGCGTTTCTTATATTCTAAGTTTTTCAGTGCAACTCACTCATATACTATGTACTACACTGTGCATTTCTTATATTCTAAGTTTTTCAGTGCAACTCACTCATATACTATGTACTACACTGTGCGTTTCTTATATTCTAAGTTTTTCAGTGCAACTCACTCATATACTATGTACTACACTCTGCGTTTCTTATATTCTAAGTTTTTCAGTGCAACTCACTCATATACTATGTACTACACTGTGCATTTCGTGTAATGCGGGTTTTTCAGTAAATTCTAAGTTTTTCAGTGCAACTCACTCATATACTATGAACTACACTGTGCGTTTCTTATATTCTAAGTTTTTCAGTGCAACTCACTCATATACTATGTACTACACTGTGCGTTTCTTATATTCTAAGTTTTTCAGTGCAACTCACTCATATACTATGTACTACACTGTGCGTTTCTTAAATTCTAAGTTTTTCAGTGCAACTCACTCATATACTATGTAATACACTGTGCGTTTCTTATATTCTAAGTTTTTCAGTGCAACTCACTCATATACTATGTACTACACTGTGCGTTTCTTATATTCTAAGTTTTTCAGTGCAACTCACTCATATACTATGTACTAAACTGTGCATTTCGTGTAATGCGGGTTTTTCAGTAAATTCTAAGTTTTTCAGTACAACTCACTCATATACTATGTACTACACTGTGCGTTTCTTATATTCTAAGTTTTTCAGTGCAACTCACTCATATACTATGTACTACACTGTGCGTTTCTTATATTCTAAGTTTTTCAGTGCAACTCACTAATATACTATGTACTACACTGTGCGTTTCTTAAATTCTAAGTTTTTCAGTGCAACTCACTCATATACTATGTACTACACTGTGCGTTTCTTATATTCTAAGTTTTTCAGTGCAACTCACTCATATACTATGTACTACACTGTGCGTTTCTTACATTCTAAGTTTTTCAGTGCAACTCACTCATATACTATGTACTACACTGTGCGTTTCTTATATTCTAAGTTTTTCAGTGCAACTCACTCATATACTATGTACTACACTGTGCATTTCGTGTAATGCGGGTTTTTCAGTAAATTCTAAGTTTTTCAGTGCAACTCACTCATATACTATGTACTACACTGTGCGTTTCTTATATTCTAAGTTTTTCAGTACAACTCACACATATACTTTGTACTACACTGTGCTTTTCTTATATTCTAAGTTTTTCAGTGCAACTCACTCATATACTATGTACTACACTGTGCGTTTCTTATATTCTAAGTTTTTCAGTGCAACTCACTCATATACTATGTACTACACTGGGCGTTTCTTAAATTCTAAGTTTTTGAGTGCCACTCACTCATATACTATGTACTACAATGTGCGTTTCTTATATTCTAAGTTTTTCAGTGCAACTCACTCATATACTATGTACTACACTGTGCGTTTCTTATATTCTAAGTTTTTCAGTGCAACTCACTCATATACTATGTACTACACTGTGCATTTCTTATATTCTCAGTTTTTCAGTGCAACTCACTCATATACTATGTACTACACTGTGCGTTTCTTATATTCTAAATTTTTCAGTGCAACTCACTCATATACTATGTACTACACTCTGCGTTTCTTATATTCTAAGTTTTTCAGTGCAACTCACTCATATACTATGTACTACACTGTGCATTTCGTGTAATGCGGGTTTTTCAGTAAATTCTAAGTTTTTCAGTGCAACTCACTCATATACTATGAACTACACTGTGCGTTTCTTATATTCTAAGTTTTTCAGTGCAACTCACTCATATACTATGTAGTACACTGTGCGTTTCTTATATTCTAAGTTTTTCAGTGCAACTCACTCATATACTATGTACTACACTTTGCGTTTCTTAAATTCTAAGTTTTTCAGTGCAACTCACTCATATACTATGTAATACACTGTGCGTTTCTTAAATTCTAAGTTTTTCAGTGCAACTCTCTCATATACTATGTACTACACTGTGCGTTTCTTATATTCTAAGTTTTTCAGTGCAACTCACTCATATACTATGTACTAAACTGTGCATTTCGTGTAATGCGGGTTTTTCAGTAAATTCTAAGTTTTTCAGTACAACTCACTCATATACTATGTACTACACTGTGCGTTTCTTATATTCTAAGTTTTTCAGTGCAACTCACTCATATACTATGTACTACACTGTGCGTTTCTTATATTCTAAGTTTTTCAGTGCAACTCACTCATATACTATGTACTACACTGTGCGTTTCTTATATTCTAAGTTTTTCAGTGCAACTCACTCATATACTATGTACTACACTGTGCGTTTCTTATATTCTAAGTTTTTCAGTGCAACTCACTCATATACTATGTACTACACTGTGCATTTCTTGTAATGCGGATTTTTCAGTAAATTCTAAGTTTTTCAGTGCAACTCACTCATATACTATGTACTACACTGTGCGTTTCTTATATTCTAAGTTTTTCAGTACAAGTCACTCATATACTATTTACTACACTGTGCGTTTCTTATATTCTAAGTTTTTCAGTGCAACTCACTCATATACTATGTACTACACTGTGCGTTTCTTATATTCTAAGTTTTTCAGTGCAACTCACTCATATACTATGTACTACACTGTGCGTTTCTTATATTCTAAGTTTTTCAGTGCAACTCACTCATATACTATGTACTACACTGTACATTTCGTGTAATGCGGGTTTTTCAGTAAATTCTAAGTTTTTCAGTGCAACTCACTCATATACTATGTACTACACTCTGCGTTTCTTATATTCTAAGTTTTTCAGTGCAACTCACTCATATACTATGTACTACACTGTGCATTTCGTGTAATGCGGGTTTTTCAGTAAATTCTAAGTTTTTCAGTGCAACTCACTCATATACTATGAACTACACTGTGCGTTTCTTATATTCTAAGTTTTTCAGTGCAACTCACTCATATACTATGTAGTACACTGTGCGTTTCTTATATTCTAAGTTTTTCAGTGCAACTCACTCATATACTATGTACTACACTGTGCGTTTCTTAAATTCTAAGTTTTTCAGTGCAACTCACTCATATACTATGTAATACACTGTGCGTTTCTTAAATTCTAAGTTTTTCAGTGCAACTCTCTCATATACTATGTACTACACTGTGCGTTTCTTATATTCTAAGTTTTTCAGTGCAACTCACTCATATACTATGTACTAAACTGTGCATTTCGTGTAATGCGGGTTTTTCAGTAAATTCTAAGTTTTTCAGTACAACTCACTCATATACTATGTACTACACTGTGCGTTTCTTATATTCTAAGTTTTTCAGTGCAACTCACTCATATACTATGTACTACACTGTGCGTTTCTTATATTCTAAGTTTTTCAGTGCAACTCACTCATATACTATGTACTACACTGTGCGTTTCTTATATTCTAAGTTTTTCAGTGCAACTCACTCATATACTATGTACTACACTGTGCGTTTCTTATATTCTAAGTTTTTCAGTGCAACTCACTCATATACTATGTACTACACTGTGCATTTCTTGTAATGCGGATTTTTCAGTAAATTCTAAGTTTTTCAGTGCAACTCACTCATATACTATGTACTACACTGTGCGTTTCTTATATTCTAAGTTTTTCAGTACAAGTCACTCATATACTATTTACTACACTGTGCGTTTCTTATATTCTAAGTTTTTCAGTGCAACTCACTCATATACTATGTACTACACTGTGCGTTTCTTATATTCTAAGTTTTTCAGTGCAACTCACTCATATACTATGTACTACACTGTGCGTTTCTTATATTCTAAGTTTTTCAGTGCAACTCACTCATATACTATGTACTACACTGTACATTTCGTGTAATGCGGGTTTTTCAGTAAATTCTAAGTTTTTCAGTGCAACTCATTCATATACTATGTACTGTACTGTGCGTTTCTTATATTCTAAGTTTTTCAGTGCAACTCAATCATATACTATGTACTACACTGTGCGTTTCCTATATTCTAAGTTTTTCAGTGCAACTCACTCATATACTATGTACTACACTGTGCGTTTCTTATATTCTAAGTTTTTCAGTGCAACTCACTCATATACTATGTACTACACTGTGCGTTTCTTATATTCTAAGTTTTTCAGTGCAACTCACTCATATACTATGTACTACACTGTGCGTTTCTTATATTCTAAGTTTTTCAGTGCAACTCACTCATATACTATGTACTACACTGTGCGTTTCTTATATTCTAAGTTTTTCAGTGCAACTCACTCATATACTATGTATTACACTGTGCGTTTCTTATATTCTAAGTTTTTCAGTGCAACTCACACATATACTTTGTACTACACTGTGCTTTTCTTATATTCTAAGTTTTTCAGTGCAACTCACTCATATACTATGTACTACACTGTGCGTTTCTTATATTCTAAGTTTTTCAGTGCAACTCACTCATATACTATGTACTACACTGTGCGTTTCTTATATTCTAAGTTTTTGAGTGCAACTCACTCATATACTATGTACTACACTGTGTGTTTCTTATATTCTAAGTTTTTCAGTGCAACTCACTCATATACTATGTACTACACTGTGCGTTTCTTATATTCTAAGTTTTTCAGTGCAACTCACTCATATACTATGTACTACACTGTGCGTTTCTTATATTCTAAGTTTTTCAGTGCAACTCACTCATATATTATGTACTACACTGTGCGTTTCTTATATTCTAAGTTTTTCAGTGCAACTCACTCATATACTATGTACTACACTGTGCGTTTCTTATATTCTAAGTTTTTCAGTGCAACTCACTCATATACTATTTACTACACTGTGCGTTTCTTATATTCTAAGTTTTTCAGTGCAACTCACTCATATACTATGTACTACACTGTGCGTTTCTTATATTCTAAGTTTTTCAGTGCAACTCACTCATATACTATGTACTACACTGTGCGTTTCTTATATTCTAAGTTTTTCAGTGCAACTCACTCATGTACTATGTACTACACTGTGCATTTCGTGTAATGCGGGTTTTTCAGTAAATTCTAAGTTTTTCAGTGCAACTCATTCATATACTATGTACTGTACTGTGCGTTTCTTATATTCTAAGTTTTTCAGTGCAACTCAATCATATACTATGTACTACACTTTGCGTTTCCTATATTCTAAGTTTTTCAGTGCAACTCACTCATATACTATGTACTACACTGTGCGTTTCTTATATTCTAAGTTTTTCAGTGCAACTCACAAATATACTATGTACTACACTGTGCGTTTCTTATATTCTAAGTTTTTCAGTGCAACTCACTCATATACTATGTACTACACTGTGCGTTTCTTATATTCTAAGTTTTTCAGTGCAACTCACTCATATACTATGTACTACACTGTGCGTTTCTTATATTCTAAGTTTTTCAGTGCAACTCACTCATATACTATGTATTACACTGTGCGTTTCTTATATTCTAAGTTTTTCAGTGCAACTCACACATATACTTTGTACTACACTGTGCGTTTCTTATATTCTAAGTTTTTCAGTGCAACTCACTCATATACTATGTTCTACACTGTGTGTTTCTTATATTCTAAGTTTTTGAGTGCAACTCACTCATATACTATGTACTACACTGTGTGTTTCTTATATTCTAAGTTTTTCAGTGCAACTCACTCATATACTATGTATTACACTGTGCGTTTCTTATATTCTAAGTTTTTCAGTGCAACTCACTCATATACTATGTACTACACTGTGTGTTTCTTATATTCTAAGTTTTTCAGTGCAACTCACTCATATATTATGTACTACACTGTGCGTTTCTTATATTCTAAGTTTTTGAGTGCAACTCACTCATATACTATGTACTACACTGTGCGTTTCTTATATTCTAAGTTTTTCAGTGCAACTCACTCATATACTATGTACTACACTGTGCGTTTCTTAAATTCTAAGTTTTTCAGTGCAACTCACTCATATACTATGTACTACACTGTGCGTTTCTTATATTCTAAGTTTTTCAGTGCAACTCACTCATATACTATGTACTACACTGTGCGTTTCTTATATTCTAAGTTTTTCAGTGCAACTCACTCATATACTATGTACTACACTGTGCGTTTCTTATATTCTAAGTTTTTCAGTGCAACTCACTCATATACTATGTACTACACTGTGCATTTCGTGTAATGCGGGTTTTTCAATAAATTCTAAGTTTTTCAGTGCAACTCACTCATATACTATGTACTACACTGTGCGTTTCTTATATTCTAAGTTTTTCAGTACAACTCACTCATATACTATGTACTACACTGTGCGTTTCTTATATTCTAAGTTTTTCAGTGCAACTCACTCATATACTATGTACTACACTGTGCGTTTCTTATATTCTAAATTTTTCAGTGCAACTCACTCATATACTATGTACTACACTGGGCGTTTCTTAAATTCTAAGTTTTTCAGTGCCACTCACTCATATACTATGTACTACAATGTGCGTTTCTTATATTCTAAGTTTTTCAGTGCAACTCACTCATATACTATGTACTACACTGTGCATTTCTTATATTCTAAGTTTTTCAGTGCAACTAACTCATATACTATGTACTACACTGTGCGTTTCTTATATTCTAAGTTTTTCAGTGCAACTCACTCATATACTATGTACTACACTGTGCGTTTCTTAAATTCTAAGTTTTTCAGTGCAACTCACTCATATACTATGTACTACACTGTGCGTTTCTTATATTCTAAGTTTTTCAGTGCAACTCACTCATATACTATGTACTACACTGTGCCTTTCTTATATTCTAAGTTTTTCAGTGCAACTCACTCATATACTATGTACTACACTGTGCGTTTCTTATATTCTAAGTTTTTGAGTGCATCTCACTCATATACTATGTAGTACACTGTGCGTTTCTTATATTCTAAGTTTTTCAGTGCAACGCACTCATATACTATGTACTACACTGTGCGTTTCTTAAATTCTAAGTTTTTCAGTGCAACTCACTCATATACTATGTACTACACTGTGCGTTTCTTATATTCTAAGTTTTTCAGTGCAACTCACTCATATACTATGTACTGCACTGTGCGTTTCTTATATTCTAAGTTTTTCAGTGCAACTCACTCATATACTATGTACTACACTGTGCGTTTCTTAAATTCTAAGTTTTTCAGTGCAACTCACTCATATACTATGTACTACACTGTGCGTTTCTTATATTCTAAGTTTTTCAGTGCAACTCACTCATATACTATGTACTACACTGTGCGTTTCTTATATTCTAAGTTTTTCAGTGCAACTCACTCTTATACTATGTACTACACTGTGCGTTTCTTATATTCTAAGTCTTTCAGTGCAACTCACTCATATACTATGTACTACACTGTGCGTTTCTTATATTCTACGTTTTTCAGTGCAACTCACTCATATACTATGTACTACACTGTGCGTTTCTTATATTCTAAGTTTTTCAGTGCAACTCACTCATATACTATGTACTACACTGGGCGTTTCTTATATTCTAAGTTTTTCAGTGCAACTCACTCATATACTATGTACTATACTGTGCGTTTCTTATATTCTAAGTTTTTCAGTGCAACTCACTCATATACTATGTACTACACTGTGCATTTCTTGTAATGCGGGTTTTTCAGTAAATTCTAAGTTTTTCAGTGCAACTCACTCATATACTATGTACTACACTGTGCGTTTCTTATATTCTAAGTTTTTCAGTACAACTCACTCATATACTATTTACTACACTGTGCGTTTCTTATATTCTAAGTTTTTCAGTGCAACTCACTCATATACTATGTACTACACTGTGCGTTTCTTATATTCTAAGTTTTTCAGTGCAACTCACTCATATACTATGTACTACACTGTGCGTTTCTTATATTCTAAGTTTTTCAGTGCAACTCACTCATATACTATGTATTACACTGTGCGTTTCTTATATTCTAAGTTTTTCAGTGCAACTCACACATATACTTTGTACTACACTGTGCTTTTCTTATATTCTAAGTTTTTCAGTGCAACTCACTCATATACTATGTACTACACTGTGCGTTTCTTATATTCTAAGTTTTTCAGTGCAACTCACTCATATACTATGTACTACACTGTGTGTTTCTTATATTCTAAGTTTTTCAGTGCAACTCACTCATATACTATGTACTACACTGTGCGTTTCTTATATTCTGTTTTTCAGTGCAACTCACTCATATACTATGTACTACACTGTGCATTTCTTATATTCTAAGTTTTTCAGTGCAACTCACTCATATACTATGTACTACACTGTGCGTTTCTTATATTCTAAGTTTTTCAGTGCAACTCACTCATATACTATGTACTACACTCTGCGTTTCTTATATTCTAAGTTTTTCAGTGCAACTCACTCATATACTATGTACTACACTGTGCATTTCGTGTAATGCGGGTTTTTCAGTAAATTCTAAGTTTTTCAGTGCAACTCACTAATATACTATGTACTACACTGTGCGTTTCTTAAATTCTAAGTTTTTCAGTGCAACTCACTCATATACTATGTACTACACTGTGCGTTTCTTATATTCTACGTTTTTCAGTGCAACTCACTCATATACTATGTACTACACTGTGCGTTTCTTATATTCTAAGTTTTTCAGTGCAACTCACTCATATACTATGTACTACACTGGGCGTTTCTTATATTCTAAGTTTTTCAGTGCAACTCACTCATATACTATGTACTATACTGTGCGTTTCTTATATTCTAAGTTTTTCAGTGCAACTCACTCATATACTATGTACTACACTGTGCATTTCTTGTAATGCGGGTTTTTCAGTAAATTCTAAGTTTTTCAGTGCAACTCACTCATATACTATGTACTACACTGTGCGTTTCTTATATTCTAAGTTTTTCAGTACAACTCACTCATATACTATTTACTACACTGTGCGTTTCTTATATTCTAAGTTTTTCAGTGCAACTCACTCATATACTATGTACTACACTGTGCGTTTCTTATATTCTAAGTTTTTCAGTGCAACTCACTCATATACTATGTACTACACTGTGCGTTTCTTATATTCTAAGTTTTTCAGTGCAACTCACTCATATACTATGTATTACACTGTGCGTTTCTTATATTCTAAGTTTTTCAGTGCAACTCACACATATACTTTGTACTACACTGTGCTTTTCTTATATTCTAAGTTTTTCAGTGCAACTCACTCATATACTATGTACTACACTGTGCGTTTCTTATATTCTAAGTTTTTCAGTGCAACTCACTCATATACTATGTACTACACTGTGTGTTTCTTATATTCTAAGTTTTTCAGTGCAACTCACTCATATACTATGTACTACACTGTGCGTTTCTTATATTCTGTTTTTCAGTGCAACTCACTCATATACTATGTACTACACTGTGCATTTCTTATATTCTAAGTTTTTCAGTGCAACTCACTCATATACTATGTACTACACTGTGCGTTTCTTATATTCTAAGTTTTTCAGTGCAACTCACTCATATACTATGTACTACACTCTGCGTTTCTTATATTCTAAGTTTTTCAGTGCAACTCACTCATATACTATGTACTACACTGTGCATTTCGTGTAATGCGGGTTTTTCAGTAAATTCTAAGTTTTTCAGTGCAACTCACTAATATACTATGTACTACACTGTGCGTTTCTTAAATTCTAAGTTTTTCAGTGCAACTCACTCATATACTATGTACTACACTGTGCGTTTCTTATATTCTAAGTTTTTCAGTGCAACTCACTCATATACTATGTACTACACTGTGCGTTTCTTATATTCTAAGTTTTTCAGTGCAACTCACTCATATACTATGTACTACACTGTGCGTTTCTTATATTCTAAGTTTTTCAGTGCAACTCACTCATATACTATGTACTACACTGTGCATTTCGTGTAATGGGGGTTTTTCAGTAAATTCTAAGTTTTTCAGTGCAACTCACTCATATACTATGTACTACACTGTGCGTTTCTTATATTCTAAGTTTTTCAGTATAACTCACTCATATACTATGTACTACACTGTGCGTTTCTTATATTCTAAGTTTTTCAGTGCAACTCACTCATATACTATGTACTACACTGTGCGTTTCTTATATTCTAAGTTTTTCAGTGCAACTCACTCATATACTATGTACTACACTGTGCGTTTCTTATATTCTAAGTTTTTCAGTGCAACTCACTCATATACTATGTACTACACTGTGCGTTTCTTATATTCTAAGTTTTTCAGTGCAACTCACTCATATACTATGTATTACACTGTGCGTTTCTTATATTCTAAGTTTTTCAGTGCAACTCACACATATACTTTGTACTACACTGTGCGTTTCTTATATTCTAAGTTTTTCAGTGCAACTCACTCATATACTATGTTCTACACTGTGTGTTTCTTATATTCTAAGTTTTTGAGTGCAACTCACTCATATACTATGTACTACACTGTGTGTTTCTTATATTCTAAGTTTTTCAGTGCAACTCACTCATATACTATGTATTACACTGTGCGTTTCTTATATTCTAAGTTTTTCAGTGCAACTCACTCATATACTATGTACTACACTGTGTGTTTCTTATATTCTAAGTTTTTCAGTGCAACTCACTCATATATTATGTACTACACTGTGCGTTTCTTATATTCTAAGTTTTTGAGTGCAACTCACTCATATACTATGTACTACACTGTGCGTTTCTTATATTCTAAGTTTTTCAGTGCAACTCACTCATATACTATGTACTACACTGTGCGTTTCTTAAATTCTAAGTTTTTCAGTGCAACTCACTCATATACTATGTACTACACTGTGCGTTTCTTATATTCTAAGTTTTTCAGTGCAACTCACTCATATACTATGTACTACACTGTGCGTTTCTTATATTCTAAGTTTTTCAGTGCAACTCACTCATATACTATGTACTACACTGTGCGTTTCTTATATTCTAAGTTTTTCAGTGCAACTCACTCATATACTATGTACTACACTGTGCATTTCGTGTAATGCGGGTTTTTCAATAAATTCTAAGTTTTTCAGTGCAACTCACTCATATACTATGTACTACACTGTGCGTTTCTTATATTCTAAGTTTTTCAGTACAACTCACTCATATACTATGTACTACACTGTGCGTTTCTTATATTCTAAGTTTTTCAGTGCAACTCACTCATATACTATGTACTACACTGTGCGTTTCTTATATTCTAAATTTTTCAGTGCAACTCACTCATATACTATGTACTACACTGGGCGTTTCTTAAATTCTAAGTTTTTCAGTGCAACTCACTCATATACTATGTACTACACTGTGCGTTTCTTATATTCTAAGTTTTTCAGTGCAACTCACTCATATACTATGTACTGCACTGTGCGTTTCTTATATTCTAAGTTTTTCAGTGCAACTCACTCATATACTATGTACTACACTGTGCGTTTCTTAAATTCTAAGTTTTTCAGTGCAACTCACTCATATACTATGTACTACACTGTGCGTTTCTTATATTCTAAGTTTTTCAGTGCAACTCACTCATATACTATGTACTACACTGTGCGTTTCTTATATTCTAAGTTTTTCAGTGCAACTCACTCTTATACTATGTACTACACTGTGCGTTTCTTATATTCTAAGTCTTTCAGTGCAACTCACTCATATACTATGTACTACACTGTGCGTTTCTTATATTCTAAGTTTTTCAGTGCAACTCACTCATATACTATGTACTACACTGTGCGTTTCTTATATTCTAAGTTTTTCAGTGCAACTCACTCATATACTATGTACTACACTGGGCGTTTCTTATATTCTAAGTTTTTCAGTGCAACTCACTCATATACTATGTACTATACTGTGCGTTTCTTATATTCTAAGTTTTTCAGTGCAACTCACTCATATACTATGTACTACACTGTGCATTTCTTGTAATGCGGGTTTTTCAGTAAATTCTAAGTTTTTCAGTGCAACTCACTCAAATACTATGTACTACACTGTGCGTTTCTTATATTCTAAGTTTTTCAGTACAACTCACTCATATACTATTTACTACACTGTGCGTTTCTTATATTCTAAGTTTTTCAGTGCAACTCACTCATATACTATGTACTACACTGTGCGTTTCTTATATTCTAAGTTTTTCAGTGCAACTCACTCATATACTATGTACTACACTGTGCGTTTCTTATATTCTAAGTTTTTCAGTGCAACTCACTCATATACTATGTATTACACTGTGCGTTTCTTATATTCTAAGTTTTTCAGTGCAACTCACACATATACTTTGTACTACACTGTGCTTTTCTTATATTCTAAGTTTTTCAGTGCAACTCACTCATATACTATGTACTACACTGTGCGTTTCTTATATTCTAAGTTTTTCAGTGCAACTCACTCATATACTATGTACTACACTGTGCGTTTCTTATATTCTAAGTTTTTGAGTGCAACTCACTCATATACTATGTACTACACTGTGTGTTTCTTATATTCTAAGTTTTTCAGTGCAACTCACTCATATACTATGTACTACACTGTGCGTTTCTTATATTCTGTTTTTCAGTGCAACTCACTCATATACTATGTACTACACTGTGCATTTCTTATATTCTAAGTTTTTCAGTGCAACTCACTCATATACTATGTACTACACTGTGCGTTTCTTATATTCTAAGTTTTTCAGTGCAACTCACTCATATACTATGTACTACACTCTGCGTTTCTTATATTCTAAGTTTTTCAGTGCAACTCACTCATATACTATGTACTACACTGTGCATTTCGTGTAATGCGGGTTTTTCAGTAAATTCTAAGTTTTTCAGTGCAACTCACTCATATACTATGTACTACACTGTGCGTTTCTTATATTCTAAGTTTTTCAGTGCAACTCACTCATATACTATGTACTACACTGTGCGTTTCTTATATTCTAAGTTTTTCAGTGCAACTCACTCATATACTATGTACTACACTGTGCGTTTCTTAAATTCTAAGTTTTTCAGTGCAACTCACTCATATACTATGTAATACACTGTGCGTTTCTTATATTCTAAGTTTTTCAGTGCAACTCACTCATATACTATGTACTACACTGTGCGTTTCTTATATTCTAAGTTTTTCAGTGCAACTCACTCATATACTATGTACTACACTGTGCGTTTCTTATATTCTAAGTTTTTCAGTGCAACTCACTCATATACTATGTACTAAACTGTGCATTTCGTGTAATGCGGGTTTTTCAGTAAATTCTAAGTTTTTCAGTACAACTCACTCATATACTATGTACTACACTGTGCGTTTCTTATATTCTAAGTTTTTCAGTGCAACTCACTCATATACTATGTACTACACTGTGCGTTTCTTATATTCTAAGTTTTTCAGTGCAACTCACTCATATACTATGTACTACACTGTGCGTTGCTTATATTCGAAGTTTTTCAGTGCAACTCACTCATATACTATGTACTACACTGTGCGTTTCTTATATTCTAAGTTTTTCAGTGCAACTCACTCATATACTATGTACTACACTGTGCGTTTCGTATATTCTAAGTTTTTCAGTGCAACTCACTCATATACTATGTACTACACTGTGCGTTTCTTATATTCTAAGTTTTTCAGTGCAACTCACTCATATACTATGTACTACACTGTGCATTTCGTGTAATGGGGGTTTTTCAGTAAATTCTAAGTTTTTCAGTGCAACTCACTCATATACTATGTACTACACTGTGCGTTTCTTATATTCTAAGTTTTTCAGTACAACTCACTCATATACTATGTACTACACTGTGCGTTTCTTATATTCTAAGTTTTTCAGTGCAACTCACTCATATACTATGTACTACACTGTGCGTTTCTTATATTCTAAATTTTTCAGTGCAACTCACTCATATACTATGTACTACACTGGGCGTTTCTTAAATTCTAAGTTTTTCAGTGCCACTCACTCATATACTATGTACTACAATGTGCGTTTCTTATATTCTAAGTTTTTCAGTGCAACTCACTCATATACTATGTACTACACTGTGCGTTTCTTATATTCTAAGTTTTTCAGTGCAACTCACTCATATACTATGTACTACACTGTGCGTTTCTTATATTCTAAGTTTTTCAGTGCAACTCACTCATATACTATGTATTACACTGTGCGTTTCTTATATTCTAAGTTTTTCAGTGCAACTCACACATATACTTTGTACTACACTGTGCGTTTCTTATATTCTAAGTTTTTCAGTGCAACTCACTCATATACTATGTTCTACACTGTGTGTTTCTTATATTCTAAGTTTTTGAGTGCAACTCACTCATATACTATGTACTACACTGTGTGTTTCTTATATTCTAAGTTTTTCAGTGCAACTCACTCATATACTATGTATTACACTGTGCGTTTCTTATATTCTAAGTTTTTCAGTGCAACTCACTCATATACTATGTACTACACTGTGTGTTTCTTATATTCTAAGTTTTTCAGTGCAACTCACTCATATATTATGTACTACACTGTGCGTTTCTTATATTCTAAGTTTTTGAGTGCAACTCACTCATATACTATGTACTACACTGTGCGTTTCTTATATTCTAAGTTTTTCAGTGCAACTCACTCATATACTATGTACTACACTGTGCGTTTCTTAAATTCTAAGTTTTTCAGTGCAACTCACTCATATACTATGTACTACACTGTGCGTTTCTTATATTCTAAGTTTATCAGTGCAACTCACTCATATACTATGTACTACACTGTGCGTTTCTTATATTCTAAGTTTTTCAGTGCAACTCACTCATATACTATGTACTACACTGTGCGTTTCTTATATTCTAAGTTTTTCAGTGCAACTCACTCATATACTATGTACTACACTGTGCATTTCGTGTAATGCGGGTTTTTCAATAAATTCTAAGTTTTTCAGTGCAACTCACTCATATACTATGTACTACACTGTGCGTTTCTTATATTCTAAGTTTTTCAGTACAACTCACTCATATACTATGTACTACACTGTGCGTTTCTTATATTCTAAGTTTTTCAGTGCAACTCACTCATATACTATGTACTACACTGTGCGTTTCTTATATTCTAAATTTTTCAGTGCAACTCACTCATATACTATGTACTACACTGGGCGTTTCTTAAATTCTAAGTTTTTCAGTGCCAC
Organism: Mus caroli; assembly: GCF_978045245.1. Taxonomy (NCBI): domain Eukaryota; kingdom Metazoa; phylum Chordata; class Mammalia; order Rodentia; family Muridae; genus Mus; species Mus caroli. The sequence continues at coordinate 1,691,335 of NW_028227279.1, read as the reverse complement.
TCACTCATATACTATGTACTACAATGTGCGTTTCTTATATTCTAAGTTTTTCAGTGCAACTCACTCATATACTATGTACTACACTGTGCGTTTCTTATATTCTAAGTTTTTCAGTGCAACTCACTCATATACTATGTACTACACTGTGCGTTTCTTATATTCTAAGTTTTTCAGTGCAACTCACTCATATACTATGTATTACACTGTGCGTTTCTTATATTCTAAGTTTTTCAGTGCAACTCACACATATACTTTGTACTACACTGTGCGTTTCTTATATTCTAAGTTTTTCAGTGCAACTCACTCATATACTATGTTCTACACTGTGTGTTTCTTATATTCTAAGTTTTTGAGTGCAACTCACTCATATACTATGTACTACACTGTGTGTTTCTTATATTCTAAGTTTTTCAGTGCAACTCACTCATATACTATGTATTACACTGTGCGTTTCTTATATTCTAAGTTTTTCAGTGCAACTCACTCATATACTATGTACTACACTGTGTGTTTCTTATATTCTAAGTTTTTCAGTGCAACTCACTCATATATTATGTACTACACTGTGCGTTTCTTATATTCTAAGTTTTTGAGTGCAACTCACTCATATACTATGTACTACACTGTGCGTTTCTTATATTCTAAGTTTTTCAGTGCAACTCACTCATATACTATGTACTACACTGTGCGTTTCTTAAATTCTAAGTTTTTCAGTGCAACTCACTCATATACTATGTACTACACTGTGCGTTTCTTATATTCTAAGTTTATCAGTGCAACTCACTCATATACTATGTACTACACTGTGCGTTTCTTATATTCTAAGTTTTTCAGTGCAACTCACTCATATACTATGTACTACACTGTGCGTTTCTTATATTCTAAGTTTTTCAGTGCAACTCACTCATATACTATGTACTACACTGTGCATTTCGTGTAATGCGGGTTTTTCAATAAATTCTAAGTTTTTCAGTGCAACTCACTCATATACTATGTACTACACTGTGCGTTTCTTATATTCTAAGTTTTTCAGTACAACTCACTCATATACTATGTACTACACTGTGCGTTTCTTATATTCTAAGTTTTTCAGTGCAACTCACTCATATACTATGTACTACACTGTGCGTTTCTTATATTCTAAATTTTTCAGTGCAACTCACTCATATACTATGTACTACACTGGGCGTTTCTTAAATTCTAAGTTTTTCAGTGCCACTCACTCATATACTATGTACTACAATGTGCGTTTCTTATATTCTAAGTTTTTCAGTGCAACTCACTCATATACTATGTACTACACTGTGCGTTTCTTATATTCTAAGTTTTTCAGTGCAACTAACTCATATACTATGTACTACACTGTGCGTTTCTTATATTCTAAGTTTTTCAGTGCAACTCACTCATATACTATGTACTACACTGTGCGTTTCTTAAATTCTAAGTTTTTCAGTGCAACTCACTCATATACTATGTACTACACTGTGCGTTTCTTATATTCTAAGTTTTTCAGTGCAACTCACTCATATACTATGTACTACACTGTGCCTTTCTTATATTCTAAGTTTTTCAGTGCAACTCACTCATATACTATGTACTACACTGTGCGTTTCTTATATTCTAAGTTTTTGAGTGCATCTCACTCATATACTATGTAGTACACTGTGCGTTTCTTATATTCTAAGTTTTTCAGTGCAACTCACTCATATACTATGTACTACACTGTGTGTTTCTTATATTCTAAGTTTTTCAGTGCAACTCACTCATATACTATGTACTACACTGTGCGTTTCTTAAATTCTAAGTTTTTCAGTGCAACTCACTCATATACTATGTACTACACTGTGCGTTTCTTATATTCTAAGTTTTTCAGTGCAACTCACTCATATACTATGTACTGCACTGTGCGTTTCTTATATTCTAAGTTTTTCAGTGCAACTCACTCATATACTATGTACTACACTGTGCGTTTCTTAAATTCTAAGTTTTTCAGTGCAACTCACTCATATACTATGTACTACACTGTGCGTTTCTTATATTCTAAGTTTTTCAGTGCAACTCACTCATATACTATGTACTACACTGTGCGTTTCTTATATTCTAAGTTTTTCAGTGCAACTCACTCTTATACTATGTACTACACTGTGCGTTTCTTATATTCTAAGTCTTTCAGTGCAACTCACTCATATACTATGTACTACACTGTGCGTTTCTTATATTCTATGTTTTTCAGTGCAACTCACTCATATACTATGTACTACACTGTGCGTTTCTTATATTCTAAGTTTTTCAGTGCAACTCACTCATATACTATGTACTACACTGGGCGTTTCTTATATTCTAAGTTTTTCAGTGCAACTCACTCATATACTATGTACTATACTGTGCGTTTCTTATATTCTAAGTTTTTCAGTGCAACTCACTCATATACTATGTACTACACTGTGCATTTCTTGTAATGCGGGTTTTTCAGTAAATTCTAAGTTTTTCAGTGCAACTCACTCATATACTATGTACTACACTGTGCGTTTCTTATATTCTAAGTTTTTCAGTACAACTCACTCATATACTATTTACTACACTGTGCGTTTCTTATATTCTAAGTTTTTCAGTGCAACTCACTCATATACTATGTACTACACTGTGCGTTTCTTATATTCTAAGTTTTTCAGTGCAACTCACTCATATACTATGTACTACACTGTGCGTTTCTTATATTCTAAGTTTTTCAGTGCAACTCACTCATATACTATGTATTACACTGTGTGTTTCTTATATTCTAAGTTTTTCAGTGCAACTCACACATATACTTTGTACTACACTGTGCTTTTCTTATATTCTAAGTTTTTCAGTGCAACTCACTCATATACTATGTACTACACTGTGCATTTCTTATATTCTAAGTTTTTCAGTGCAACTCACTCATATACTATGTACTACACTGTGCGTTTCTTATATTCTAAGTTTTTGAGTGCAACTCACTCATATACTATGTACTACACTGTGTGTTTCTTATATTCTAAGTTTTTCAGTGCAACTCACTCATATACTATGTACTACACTCTGCGTTTCTTATATTCTAAGTTTTTCAGTGCAACTCACTCATATACTATGTACTACACTGTGCATTTCTTATATTCTAAGTTTTTCAGTGCAACTCACTCATATACTATGTACTACACTGTGCGTTTCTTATATTCTAAGTTTTTCAGTGCAACTCACTCATATACTATGTACTACACTCTGCGTTTCTTATATTCTAAGTTTTTCAGTGCAACTCACTCATATACTATGTACTACACTGTGCATTTCGTGTAATGCGGGTTTTTCAGTAAATTCTAAGTTTTTCAGTGCAACTCACTCTTATACTATGTACTACACTGTGCGTTTCTTATATTCTAAGTTTTTCAGTGCAACTCACTCATATACTATGTACTACACTGTGCGTTTCTTATATTCTAAGTTTTTCAGTGCAACTCACTCATATACTATGTACTACACTGTGCGTTTCTTAAATTCTAAGTTTTTCAGTGCAACTCACTCATATACTATGTAATACACTGTGCGTTTCTTATATTCTAAGTTTTTCAGTGCAACTCACTCATATACTATGTACTACACTGTGCGTTTCTTATATTCTAAGTTTTTCAGTGCAACTCACTCATATACTATGTACTACACTGTGCGTTTCTTATATTCTAAGTTTTTCAGTGCAACTCACTCATATACTATGTACTAAACTGTGCATTTCGTGTAATGCGGGTTTTTCAGTAAATTCTAAGTTTTTCAGTACAACTCACTCATATACTATGTACTACACTGTGCGTTTCTTATATTCTAAGTTTTTCAGTGCAACTCACTCATATACTATGTACTACACTGTGCGTTTCTTATATTCTAAGTTTTTCAGTGCAACTCACTAATATACTATGTACTACACTGTGCGTTTCTTAAATTCTAAGTTTTTCAGTGCAACTCACTCATATACTATGTACTACACTGTGCGTTTCTTATATTCTAAGTTTTTCAGTGCAACTCACTCATATACTATGTACTACACTGTGCGTTTCTTATATTCTAAGTTTTTCAGTGCAACTCACTCATATACTATGTACTACACTGTGCGTTTCTTATATTCTAAGTTTTTCAGTGCAACTCACTCATATACTATGTACTACACTGTGCATTTCGTGTAATGGGGGTTTTTCAGTAAATTCTAAGTTTTTCAGTGCAACTCACTCATATACTATGTACTACACTGTGCGTTTCTTATATTCTAAGTTTTTCAGTACAACTCACTCATATACTATGTACTACACTGTGCGTTTCTTATATTCTAAGTTTTTCAGTGCAACTCACTCATATACTATGTACTACACTGTGCGTTTCTTATATTCTAAATTTTTCAGTGCAACTCACTCATATACTATGTACTACACTGGGCGTTTCTTAAATTCTAAGTTTTTCAGTGCCACTCACTCATATACTATGTACTACAATGTGCGTTTCTTATATTCTAAGTTTTTCAGTGCAACTCACTCATATACTATGTACTACACTGTGCGTTTCTTATATTCTAAGTTTTTCAGTGCAACTAACTCATATACTATGTACTACACTGTGCGTTTCTTATATTCTCAGTTTTTCAGTGCAACTCACTCATATACTATGTACTACACTGTGCGTTTCTTATATTCTAAATTTTTCAGTGCAACTCACTCATATACTATGTACTACACTGAGCGTTTCTTATATTCTAAGTTTTTCAGTGCAACTCACTCATATACTATGTACTACACTGTGCGTTTCTTATATTCTAAGTTTTTCAGTGCAACTCACTCATATACTATGTACTACACTGTGCGTTTCTTATATTCTAAGTTTTTCAGTGCAACTCACTCATATACTATGTACTACACTGTGCGTTTCTTATATTCTAAGTTTTTCAGTGCAACTCACTCATATACTATGTACTACACTGTGCGTTTCTTATATTCTAAGTTTTTCAGTGCAACTCACTCATATACTATGTACTACACTGTGCGTTTCTTAAATTCTAAGTTTTTCAGTGCAACTCTCTCATATACTATGTACTACACTGTGCGTTTCTTATATTCTAAGTTTTTCAGTGCAACTACTCATATACTATGTACTACACTGTGCATTTCTTATATTCTAAGTTTTTCAGTGCAACTCACTCTTATACTATGTACTACACTGTGCGTTTCTTATATTTTAAGTCTTTCAGTGCAACTCACTCATATACTATGTACTACACTGTGCGTTTCTTATATTCTAAGTTTTTCAGTGCAACTCACTCATATACTATGTACTACACTGTGCGTTTCTTATATTCTAAGTTTTTCAGTGCAACTCACTCATATACTATGTACTACACTGTGCGTTTCTTATATTCTAAGTTTTTCAGTGCAACTCACTCATATACTATGTACTACACTGTGCATTTCTTGTAATGCGGATTTTTCAGTAAATTCTAAGTTTTTCAGTGCAACTCACTCATATACTATGTACTACACTGTGCGTTTCTTATATTCTAAGTTTTTCAGTACAACTCACTCATATACTATTTACTACACTGTGCGTTTCTTATATTCTAAGTTTTTCAGTGCAACTCACTCATATACTATGTACTACACTGTGCGTTTCTTATATTCTAAGTTTTTCAGTGCAACTCACTCATATACTATGTACTACACTGTGCATTTCTTATATTCTAAGTTTTTCAGTGCAACTCACTCATATACTATGTACTACACTGTGCATTTCGTGTAATGCGGGTTTTTCAGTAAATTCTAAGTTTTTCAGTGCAACTCATTCATATACTATGTACTGTACTGTGCGTTTCTTATATTCTAAGTTTTTCAGTGCAACTCAATCATATACTATGTACTACACTGTGCGTTTCCTATATTCTAAGTTTTTCAGTGCAACTCACTCATATACTATGTACTACACTGTGCGTTTCTTATATTCTAAGTTTTTCAGTGCAACTCACTCATATACTATGTACTACACTGTGCGTTTCTTATATTCTAAGTTTTTCAGTGCAACTCACTCATATACTATGTACTACACTGTGCGTTTCTTATATTCTAAGTTTTTCAGTGCAACTCACTCATATACTATGTACTACACTGTGCGTTTCTTATATTCTAAGTTTTTCAGTGCAACTCACTCATATACTATGTATTACACTGTGCGTTTCTTATATTCTAAGTTTTTCAGTGCAACTCACACATATACTTTGTACTACACTGTGCTTTTCTTATATTCTAAGTTTTTCAGTGCAACTCACTCATATACTATGTACTACACTGTGCGTTTCTTATATTCTAAGTTTTTCAGTGCAACTCACTCATATACTATGTACTACACTGTGCGTTTCTTATATTCTAAGTTTTTGAGTGCAACTCACTCATATACTATGTACTACACTGTGTGTTTCTTATATTCTAAGTTTTTCAGTGCAACTCACTCATATACTATGTACTACACTGTGCGTTTCTTATATTCTAAGTTTTTCAGTGCAACTCACTCATATACTATGTACTACACTGTGCGTTTCTTATATTCTAAGTTTTTCAGTGCAACTCACTCATATATTATGTACTACACTGTGCGTTTCTTATATTCTAAGTTTTTGAGTGCAACTCACTCATATACTATGTACTACACTGTGCGTTTCTTATATTCTAAGTTTTTCAGTGCAACTCACTCATATACTATATACTACACTGTGCGTTTCTTATATTCTATGTTTTTCAGTGCAACTCACTCATATACTATGTACTACACTGTGCGTTTCTTATATTCTAAGTTTTTCAGTGCAACTCACTCATATACTATGTACTACATTGTGCGTTTCTTATATTCTAAGTTTTTCAGTGCAACTCACTCATATACTATGTACTAAACTGTGCGTTTCTTATATTCTAAGTTTTTCAGTGCAACTCACTCATATACTATGTACTACACTGTGCGTTTCTTATATTCTAAGTTTTTCAGTGCAACTCACTCATATACTATGTACTACACTCTGCGTTTCTTATATTCTAAGTTTTTCAGTGCAACTCACTCATATACTATGTACTACACTGTGCATTTCGTGTAATGCGGGTTTTTCAGTAAATTCTAAGTTTTTCAGTGCAACTCACTCATATACTATGTACTACACTGTGCGTTTCTTATATTCTAAGTTTTTCAGTGCAACTCACTCATATACTATGTACTACACTGTGCGTTTCTTATATTCTAAGTTTTTCAGTGCAACTCACTCATATACTATGTACTACACTGTGCATTTCTTAAATTCTAAGTTTTTCAGTGCAACTCACTCATATACTATGTAATACACTGTGCGTTTCTTATATTCTAAGTTTTTCAGTGCAACTCACTCATATACTATGTACTACACTGTGCGTTTCTTATATTCTAAGTTTTTCAGTGCAACTCACTCATATACTATGTACTACACTGTGCGTTTCTTATATTCTAAGTTTTTCAGTGCAACTCACTCATATACTATGTACTAAACTGTGCATTTCGTGTAATGCGGGTTTTTCAGTAAATTCTAAGTTTTTCAGTACAACTCACTCATATACTATGTACTACACTGTGCGTTTCTTATATTCTAAGTTTTTCAGTGCAACTCACTCATATACTATGTACTACACTGTGCGTTTCTTATATTCTAAGTTTTTCAGTGCAACTCACTAATATACTATGTACTACACTGTGCGTTTCTTAAATTCTAAGTTTTTCAGTGCAACTCACTCATATACTATGTACTACACTGTGCGTTTCTTATATTCTAAGTTTTTCAGTGCAACTCACTCATATACTATGTACTACACTGTGCGTTTCTTATATTCTAAGTTTTTCAGTGCAACTCACTCATATACTATGTACTACACTGTGCGTTTCTTATATTCTAAGTTTTTCAGTGCAACTCACTCATATACTATGTACTACACTGTGCATTTCGTGTAATGGGGGTTTTTCAGTAAATTCTAAGTTTTTCAGTGCAACTCACTCATATACTATGTACTACACTGTGCGTTTCTTATATTCTAAGTTTTTCAGTACAACTCACTCATATACTATGTACTACACTGTGCGTTTCTTATATTCTAAGTTTTTCAGTGCAACTCACTCATATACTATGTACTACACTGTGCGTTTCTTATATTCTAAATTTTTCAGTGCAACTCACTCATATACTATGTACTACACTGGGCGTTTCTTAAATTCTAAGTTTTTCAGTGCCACTCACTCATATACTATGTACTACAATGTGCGTTTCTTATATTCTAAGTTTTTCAGTGCAACTCACTCATATACTATGTACTACACTGTGCGTTTCTTATATTCTAAGTTTTTCAGTGCAACTAACTCATATACTATGTACTACACTGTGCGTTTCTTATATTCTCAGTTTTTCAGTGCAACTCACTCATATACTATGTACTACACTGTGCGTTTCTTATATTCTAAATTTTTCAGTGCAACTCACTCATATACTATGTACTACACTGAGCGTTTCTTATATTCTAAGTTTTTCAGTGCAACTCACTCATATACTATGTACTACACTGTGCGTTTCTTATATTCTAAGTTTTTCAGTGCAACTCACTCATATACTATGTACTACACTGTGCGTTTCTTATATTCTAAGTTTTTCAGTGCAACTCACTCATATACTATGTACTACACTGTGCGTTTCTTATATTCTAAGTTTTTCAGTGCAACTCACTCATATACTATGTACTACTCTGTGCGTTTCTTATATTCTAAGTTTTTCAGTGCAACTCACTCATATACTATGTACTACACTGTGCGTTTCTTAAATTCTAAGTTTTTCAGTGCAACTCTCTCATATACTATGTACTACACTGTGCGTTTCTTATATTCTAAGTTTTTCAGTGCAACTACTCATATACTATGTACTACACTGTGCGTTTCTTATATTCTAAGTTTTTCAGTGCAACTCACTCTTATACTATGTACTACACTGTGCGTTTCTTATATTTTAAGTCTTTCAGTGCAACTCACTCATATACTATGTACTACACTGTGCGTTTCTTATATTCTAAGTTTTTCAGTGCAACTCACTCATATACTATGTACTACACTGTGCGTTTCTTATATTCTAAGTTTTTCAGTGCAACTCACTCATATACTATGTACTACACTGTGCGTTTCTTATATTCTAAGTTTTTCAGTGCAACTCACTCATATACTATGTACTACACTGTGCATTTCTTGTAATGCGGATTTTTCAGTAAATTCTAAGTTTTTCAGTGCAACTCACTCATATACTATGTACTACACTGTGCGTTTCTTATATTCTAAGTTTTTCAGTACAACTCACTCATATACTATTTACTACACTGTGCGTTTCTTATATTCTAAGTTTTTCAGTGCAACTCACTCATATACTATGTACTACACTGTGCGTTTCTTATATTCTAAGTTTTTCAGTGCAACTCACTCATATACTATGTACTACACTGTGCGTTTCTTATATTCTAAGTTTTTCAGTGCAACTCACTCATATACTATGTACTACACTGTGCGTTTCTTATATTCTAAGTTTTTTAGTGCAACTCACTCATATACTATGTACTACACTGTGCGTTTCTTATATTCTAAGTTTTTCAGTGCAACTCACTCATATACTATGTACTACACTGTGCGTTTCTTATATTCTAAGTTTTTCAGTGCAACTCACTCATATACTATGTATTACACTGTGCGTTTCTTATATTCTAAGTTTTTCAGTGCAACTCACACATATACTTTGTACTACACTGTGCTTTTCTTATATTCTAAGTTTTTCAGTGCAACTCACTCATATACTATGTACTACACTGTGCGTTTCTTATATTCTAAGTTTTTCAGTGCAACTCACTCATATACTATGTACTACACTGTGCGTTTCTTATATTCTAAGTTTTTCAGTGCAACTCACTCATATACTATGTACTACACTGTGTGTTTCTTATATTCTAAGTTTTTCAGTGCAACTCACTCATATACTATGTACTACACTGTGCGTTTCTTATATTCTAAGTTTTTCAGTGCAACTCACTCATATACTATGTACTACACTGTGCGTTTCTTATATTCTAAGTTTTTCAGTGCAACTCACTCATATATTATGTACTACACTGTGCGTTTCTTATATTCTAAGTTTTTGAGTGCAACTCACTCATATACTATGTACTACACTGTGCGTTTCTTATATTCTAAGTTTTTCAGTGCAACTCACTCATATACTATGTACTACACTGTGCGTTTCTTATATTCTATGTTTTTCAGTGCAACTCACTCATATACTATGTACTACACTGTGCGTTTCTTATATTCTAAGTTTTTCAGTGCAACTCACTCATATACTATGTACTACATTGTGCGTTTCTTATATTCTAAGTTTTTCAGTGCAACTCACTCATATACTATGTACTAAACTGTGCGTTTCTTATATTCTAAGTTTTTCAGTGCAACTCACTCATATACTATGTACTACACTGTGCGTTTCTTATATTCTAAGTTTTTCAGTGCAACTCACTCATATACTATGTACTACACTGTGCATTTCTTATATTCTAAGTTTTTCAGTGCAACTCACTCATATACTATGTACTACACTGTGCGTTTCTTATATTCTAAGTTTTTCAGTGCAACTCACTCATATACTATGTACTACACTCTGCGTTTCTTATATTCTAAGTTTTTCAGTGCAACTCACTCATATACTATGTACTACACTGTGCATTTCGTGTAATGCGGGTTTTTCAGTAAATTCTAAGTTTTTCAGTGCAACTCACTCATATACTATGTACTACACTGTGCGTTTCTTATATTCTAAGTTTTTCAGTGCAACTCACTCATATACTATGTACTACACTGTGCGTTTCTTATATTCTAAGTTTTTCAGTGCAACTCACTCATATACTATGTACTACACTGTGCGTTTCTTAAATTCTAAGTTTTTCAGTGCAACTCACTCATATACTATGTAATACACTGTGCGTTTCTTATATTCTAAGTTTTTCAGTGCAACTCACTCATATACTATGTACTACACTGTGCGTTTCTTATATTCTAAGTTTTTCAGTGCAACTCACTCATATACTATGTACTACACTGTGCGTTTCTTATATTCTAAGTTTTTCAGTGCAACTCACTCATATACTATGTACTAAACTGTGCATTTCGTGTAATGCGGGTTTTTCAGTAAATTCTAAGTTTTTCAGTACAACTCACTCATATACTATGTACTACACTGTGCGTTTCTTATATTCTAAGTTTTTCAGTGCAACTCACTCATATACTATGTACTACACTGTGCGTTTCTTATATTCTAAGTTTTTCAGTGCAACTCACTAATATACTATGTACTACACTGTGCGTTTCTTAAATTCTAAGTTTTTCAGTGCAACTCACTCATATACTATGTACTACACTGTGCGTTTCTTATATTCTAAGTTTTTCAGTGCAACTCACTCATATACTATGTACTACACTGTGCGTTTCTTATATTCTAAGTTTTTCAGTGCAACTCACACATATACTATGTACTACACTGAGCGTTTCTTATATTCTAAGTTTTTCAGTGCAACTCACTCATATACTATGTACTACACTGTGCATTTCGTGTAATGCGGGTTTTTCAGTAAATTCTAAGTTTTTCAGTGCAACTCACTCATATACTATGTACTACACTGTGCGTTTCTTATATTCTAAGTTTTTCAGTACAACTCACTCATATACTATGTACTACACTGTGCGTTTCTTATATTCTAAGTTTTTCAGTGCAACTCACTCATATACTATGTACTACACCGTGCGTTTCTTATATTCTAAATTTTTCAGTGCCACTCACTCATATACTATGTACTACACTGGGCGTTTCTTAAATTCTAAGTTTTTCAGTGCCACTCACTCATATACTATGTACTACAATGTGCGTTTCTTATATTCTAAGTTTTTCAGTGCAACTCACTCATATACTATGTACTACACTGTGCGTTTCTTATATTCTAAGTTTTTCAGTGCAACACACTCATATACTATGTACTACACTGTGCGTTTCTTATATTCTCAGTTTTTCAGTGCAACTCACTCATATACTATGTACTACACTGTGCGTTTCTTATATTCTAAATTTTTCAGTGCAACTCACTCATATACTATGTACTACACTGGGCGTTTCTTATATTCTAAGTTTTTCAGTGCAACTCACTCATATACTATGTACTACACTGTGCGTTTCTTATATTCTAAGTTTTTCAGTGCAACTCACTCATATACTATGTACTACACTGTGCGTTTCTTATATTCTAAGTTTTTCAGTGCAACTCACTCATATACTATGTACTACACTGTGCGTTTCTTAAATTCTAAGTTTTTCAGTGCAACTCACTCATATACTATGTACTACACTGTGCGTTTCTTATATTCTAAGTTTTTCAGTGCAACTACTCATATACTATGTACTACACTGTGCGTTTCTTATATTCTAAGTTTTTCAGTGCAACTCACTCTTATACTATGTACTACACTGTGCGTTTCTTATATTTTAAGTCTTTCAGTGCAACTCACTCATATACTATGTACTACACTGTGCGTTTCTTATATTCTAAGTTTTTCAGTGCAACTCACTCATATACTATGTACTACACTGTGCGTTTCTTATATTCTAAGTTTTTCAGTGCAACTCACTCATATACTATGTACTACACTGTGCGTTTCTTATATTCTAAGTTTTTCAGTGCAACTCACTCATATACTATGTACTACACTGTGCATTTCTTGTAATGCGGGTTTTTCAGTAAATTCTAAGTTTTTCAGTGCAACTCACTCATATACTATGTACTACACTGTGCGTTTCTTATATTCTAAGTTTTTCAGTACAACTCACTCATATACTATTTACTACACTGTGCGTTTCTTATATTCTAAGTTTTTCAGTGCAACTCACTCATATACTATGTACTACACTGTGCGTTTCTTATATTCTAAGTTTTTCAGTGCAACTCACTCATATACTATGTACTACACTGTGCGTTTCTTATATTCTAAGTTTTTCAGTGCAACTCACTCATATACTATGTACTACACTGTGCATTTCGTGTAATGCGGGTTTTTCAGTAAATTCTAAGTTTTTCAGTGCAACTCATTCATATACTATGTACTGTACTGTGCGTTTCTTATATTCTAAGTTTTTCAGTGCAACTCACTCATATACTATGTACTACACTGTGCGTTTCTTATATTCTAAGTTTTTCAGTGCAACTCACTCATATACTATGTACTACACTGTGCGTTTCTTATATTCTAAGTCTTTCAGTGCAACTCACTCATATACTATGTACTACACTGTGCGTTTCTTATATTCTAAGTTTTTCAGTGCAACTCACTCATATACTATGTACTACACTGTGCGTTTCTTATATTCTAAGTTTTTCAGTGCAACTCACTCATATACTATGTACTACACTGTGCGTTTCTTATATTCTAAGTTTTTCAGTGCAACTCACTCATATACTATGTACTACACTGTGCGTTTCTTATATTCTAAGTTTTTTAGTGCAACTCACTCATATACTATGTACTACACTGTGCGTTTCTTATATTCTAAGTTTTTCAGTGCAACTCACTCATATACTATGTACTACACTGTGCGTTTCTTATATTCTAAGTTTTTCAGTGCAACTCACTCATATACTATGTATTACACTGTGCGTTTCTTATATTCTAAGTTTTTCAGTGCAACTCACACATATACTTTGTACTACACTGTGCTTTTCTTATATTCTAAGTTTTTCAGTGCAACTCACTCATATACTATGTACTACACTGTGCGTTTCTTATATTCTAAGTTTTTCAGTGCAACTCACTCATATACTATGTACTACACTGTGCGTTTCTTATATTCTAAGTTTTTCAGTGCAACTCACTCATATACTATGTACTACACTGTGTGTTTCTTATATTCTAAGTTTTTCAGTGCAACTCACTCATATACTATGTACTACACTGTGCGTTTCTTATATTCTAAGTTTTTCAGTGCAACTCACTCATATACTATGTACTACACTGTGCGTTTCTTATATTCTAAGTTTTTCAGTGCAACTCACTCATATATTATGTACTACACTGTGCGTTTCTTATATTCTAAGTTTTTGAGTGCAACTCACTCATATACTATGTACTACACTGTGCGTTTCTTATATTCTAAGTTTTTCAGTGCAACTCACTCATATACTATGTACTACACTGTGCGTTTCTTATATTCTATGTTTTTCAGTGCAACTCACTCATATACTATGTACTACACTGTGCGTTTCTTATATTCTAAGTTTTTCAGTGCAACTCACTCATATACTATGTACTACATTGTGCGTTTCTTATATTCTAAGTTTTTCAGTGCAACTCACTCATATACTATGTACTAAACTGTGCGTTTCTTATATTCTAAGTTTTTCAGTGCAACTCACTCATATACTATGTACTACACTGTGCGTTTCTTATATTCTAAGTTTTTCAGTGCAACTCACTCATATACTATGTACTACACTGTGCATTTCTTATATTCTAAGTTTTTCAGTGCAACTCACTCATATACTATGTACTACACTGTGCGTTTCTTATATTCTAAGTTTTTCAGTGCAACTCACTCATATACTATGTACTACACTCTGCGTTTCTTATATTCTAAGTTTTTCAGTGCAACTCACTCATATACTATGTACTACACTGTGCATTTCGTGTAATGCGGGTTTTTCAGTAAATTCTAAGTTTTTCAGTGCAACTCACTCATATACTATGTACTACACTGTGCGTTTCTTATATTCTAAGTTTTTCAGTGCAACTCACTCATATACTATGTACTACACTGTGCGTTTCTTATATTCTAAGTTTTTCAGTGCAACTCACTCATATACTATGTACTACACTGTGCGTTTCTTAAATTCTAAGTTTTTCAGTGCAACTCACTCATATACTATGTAATACACTGTGCGTTTCTTATATTCTAAGTTTTTCAGTGCAACTCACTCATATACTATGTACTACACTGTGCGTTTCTTATATTCTAAGTTTTTCAGTGCAACTCACTCATATACTATGTACTACACTGTGCGTTTCTTATATTCTAAGTTTTTCAGTGCAACTCACTCATATACTATGTACTAAACTGTGCATTTCGTGTAATGCGGGTTTTTCAGTAAATTCTAAGTTTTTCAGTACAACTCACTCATATACTATGTACTACACTGTGCGTTTCTTATATTCTAAGTTTTTCAGTGCAACTCACTCATATACTATGTACTACACTGTGCGTTTCTTATATTCTAAGTTTTTCAGTGCAACTCACTAATATACTATGTACTACACTGTGCGTTTCTTAAATTCTAAGTTTTTCAGTGCAACTCACTCATATACTATGTACTACACTGTGCGTTTCTTATATTCTAAGTTTTTCAGTGCAACTCACTCATATACTATGTACTACACTGTGCGTTTCTTATATTCTAAGTTTTTCAGTGCAACTCACACATATACTATGTACTACACTGAGCGTTTCTTATATTCTAAGTTTTTCAGTGCAACTCACTCATATACTATGTACTACACTGTGCATTTCGTGTAATGCGGGTTTTTCAGTAAATTCTAAGTTTTTCAGTGCAACTCACTCATATACTATGTACTACACTGTGCGTTTCTTATATTCTAAGTTTTTCAGTACAACTCACTCATATACTATGTACTACACTGTGCGTTTCTTATATTCTAAGTTTTTCAGTGCAACTCACTCATATACTATGTACTACACCGTGCGTTTCTTATATTCTAAATTTTTCAGTGCCACTCACTCATATACTATGTACTACACTGGGCGTTTCTTAAATTCTAAGTTTTTCAGTGCCACTCACTCATATACTATGTACTACAATGTGCGTTTCTTATATTCTAAGTTTTTCAGTGCAACTCACTCATATACTATGTACTACACTGTGCGTTTCTTATATTCTAAGTTTTTCAGTGCAACACACTCATATACTATGTACTACACTGTGCGTTTCTTATATTCTCAGTTTTTCAGTGCAACTCACTCATATACTATGTACTACACTGTGCGTTTCTTATATTCTAAATTTTTCAGTGCAACTCACTCATATACTATGTACTACACTGGGCGTTTCTTATATTCTAAGTTTTTCAGTGCAACTCACTCATATACTATGTACTACACTGTGCGTTTCTTATATTCTAAGTTTTTCAGTGCAACTCACTCATATACTATGTACTACACTGTGCGTTTCTTATATTCTAAGTTTTTCAGTGCAACTCACTCATATACTATGTACTACACTGTGCGTTTCTTAAATTCTAAGTTTTTCAGTGCAACTCACTCATATACTATGTACTACACTGTGCGTTTCTTATATTCTAAGTTTTTCAGTGCAACTACTCATATACTATGTACTACACTGTGCGTTTCTTATATTCTAAGTTTTTCAGTGCAACTCACTCTTATACTATGTACTACACTGTGCGTTTCTTATATTTTAAGTCTTTCAGTGCAACTCACTCATATACTATGTACTACACTGTGCGTTTCTTATATTCTAAGTTTTTCAGTGCAACTCACTCATATACTATGTACTACACTGTGCGTTTCTTATATTCTAAGTTTTTCAGTGCAACTCACTCATATACTATGTACTACACTGTGCGTTTCTTATATTCTAAGTTTTTCAGTGCAACTCACTCATATACTATGTACTACACTGTGCATTTCTTGTAATGCGGGTTTTTCAGTAAATTCTAAGTTTTTCAGTGCAACTCACTCATATACTATGTACTACACTGTGCGTTTCTTATATTCTAAGTTTTTCAGTACAACTCACTCATATACTATTTACTACACTGTGCGTTTCTTATATTCTAAGTTTTTCAGTGCAACTCACTCATATACTATGTACTACACTGTGCGTTTCTTATATTCTAAGTTTTTCAGTGCAACTCACTCATATACTATGTACTACACTGTGCGTTTCTTATATTCTAAGTTTTTCAGTGCAACTCACTCATATACTATGTACTACACTGTGCATTTCGTGTAATGCGGGTTTTTCAGTAAATTCTAAGTTTTTCAGTGCAACTCATTCATATACTATGTACTGTACTGTGCGTTTCTTATATTCTAAGTTTTTCAGTGCAACTCACTCATATACTATGTACTACACTGTGCGTTTCTTATATTCTAAGTTTTTCAGTGCAACTCACTCATATACTATGTACTACACTGTGCGTTTCTTATATTCTAAGTCTTTCAGTGCAACTCACTCATATACTATGTACTACACTGTGCGTTTCTTATATTCTAAGTTTTTCAGTGCAACTCACTCATATACTATGTACTACACTGTGCGTTTCTTATATTCTAAGTTTTTCAGTGCAACTCACTCATATACTATGTACTACACTGTGCGTTTCTTATATTCTAAGTTTTTCAGTGCAACTCACTCATATACTATGTACTACACTGTGCATTTCTTGTAATGCGGGTTTTTCAGTAAATTCTAAGTTTTTCAGTGCAACTCACTCATATACTATGTACTACACTGTGCGTTTCTTATATTCTAAGTTTTTCAGTACAACTCACTCATATACTATTTACTACACTGTGCGTTTCTTATATTCTAAGTTTTTCAGTGCAACTCACTCATATACTATGTACTACACTGTGCGTTTCTTATATTCTAAGTTTTTCAGTGCAACTCACTCATATACTATGTACTACACTGTGCGTTTCTTATATTCTAAGTTTTTCAGTGCAACTCACTCATATACTATGTACTACACTGTGCATTTCGTGTAATGCGGGTTTTTCAGTAAATTCTAAGTTTTTCAGTGCAACTCATTCATATACTATGTACTGTACTGTGCGTTTCTTATATTCTAAGTTTTTCAGTGCAACTCAATCATATACTATGTACTACACTGTGCGTTTCCTATATTCTAAGTTTTTCAGTGCAACTCACTCATATACTATGTACTACACTGTGCGTTTCTTATATTCTAAGTTTTTCAGTGCAACTCACTCATATACTATGTACTACACTGTGCGTTTCTTATATTCTAAGTTTTTCAGTGCAACTCACTCATATACTATGTACTACACTGTGCGTTTCTTATATTCTAAGTTTTTCAGTGCAACTCACTCATATACTATGTACTACACTGTGCGTTTCTTATATTCTAAGTTTTTCAGTGCAACTCACTCATATACTATGTATTACACTGTGCGTTTCTTATATTCTAAGTTTTTCAGTGCAACTCACACATATACTTTGTACTACACTGTGCTTTTCTTATATTCTAAGTTTTTCAGTGCAACTCACTCATATACTATGTACTACACTGTGCGTTTCTTATATTCTAAGTTTTTCAGTGCAACTCACTCATATACTATGTTCTACACTGTGCGTTTCTTATATTCTAAGTTTTTGAGTGCAACTCACTCATATACTATGTACTACACTGTGTGTTTCTTATATTCTAAGTTTTTCAATGCAACTCACTCATATACTATGTATTACACTGTGCGTTTCTTATATTCTAAGTTTTTCAGTGCAACTCACTCATATACTATGTACTACACTGTGCGTTTCTTATATTCTAAGTTTTTCAGTGCAACTCACTAATATACTATGTACTACACTGTGCGTTTCTTAAATTCTAAGTTTTTCAGTGCAACTCACTCATATACTATGTACTACACTGTGCGTTTCTTATATTCTAAGTTTTTCAGTGCAACTCACTCATATACTATGTACTACACTGTGCGTTTCTTATATTCTAAGTTTTTCAGTGCAACTCACACATATACTATGTACTACACTGTGCGTTTCTTATATTCTAAGTTTTTCAGTGCAACTCACTCATATACTATGTACTACACTGTGCATTTCGTGTAATGCGGGTTTTTCAGTAAATTCTAAGTTTTTCAGTGCAACTCACTCATATACTATGTACTACACTGTGCGTTTCTTATATTCTAAGTTTTTCAGTACAACTCACTCATATACTATGTACTACACTGTGCGTTTCTTATATTCTAAGTTTTTCAGTGCAACTCACTCATATACTATGTACTACACCGTGCGTTTCTTATATTCTAAATTTTTCAGTGCCACTCACTCATATACTATGTACTACACTGGGCGTTTCTTAAATTCTAAGTTTTTCAGTGCCACTCACTCATATACTATGTACTACAATGTGCGTTTCTTATATTCTAAGTTTTTCAGTGCAACTCACTCATATACTATGTACTACACTGTGCGTTTCTTATATTCTAAGTTTTTCAGTGCAACTAACTCATATACTATGTACTACACTGTGCGTTTCTTATATTCTCAGTTTTTCAGTGCAACTCACTCATATACTATGTACTACACTGTGCGTTTCTTATATTCTAAATTTTTCAGTGCAACTCACTCATATACTATGTACTACACTGGGCGTTTCTTATATTCTAAGTTTTTCAGTGCAACTCACTCATATACTATGTACTACATTGTGCGTTTCTTATATTCTAAGTTTTTCAGTGCAACTCACTCATATACTATGTACTACACTGTGCGTTTCTTATATTCTAAGTTTTTCAGTGCAACTCACTCATATACTATGTACTACACTGTGCGTTTCTTATATTCTAAGTTTTTCAGTGCAACTCACTCATATACTATGTACTACACTGTGCGTTTCTTATATTCTAAGTTTTTCAGTGCAACTCACTCATATACTATGTACTACACTGTGCGTTTCTTAAATTCTAAGTTTTTCAGTGCAACTCACTCATATACTATGTACTACACTGTGCGTTTCTTATATTCTAAGTTTTTCAGTGCAACTACTCATATACTATGTACTACACTGTGCGTTTCTTATATTCTAAGTTTTTCAGTGCAACTCACTCTTATACTATGTACTACACTGTGCGTTTCTTATATTTTAAGTCTTTCAGTGCAACTCACTCATATACTATGTACTACACTGTGGGTTTCTTATATTCTAAGTTTTTCAGTGCAACTCACTCATATACTATGTACTACACTGTGCGTTTCTTATATTCTAAGTTTTTCAGTGCAACTCACTCATATACTATGTACTACACTGTGCGTTTCTTATATTCTAAGTTTTTCAGTGCAACTCACTCATATACTATGTACTACACTGTGCATTTCTTGTAATGCGGGTTTTTCAGTAAATTCTAAGTTTTTCAGTGCAACTCACTCATATACTATGTACTACACTGTGCGTTTCTTATATTCTAAGTTTTTCAGTGCAACTCACTCATATACTATGTACTACACTGTGCGTTTCTTATATTCTAAGTTTTTCAGTGCAACTCACTAATATACTATGTACTACACTGTGCGTTTCTTAAATTCTAAGTTTTTCAGTGCAACTCACTCATATACTATGTACTACACTGTGCGTTTCTTATATTCTAAGTTTTTCAGTGCAACTCACTCATATACTATGTACTACACTGTGCGTTTCTTATATTCTAAGTTTTTCAGTGCAACTCACACATATACTATGTACTACACTGTGCGTTTCTTATATTCTAAGTTTTTCAGTGCAACTCACTCATATACTATGTACTACACTGTGCATTTCGTGTAATGCGGGTTTTTCAGTAAATTCTAAGTTTTTCAGTGCAACTCACTCATATACTATGTACTACACTGTGCGTTTCTTATATTCTAAGTTTTTCAGTACAACTCACTCATATACTATGTACTACACTGTGCGTTTCTTATATTCTAAGTTTTTCAGTGCAACTCACTCATATACTATGTACTACACCGTGCGTTTCTTATATTCTAAATTTTTCAGTGCCACTCACTCATATACTATGTACTACACTGGGCGTTTCTTAAATTCTAAGTTTTTCAGTGCCACTCACTCATATACTATGTACTACAATGTGCGTTTCTTATATTCTAAGTTTTTCAGTGCAACTCACTCATATACTATGTACTACACTGTGCGTTTCTTATATTCTAAGTTTTTCAGTGCAACTAACTCATATACTATGTACTACACTGTGCGTTTCTTATATTCTCAGTTTTTCAGTGCAACTCACTCATATACTATGTACTACACTGTGCGTTTCTTATATTCTAAATTTTTCAGTGCAACTCACTCATATACTATGTACTACACTGGGCGTTTCTTATATTCTAAGTTTTTCAGTGCAACTCACTCATATACTATGTACTACATTGTGCGTTTCTTATATTCTAAGTTTTTCAGTGCAACTCACTCATATACTATGTACTACACTGTGCGTTTCTTATATTCTAAGTTTTTCAGTGCAACTCACTCATATACTATGTACTACACTGTGCGTTTCTTATATTCTAAGTTTTTCAGTGCAACTCACTCATATACTATGTACTACACTGTGCGTTTCTTATATTCTAAGTTTTTCAGTGCAACTCACTCATATACTATGTACTACACTGTGCGTTTCTTAAATTCTAAGTTTTTCAGTGCAACTCACTCATATACTATGTACTACACTGTGCGTTTCTTATATTCTAAGTTTTTCAGTGCAACTACTCATATACTATGTACTACACTGTGCGTTTCTTATATTCTAAGTTTTTCAGTGCAACTCACTCTTATACTATGTACTACACTGTGCGTTTCTTATATTTTAAGTCTTTCAGTGCAACTCACTCATATACTATGTACTACACTGTGGGTTTCTTATATTCTAAGTTTTTCAGTGCAACTCACTCATATACTATGTACTACACTGTGCGTTTCTTATATTCTAAGTTTTTCAGTGCAACTCACTCATATACTATGTACTACACTGTGCGTTTCTTATATTCTAAGTTTTTCAGTGCAACTCACTCATATACTATGTACTACACTGTGCATTTCTTGTAATGCGGGTTTTTCAGTAAATTCTAAGTTTTTCAGTGCAACTCACTCATATACTATGTACTACACTGTGCGTTTCTTATATTCTAAGTTTTTCAGTACAACTCACTCATATACTATTTACTACACTGTGCGTTTCTTATATTCTAAGTTTTTCAGTGCAACTCACTCATATACTATGTACTACACTGTGCGTTTCTTATATTCTAAGTTTTTCAGTGCAACTCACTCATATACTATGTACTACACTGTGCGTTTCTTATATTCTAAGTTTTTCAGTGCAACTCACACATATACTATGTACTACACTGAGCGTTTCTTATATTCTAAGTTTTTCAGTGCAACTCACTCATATACTATGTACTACACTGTGCATTTCGTGTAATGCGGGTTTTTCAGTAAATTCTAAGTTTTTCAGTGCAACTCACTCATATACTATGTACTACACTGTGCGTTTCTTATATTCTAAGTTTTTCAGTACAACTCACTCATATACTATGTACTACACTGTGCGTTTCTTATATTCTAAGTTTTTCAGTGCAACTCACTCATATACTATGTACTACACCGTGCGTTTCTTATATTCTAAATTTTTCAGTGCCACTCACTCATATACTATGTACTACACTGGGCGTTTCTTAAATTCTAAGTTTTTCAGTGCCACTCACTCATATACTATGTACTACAATGTGCGTTTCTTATATTCTAAGTTTTTCAGTGCAACTCACTCATATACTATGTACTACACTGTGCGTTTCTTATATTCTAAGTTTTTCAGTGCAACTAACTCATATACTATGTACTACACTGTGCGTTTCTTATATTCTCAGTTTTTCAGTGCAACTCACTCATATACTATGTACTACACTGTGCGTTTCTTATATTCTAAATTTTTCAGTGCAACTCACTCATATACTATGTACTACACTGGGCGTTTCTTATATTCTAAGTTTTTCAGTGCAACTCACTCATATACTATGTACTACACTGTGCGTTTCTTATATTCTAAGTTTTTCAGTGCAACTCACTCATATACTATGTACTACACTGTGCGTTTCTTATATTCTAAGTTTTTCAGTGCAACTCACTCATATACTATGTACTACACTGTGCGTTTCTTAAATTCTAAGTTTTTCAGTGCAACTCACTCATATACTATGTACTACACTGTGCGTTTCTTATATTCTAAGTTTTTCAGTGCAACTACTCATATACTATGTACTACACTGTGCGTTTCTTATATTCTAAGTTTTTCAGTGCAACTCACTCTTATACTATGTACTACACTGTGCGTTTCTTATATTTTAAGTCTTTCAGTGCAACTCACTCATATACTATGTACTACACTGTGCGTTTCTTATATTCTAAGTTTTTCAGTGCAACTCACTCATATACTATGTACTACACTGTGCGTTTCTTATATTCTAAGTTTTTCAGTGCAACTCACTCATATACTATGTACTACACTGTGCGTTTCTTATATTCTAAGTTTTTCAGTGCAACTCACTCATATACTATGTACTACACTGTGCATTTCTTGTAATGCGGGTTTTTCAGTAAATTCTAAGTTTTTCAGTGCAACTCACTCATATACTATGTACTACACTGTGCGTTTCTTATATTCTAAGTTTTTCAGTACAACTCACTCATATACTATTTACTACACTGTGCGTTTCTTATATTCTAAGTTTTTCAGTGCAACTCACTCATATACTATGTACTACACTGTGCGTTTCTTATATTCTAAGTTTTTCAGTGCAACTCACTCATATACTATGTACTACACTGTGCGTTTCTTATATTCTAAGTTTTTCAGTGCAACTCACTCATATACTATGTACTACACTGTGCATTTCGTGTAATGCGGGTTTTTCAGTAAATTCTAAGTTTTTCAGTGCAACTCATTCATATACTATGTACTGTACTGTGCGTTTCTTATATTCTAAGTTTTTCAGTGCAACTCACTCATATACTATGTACTACACTGTGCGTTTCTTATATTCTAAGTTTTTCAGTGCAACTCACTCATATACTATGTACTACACTGTGCGTTTCTTATATTCTAAGTTTTTCAGTGCAACTCACTCATATACTATGTACTACACTGTGCGTTTCTTATATTCTAAGTTTTTCAGTGCAACTCACTCATATACTATGTATTACACTGTGCGTTTCTTATATTCTAAGTTTTTCAGTGCAACTCACACATATACTTTGTACTACACTGTGCTTTTCTTATATTCTAAGTTTTTCAGTGCAACTCACTCATATACTATGTACTACACTGTGCGTTTCTTATATTCTAAGTTTTTCAGTGCAACTCACTCATATACTATGTTCTACACTGTGCGTTTCTTATATTCTAAGTTTTTGAGTGCAACTCACTCATATACTATGTACTACACTGTGTGTTTCTTATATTCTAAATTTTTCAGTGCAACTCACTCATATACTATGTATTACACTGTGCGTTTCTTATATTCTAAGTTTTTCAGTGCAACTCACTCATATACTATGTACTACACTGTGTGTTTCTTATATTCTAAGTTTTTCAGTGCAACTCACTCATATATTATGTACTACACTGTGCGTTTCTTATATTCTAAGTTTTTCAGTGCAACTCACTCATATACTATGTACTACACTGTGCGTTTCTTATATTCTAAGTTTTTCAGTGCAACTCACTCATATACTATGTACTACACTATGCGTTTCTTAAATTCTAAGTTTTTCAGTGCAACTCACTCATATACTATGTACTACACTGTGCGTTTCTTATATTCTAAGTTTTTCAGTGCAACTCACTCATATACTATGTACTACACTGTGCGTTTCTTATATTCTAAGTTTTTCAGTGCAACTCACTCATATACTATGTACTACACTGTGCATTTCGTGTAATGCGGGTTTTTCAATAAATTCTAAGTTTTTCAGTGCAACTCACTCATATACTATGTACTACACTGTGCATTTCGTGTAATGCGGGTTTTTCAATAAATTCTAAGTTTTTCAGTGCAACTCACTCATATACTATGTACTACACTGTGCGTTTCTTAAATTCTAAGTTTTTCAGTGCAACTCACTCATATACTATGTACTACACTGTGCGTTTCTTATATTCTAAGTTTTTCAGTGCAACTACTCATATACTATGTACTACACTGTGCGTTTCTTATATTCTAAGTTTTTCAGTGCAACTCACTCTTATATTATGTACTACACTGTGCGTTTCTTATATTTTAAGTCTTTCAGTGCAACTCACTCATATACTATGTACTACACTGTGCGTTTCTTATATTCTAAGTTTTTCAGTGCAACTCACTCATATACTATGTACTACACTGTGCGTTTCTTATATTCTAAGTTTTTCAGTGCAACTCACTCATATACTATGTACTACACTGTGCGTTTCTTATATTCTAAGTTTTTCAGTGCAACTCACTCATATACTATGTACTACACTGTGCATTTCTTGTAATGCGGGTTTTTCAGTAAATTCTAAGTTTTTCAGTGCAACTCACTCATATACTATGTACTACACTGTGCGTTTCTTATATTCTAAGTTTTTCAGTACAACTCACTCATATACTATTTACTACACTGTGCGTTTCTTATATTCTAAGTTTTTCAGTGCAACTCACTCATATACTATGTACTACACTGTGCGTTTCTTATATTCTAAGTTTTTCAGTGCAACTCACTCATATACTATGTACTACACTGTGCGTTTCTTATATTCTAAGTTTTTCAGTGCAACTCACTCATATACTATGTACTACACTGTGCATTTCGTGTAATGCGGGTTTTTCAGTAAATTCTAAGTTTTTCAGTGCAACTCATTCATATACTATGTACTGTACTGTGCGTTTCTTATATTCTAAGTTTTTCAGTGCAACTCAATCATATACTATGTACTACACTGTGCGTTTCCTATATTCTAAGTTTTTCAGTGCAACTCACTCATATACTATGTACTACACTGTGCGTTTCTTATATTCTAAGTTTTTCAGTGCAACTCACTCATATACTATGTACTACACTGTGCGTTTCTTAAATTCTAAGTTTTTCAGTGCAACTCACACATATACTTTGTACTACACTGTGCTTTTCTTATATTCTAAGTTTTTCAGTGCAACTCACACATATACTTTGTACTACACTGTGCTTTTCTTATATTCTAAGTTTTTCAGTGCAACTCACTCATATACTATGTACTACACTGTGCGTTTCTTATATTCTAAGTTTTTCAGTGCAACTCACTCATATACTATGTTCTACACTGTGCGTTTCTTATATTCTAAGTTTTTGAGTGCAACTCACTCATATACTATGTACTACACTGTGTGTTTCTTATATTCTAAGTTTTTCAATGCAACTCACTCATATACTATGTATTACACTGTGCGTTTCTTATATTCTAAGTTTTTCAGTGCAACTCACTCATATACTATGTACTACACTGTGCGTTTCTTATATTCTAAGTTTTTCAGTGCAACTCACTAATATACTATGTACTACACTGTGCGTTTCTTAAATTCTAAGTTTTTCAGTGCAACTCACTCATATACTATGTACTACACTGTGCGTTTCTTATATTCTAAGTTTTTCAGTGCAACTCACTCATATACTATGTACTACACTGTGCGTTTCTTATATTCTAAGTTTTTCAGTGCAACTCACACATATACTATGTACTACACTGTGCGTTTCTTATATTCTAAGTTTTTCAGTGCAACTCACTCATATACTATGTACTACACTGTGCATTTCGTGTAATGCGGGTTTTTCAGTAAATTCTAAGTTTTTCAGTGCAACTCACTCATATACTATGTACTACACTGTGCGTTTCTTATATTCTAAGTTTTTCAGTACAACTCACTCATATACTATGTACTACACTGTGCGTTTCTTATATTCTAAGTTTTTCAGTGCAACTCACTCATATACTATGTACTACACCGTGCGTTTCTTATATTCTAAATTTTTCAGTGCCACTCACTCATATACTATGTACTACACTGGGCGTTTCTTAAATTCTAAGTTTTTCAGTGCCACTCACTCATATACTATGTACTACAATGTGCGTTTCTTATATTCTAAGTTTTTCAGTGCAACTCACTCATATACTATGTACTACACTGTGCGTTTCTTATATTCTAAGTTTTTCAGTGCAACTAACTCATATACTATGTACTACACTGTGCGTTTCTTATATTCTCAGTTTTTCAGTGCAACTCACTCATATACTATGTACTACACTGTGCGTTTCTTATATTCTAAATTTTTCAGTGCAACTCAGTCATATACTATGTACTACACTGGGCGTTTCTTATATTCTAAGTTTTTCAGTGCAACTCACTCATATACTATGTACTACACTGTGCGTTTCTTATATTCTAAGTTTTTCAGTGCAACTCACTCATATACTATGTACTACACTGTGCGTTTCTTATATTCTAAGTTTTTCAGTGCAACTCACTCATATACTATGTAGTACACTGTGCGTTTCTTATATTCTAAGTTTTTCAGTGCAACTCACTCATATACTATGTACTACACTGTGCGTTTCTTATATTCTAAGTTTTTCAGTGCAACTCACTCATATACTATGTACTACACTGTGCGTTTCTTAAATTCTAAGTTTTTCAGTGCAACTCACTCATATACTATGTACTACACTGTGCGTTTCTTATATTCTAAGTTTTTCAGTGCAACTACTCATATACTATGTACTACACTGTGCGTTTCTTATATTCTAAGTTTTTCAGTGCAACTCACTCTTATACTATGTACTACACTGTGCGTTTCTTATATTT
This sequence comes from Mus caroli, assembly GCF_978045245.1. Lineage (NCBI taxonomy): Eukaryota > Metazoa > Chordata > Mammalia > Rodentia > Muridae > Mus > Mus caroli. The sequence continues at coordinate 1,663,517 of NW_028227279.1, read as the reverse complement.
TAAGTCTTTCAGTGCAACTCACTCATATACTATGTACTACACTGTGCGTTTCTTATATTCTAAGTTTTTCAGTGCAACTCACTCATATACTATGTACTACACTGTGCGTTTCTTATATTCTAAGTTTTTCAGTGCAACTCACTCATATACTATGTACTACACTGTGCGTTTCTTATATTCTAAGTTTTTCAGTGCAACTCACTCATATACTATGTACTACACTGTGCATTTCTTGTAATGCGGGTTTTTCAGTAAATTCTAAGTTTTTCAGTGCAACTCACTCATATACTATGTACTACACTGTGCGTTTCTTATATTCTAAGTTTTTCAGTGCAACTCACTCATATACTATGTACTACACTGTGCGTTTCTTATATTCTAAGTTTTTCAGTGCAACTCACTCATATACTATGTACTACACTGTGCGTTTCTTATATTCTAAGTTTTTCAGTGCAACTCACTCATATACTATGTACTACACTGTGCATTTCGTGTAATGCGGGTTTTTCAGTAAATTCTAAGTTTTTCAGTGCAACTCATTCATATACTATGTACTGTACTGTGCGTTTCTTATATTCTAAGTTTTTCAGTGCAACTCACTCATATACTATGTACTACACTGTGCGTTTCTTATATTCTAAGTTTTTCAGTGCAACTCACTCATATACTATGTACTACACTGTGCGTTTCTTATATTCTAAGTTTTTCAGTGCAACTCACTCATATACTATGTACTACACTGTGCGTTTCTTATATTCTAAGTTTTTCAGTGCAACTCACTCATATACTATGTATTACACTGTGCGTTTCTTATATTCTAATTTTTTCAGTGCAACTCACACATATACTTTGTACTACACTGTGCTTTTCTTATATTCTAAGTTTTTCAGTGCAACTCACTCATATACTATGTACTACACTGTGCGTTTCTTATATTCTAAGTTTTTCAGTGCAACTCACTCATATACTATGTTCTACACTGTGCGTTTCTTATATTCTAAGTTTTTGAGTGCAACTCACTCATATACTATGTACTACACTGTGTGTTTCTTATATTCTAAGTTTTTCAGTGCAACTCACTCATATACTATGTATTACACTGTGCGTTTCTTATATTCTAAGTTTTTCAGTGCAACTCACTCATATACTATGTACTACACTGTGTGTTTCTTATATTCTAAGTTTTTCAGTGCAACTCACTCATATATTATGTACTACACTGTGCGTTTCTTATATTCTAAGTTTTTGAGTGCAACTCACTCATATACTATGTACTACACTGTGCGTTTCTTATATTCTAAGTTTTTCAGTGCAACTCACTCATATACTATGTACTACACTATGCGTTTCTTAAATTCTAAGTTTTTCAGTGCAACTCACTCATATACTATGTACTACACTGTGCGTTTCTTATATTCTAAGTTTTTCAGTGCAACTCACTCATATACTATGTACTACACTGTGCGTTTCTTATATTCTAAGTTTTTCAGTGCAACTCACTCATATACTATGTACTACACTGTGCGTTTCTTATATTCTAAGTTTTTCAGTGCAACTCACTCATATACTATGTACTACACTGTGCATTTCGTGTAATGCGGGTTTTTCAATAAATTCTAAGTTTTTCAGTGCAACTCACTCATATACTATGTACTACACTGTGCATTTCGTGTAATGCGGGTTTTTCAATAAATTCTAAGTTTTTCAGTGCAACTCACTCATATACTATGTACTACACTGTGCGTTTCTTAAATTCTAAGTTTTTCAGTGCAACTCACTCATATACTATGTACTACACTGTGCGTTTCTTATATTCTAAATTTTTCAGTGCAACTCAGTCATATACTATGTACTACACTGGGCGTTTCTTATATTCTAAGTTTTTCAGTGCAACTCACTCATATACTATGTACTACACTGTGCGTTTCTTATATTCTAAGTTTTTCAGTGCAACTCACTCATATACTATGTACTACACTGTGCGTTTCTTATATTCTAAGTTTTTCAGTGCAACTCACTCATATACTATGTAGTACACTGTGCGTTTCTTATATTCTAAGTTTTTCAGTGCAACTCACTCATATACTATGTACTACACTGTGCGTTTCTTATATTCTAAGTTTTTCAGTGCAACTCACTCATATACTATGTACTACACTGTGCGTTTCTTAAATTCTAAGTTTTTCAGTGCAACTCACTCATATACTATGTACTACACTGTGCGTTTCTTATATTCTAAGTTTTTCAGTGCAACTACTCATATACTATGTACTACACTGTGCGTTTCTTATATTCTAAGTTTTTCAGTGCAACTCACTCTTATACTATGTACTACACTGTGCGTTTCTTATATTTTAAGTCTTTCATTGCAACTCACTCATATACTATGTACTACACTGTGCGTTTCTTATATTCTAAGTTTTTCAGTGCAACTCACTCATATACTATGTACTACACTGTGCGTTTCTTATATTCTAAGTTTTTCAGTGCAACTCACTCATATACTATGTACTACACTGTGCGTTTCTTATATTCTAAGTTTTTCAGTGCAACTCACTCATATACTATGTACTACACTGTGCATTTCTTGTAATGCGGGTTTTTCAGTAAATTCTAAGTTTTTCAGTGCAACTCACTCATATACTATGTACTACACTGTGCGTTTCTTATATTCTAAGTTTTTCAGTGCAACTCACTCATATACTATGTACTACACTGTGCGTTTCTTATATTCTAAGTTTTTCAGTGCAACTCACTCATATACTATGTACTACACTGTGCGTTTCTTATATTCTAAGTTTTTCAGTGCAACTCACTCATATACTATGTACTACACTGTGCATTTCGTGTAATGCGGGTTTTTCAGTAAATTCTAAGTTTTTCAGTGCAACTCATTCATATACTATGTACTGTACTGTGCGTTTCTTATATTCTAAGTTTTTCAGTTCAACTCACTCATATACTATGTACTACACTGTGCGTTTCTTATATTCTAAGTTTTTCAGTGCAACTCACTCATATACTATGTACTACACTGTGCGTTTCTTATATTCTAAGTTTTTCAGTGCAACTCACTCATATACTATGTACTACACTGTGCGTTTCTTATATTCTAAGTTTTTCAGTGCAACTCACTCATATACTATGTATTACACTGTGCGTTTCTTATATTCTAATTTTTTCAGTGCAACTCACACATATACTTTGTACTACACTGTGCTTTTCTTATATTCTAAGTTTTTCAGTGCAACTCACTCATATACTATGTACTACACTGTGCGTTTCTTATATTCTAAGTTTTTCAGTGCAACTCACTCATATACTATGTTCTACACTGTGCGTTTCTTATATTCTAAGTTTTTGAGTGCAACTCACTCATATACTATGTACTACACTGTGTGTTTCTTATATTCTAAGTTTTTCAGTGCAACTCACTCATATACTATGTATTACACTGTGCGTTTCTTATATTCTAAGTTTTTCAGTGCAACTCACTCATATACTATGTACTACACTGTGTGTTTCTTATATTCTAAGTTTTTCAGTGCAACTCACTCATATATTATGTACTACACTGTGCGTTTCTTATATTCTAAGTTTTTGAGTGCAACTCACTCATATACTATGTACTACACTGTGCGTTTCTTATATTCTAAGTTTTTCAGTGCAACTCACTCATATACTATGTACTACACTATGCGTTTCTTAAATTCTAAGTTTTTCAGTGCAACTCACTCATATACTATGTACTACACTGTGCGTTTCTTATATTCTAAGTTTTTCAGTGCAACTCACTCATATACTATGTACTACACTGTGCGTTTCTTATATTCTAAGTTTTTCAGTGCAACTCACTCATATACTATGTACTACACTGTGCGTTTCTTATATTCTAAGTTTTTCAGTGCAACTCACTCATATACTATGTACTACACTGTGCATTTCGTGTAATGCGGGTTTTTCAATAAATTCTAAGTTTTTCAGTGCAACTCACTCATATACTATGTACTACACTGTGCATTTCGTGTAATGCGGGTTTTTCAATAAATTCTAAGTTTTTCAGTGCAACTCACTCATATACTATGTACTACACTGTGCGTTTCTTAAATTCTAAGTTTTTCAGTGCAACTCACTCATATACTATGTACTACACTGTGCGTTTCTTATATTCTAAGTTTTTCAGTGCAACTACTCATATACTTTGTACTACACTGTGCGTTTCTTATATTCTAAGTTTTTCAGTGCAACTCACTCTTATACTATGTACTACACTGTGCGTTTCTTATATTTTAAGTCTTTCAGTGCAACTCACTCATATACTATGTACTACACTGTGCGTTTCTTATATTCTAAGTTTTTCAGTGCAACTCACTCATATACTATGTACTACACTGTGCGTTTCTTATATTCTAAGTTTTTCAGTGCAACTCACTCATATACTATGTACTACACTGTGCGTTTCTTATATTCTAAGTTTTTCAGTGCAACTCACTCATATACTATGTACTACACTGTGCATTTCTTGTAATGCGGGTTTTTCAGTAAATTCTAAGTTTTTCAGTGCAACTCACTCATATACTATGTACTACACTGTGCGTTTCTTATATTCTAAGTTTTTCAGTACAACTCACTCATATACTATTTACTACACTGTGCGTTTCTTATATTCTAAGTTTTTCAGTGCAACTCACTCATATACTATGTACTACACTGTGCGTTTCTTATATTCTAAGTTTTTCAGTGCAACTCACTCATATACTATGTACTACACTGTGCGTTTCTTATATTCTAAGTTTTTCAGTGCAACTCACTCATATACTATGTACTACACTGTGCATTTCGTGTAATGCGGGTTTTTCAGTAAATTCTAAGTTTTTCAGTGCAACTCATTCATATACTATGTACTGTACTGTGCGTTTCTTATATTCTAAGTTTTTCAGTGCAACTCACTCATATACTATGTACTACACTGTGCGTTTCCTATATTCTAAGTTTTTCAGTGCAACTCACTCATATACTATGTAATACACTGTGCGTTTCTTATATTCTAAGTTTTTCAGTGCAACTCACTCATATACTATGTACTACACTGTGCGTTTCTTATATTCTAAGTTTTTCAGTGCAACTCACTCATATACTATGTACTACACTGTGCGTTTCTTATATTCTAAGTTTTTCAGTGCAACTCACTCATATACTATGTACTACACTGTGCGTTTCTTATATTCTAAGTTTTTCAGTGCAACTCACTCATATACTATGTATTACACTGTGCGTTTCTTATATTCTAAGTTTTTCAGTGCAACTCACACATATACTTTGTACTACACTGTGCTTTTCTTATATTCTAAGTTTTTCAGTGCAACTCACTCATATACTATGTACTACACTGTGCGTTTCTTATATTCTAAGTTTTTCAGTGCAACTCACTCATATACTATGTTCTACACTGTGCGTTTCTTATATTCTAAGTTTTTGAGTGCAACTCACTCATATACTATGTACTACACTGTGTGTTTCTTATATTCTAAGTTTTTCAGTGCAACTCACTCATATACTATGTATTACACTGTGCGTTTCTTATATTCTAAGTTTTTCAGTGCAACTCACTCATATACTATGTACTACACTGTGTGTTTCTTATATTCTAAGTTTTTCAGTGCAACTCACTCTTATATTATGTACTACACTGTGCGTTTCTTATATTCTAAGTTTTTGAGTGCAACTCACTCATATACTATGTACTACACTGTGCGTTTCTTATATTCTAAGTTTTTCAGTGCAACTCACTCATATACTATGTACTACACTATGCGTTTCTTAAATTCTAAGTTTTTCAGTGCAACTCACTCATATACTATGTACTACACTGTGCGTTTCTTATATTCTAAGTTTTTCAGTGCAACTCACTCATATACTATGTACTACACTGTGCGTTTCTTATATTCTAAGTTTTTCAGTGCAACTCACTCATATACTATGTACTACACTGTGCGTTTCTTATATTCTAAGTTTTTCAGTGCAACTCACTCATATACTATGTACTACACTGTGCATTTCGTGTAATGCGGGTTTTTCAATAAATTCTAAGTTTTTCAGTGCAACTCACTCATATACTATGTACTACACTGTGCGTTTCTTATATTCTAAGTTTTTCAGTACAACTCACTCATATACTATGTACTACACTGTGCGTTTCTTATATTCTAAGTTTTTCAGTGCAACTCACTCATATACTATGTACTACACTGTGCGTTTCTTCTATTCTAAATTTTTCAGTGCAACTCACTCATATACTATGTACTACACTGGGCGTTTCTTAAATTCTAAGTTTTTCAGTGCCACTCACTCATATACTATGTACTACAATGTGCGTTTCTTATATTCTAAGTTTTTCAGTGCAACTCACTCATATACTATGTACTACACTGTGCATTTCTTGTAAAGCGGGTTTTTCAGTAAATTCTAAGTTTTTCAGTGCAACTCACTCATATACTATGTACTACACTGTGCGTTTCTTATATTCTAAGTTTTTCAGTACAACTCACTCATATACTATTTACTACACTGTGCGTTTCTTATATTCTAAGTTTTTCAGTGCAACTCACTCATATACTATGTACTACACTGTGCGTTTCTTATATTCTAAGTTTTTCAGTGCAACTCACTCATATACTATGTACTACACTGTGCGTTTCTTATATTCTAAGTTTTTCAGTGCAACTCACTCATATACTATGTACTACACTGTGCATTTCGTGTAATGCGGGTTTTTCAGTAAATTCTAAGTTTTTCAGTGCAACTCATTCATATACTATGTACTGTACTGTGCGTTTCTTATATTCTAAGTTTTTCAGTGCAACTCAATCATATACTATGTACTACACTGTGCGTTTCCTATATTCTAAGTTTTTCAGTGCAACTCACTCATATACTATGTACTACACTGTGCGTTTCTTATATTCTAAGTTTTTCAGTGCAACTCACTCATATACTATGTACTACACTGTGCGTTTCTTATATTCTAAGTTTTTCAGTGCAACTCACTCATATACTATGTACTACACTGTGCGTTTCTTATATTCTAAGTTTTTCAGTGCAACTCACTCATATACTATGTACTACACTGTGCGTTTCTTATATTCTAAGTTTTTCAGTGCAACTCACTCATATACTATGTACTACACTGTGCATTTCGTGTAATGCGGGTTTTTCAATAAATTCTAAGTTTTTCAGTGCAACTCACTCATATACTATGTACTACACTGTGCATTTCGTGTAATGCGGGTTTTTCAATAAATTCTAAGTTTTTCAGTGCAACTCACTCATATACTATGTACTACACTGTGCGTTTCTTAAATTCTAAGTTTTTCAGTGCAACTCACTCATATACTATGTACTACACTGTGCGTTTCTTATATTCTAAGTTTTTCAGTGCAACTACTCATATACTATGTACTACACTGTGCGTTTCTTATATTCTAAGTTTTTCAGTGCAACTCACTCTTATACTATGTACTACACTGTGCGTTTCTTATATTTTAAGTCTTTCAGTGCAACTCACTCATATACTATGTACTACACTGTGCGTTTCTTATATTCTAAGTTTTTCAGTGCAACTCACTCATATACTATGTACTACACTGTGCGTTTCTTATATTCTAAGTTTTTCAGTGCAACTCACTCATATACTATGTACTACACTGTGCGTTTCTTATATTCTAAGTTTTTCAGTGCAACTCACTCATATACTATGTACTACACTGTGCATTTCTTGTAATGCGGGTTTTTCAGTAAATTCTAAGTTTTTCAGTGCAACTCACTCATATACTATGTACTACACTGTGCGTTTCTTATATTCTAAGTTTTTCAGTACAACTCACTCATATACTATTTACTACACTGTGCGTTTCTTATATTCTAAGTTTTTCAGTGCAACTCACTCATATACTATGTACTACACTGTGCGTTTCTTATATTCTAAGTTTTTCAGTGCAACTCACTCATATACTATGTACTACACTGTGCGTTTCTTATATTCTAAGTTTTTCAGTGCAACTCACTCATATACTATGTACTACACTGTGCATTTCGTGTAATGCGGGTTTTTCAGTAAATTCTAAGTTTTTCAGTGCAACTCATTCATATACTATGTACTGTACTGTGCGTTTCTTATATTCTAAGTTTTTCAGTGCAACTCAATCATATACTATGTACTACACTGTGCGTTTCCTATATTCTAAGTTTTTCAGTGCAACTCACTCATATACTATGTACTACACTGTGCGTTTCTTATATTCTAAGTTTTTCAGTGCAACTCACTCATATACTATGTACTACACTGTGCGTTTCTTATATTCTAAGTTTTTCAGTGCAACTCACTCATATACTATGTACTACAATGTGCGTTTCTTATATTCTAAGTTTTTCAGTGCAACTCAATCATATACTATGTACTACACTGTGCGTTTCTTATATTCTAAGTTTTTCAGTGCAACTCACTCATATACTATGTATTACACTGTGCGTTTCTTATATTCTAAGTTTTTCAGTGCAACTCACACATATACTTTGTACTACACTGTGCTTTTCTTATATTCTAAGTTTTTCAGTGCAACTCACTCATATACTATGTACTACACTGTGCGTTTCTTATATTCTAAGTTTTTCAGTGCAACTCACTCATATACTATGTTCTACACTGTGCGTTTCTTATATTCTAAGTTTTTGAGTGCAACTCACTCATATACTATGTACTACACTGTGTGTTTCTTATATTCTAAGTTTTTCAGTGCAACTCACTCATATACTATGTATTACACTGTGCGTTTCTTATATTCTAAGTTTTTCAGTGCAACTCACTCATTACTATGTACTACACTGTGTGTTTCTTATATTCTAAGTTTTTCAGTGCAACTCACTCTTATATTATGTACTACACTGTGCGTTTCTTATATTCTAAGTTTTTGAGTGCAACTCACTCATATACTATGTACTACACTGTGCGTTTCTTATATTCTAAGTTTTTCAGTGCAACTCACTCATATACTATGTACTACACTATGCGTTTCTTAAATTCTAAGTTTTTCAGTGCAACTCACTCATATACTATGTACTACACTGTGCGTTTCTTATATTCTAAGTTTTTCAGTGCAACTCACTCATATACTATGTACTACACTGTGCGTTTCTTATATTCTAAGTTTTTCAGTGCAACTCACTCATATACTATGTACTACACTGTGCGTTTCTTATATTCTAAGTTTTTCAGTGCAACTCACTCATATACTATGTACTACACTGTGCATTTCGTGTAATGCGGGTTTTTCAATAAATTCTAAGTTTTTCAGTGCAACTCACTCATATACTATGTACTACACTGTGCGTTTCTTATATTCTAAGTTTTTCAGTACAACTCACTCATATACTATGTACTACACTGTGCGTTTCTTATATTCTAAGTTTTTCAGTGCAACTCACTCATATACTATGTACTACACTGTGCGTTTCTTATATTCTAAGTTTTTCAGTGCAACTCACTCATATACTATGTACTACACTGTGCGTTTATTATATTCTAAGTTTTTCAGTGCAACTCACTCATATACTATGTACTACACTGTGCGTTTCTTATATTCTAAGTTTTTCAGTGCAACTCACTCATATACTATGTACTACACTGTGCGTTTCTTATATTCTAAGTTTTTCAGTGCAACTCACTCATATACTATGTATTACACTGTGCGTTTCTTATATTCTAAGTTTTTCAGTGCAACTCACACATATACTTTGTACTACACTGTGCTTTTCTTATATTCTAAGTTTTTCAGTGCAACTCACTCATATACTATGTACTACACTGTGCGTTTCTTATATTCTAAGTTTTTCAGTGCAACTCACTCATATACTATGTTCTACACTGTGCGTTTCTTATATTCTAAGTTTTTGAGTGCAACTCACTCATATACTATGTACTACACTGTGTGTTTCTTATATTCTAAGTTTTTCAGTGCAACTCACTCATATACTATGTATTACACTGTGCGTTTCTTATATTCTAAGTTTTTCAGTGCAACTCACTCATATACTATGTACTACACTGTGTGTTTCTTATATTCTAAGTTTTTCAATGCAACTCACTCATATATTATGTACTACACTGTGCGTTTCTTATATTCTAAGTTTTTGAGTGCAACTCACTCATATACTATGTACTACACTGTGCGTTTCTTATATTCTAAGTTTTTCAGTGCAACTCACTCATATACTATGTACTACACTGTGCGTTTCTTAAATTCTAAGTTTTTCAGTGCAACTCACTCATATACTATGTACTACACTGTGCGTTTCTTATATTCTAAGTTTTTCAGTGCAACTCACTCATATACTATGTACTACACTGTGCGTTTCTTATATTCTAAGTTTTTCAGTGCAACTCACTCATATACTATGTACTACACTGTGCATTTCGTGTAATGCGGGTTTTTCAATAAATTCTAAGTTTTTCAGTGCAACTCACTCATATACTATGTACTACACTGTGCATTTCGTGTAATGCGGGTTTTTCAATAAATTCTAAGTTTTTCAGTGCAACTCACTCATATACTATGTACTACACTGTGCGTTTCTTAAATTCTAAGTTTTTCAGTGCAACTCACTCATATACTATGTACTACACTGTGCGTTTCTTATATTCTAAGTTTTTCAGTGCAACTACTCATATACTATGTACTACACTGTGCGTTTCTTATATTCTAAGTTTTTCAGTGCAACTCACTCTTATACTATGTACTACACTGTGCGTTTCTTATATTTTAAGTCTTTCAGTGCAACTCACTCATATACTATGTACTACACTGTGCGTTTCTTATATTCTAAGTTTTTCAGTGCAACTCACTCATATACTATGTACTACACTGTGCGTTTCTTATATTCTAAGTTTTTCAGTGCAACTCACTCATATACTATGTACTACACTGTGCGTTTCTTATATTCTAAGTTTTTCAGTGCAACTCACTCATATACTATGTACTACACTGTGCATTTCTTGTAATGTGGGTTTTTCAGTAAATTCTAAGTTTTTCAGTGCAACTCACTCATATACTATGTACTACACTGTGCGTTTCTTATATTCTAAGTTTTTCAGTACAACTCACTCATATACTATTTACTACACTGTGCGTTTCTTATATTCTAAGTTTTTCAGTGCAACTCACTCATATACTTTGTACTACACTGTGCGTTTCTTATATTCTAAGTTTTTCAGTGCAACTCACTCATATACTATGTACTACACTGTGCGTTTCTTATATTCTAAGTTTTTCAGTGCAACTCACTTATATACTATGTACTACACTGTGCATTTCGTGTAATGCGGGTTTTTCAGTAAATTCTAAGTTTTTCAGTGCAACTCATTCATATACTATGTACTGTACTGTGCGTTTCTTATATTTTAAGTTTTTCAGTGCAACTCAATCATATACTATGTACTACACTGTGCGTTTCCTATATTCTAAGTTTTTCAGTGCAACTCACTCATATACTATGTACTACACTGTGCGTTTCTTATATTCTAAGTTTTTCAGTGCAACTCACTCATATACTATGTACTACACTGTGCGTTTCTTATATTCTAAGTTTTTCAGTGCAACTCACTCATATACTATGTACTACAATGTGCGTTTCTTATATTCTAAGTTTTTCAGTGCAACTCAATCATATACTATGTACTACACTGTGCGTTTCTTATATTCTAAGTTTTTCAGTGCAACTCACTCATATACTATGTATTACACTGTGCGTTTCTTATATTCTAAGTTTTTCAGTGCAACTCACACATATACTTTGTACTACACTGTGCTTTTCTTATATTCTAAGTTTTTCAGTGCAACTCACTCATATACTATGTACTACACTGTGCGTTTCTTATATTCTAAGTTTTTCAGTGCAACTCACTCATATACTATGTTCTACACTGTGCGTTTCTTATATTCTAAGTTTTTGAGTGCAACTCACTCATATACTATGTACTACACTGTGTGTTTCTTATATTCTAAGTTTTTCAGTGCAACTCACTCATATACTATGTATTACACTGTGCGTTTCTTATATTCTAAGTTTTTCAGTGCAACTCACTCATATACTATGTACTACACTGTGTGTTTCTTATATTCTAAGTTTTTCAGTGCAACTCACTCTTATATTATGTACTACACTGTGCGTTTCTTATATTCTAAGTTTTTGAGTGCAACTCACTCATATACTATGTACTACACTGTGCGTTTCTTATATTCTAAGTTTTTCAGTGCAACTCACTCATATACTATGTACTACACTATGCGTTTCTTAAATACTAAGTTTTTCAGTGCAACTCACTCATATACTATGTACTACACTGTGCGTTTCTTATATTCTAAGTTTTTCAGTGCAACTCACTCATATACTATGTACTACACTGTGCGTTTCTTATATTCTAAGTTTTTCAGTGCAACTCACTCATATACTATGTACTACACTGTGCGTTTCTTATATTCTAAGTTTTTCAGTGCAACTCACTCATATACTATGTACTACACTGTGCATTTCGTGTAATGCGGGTTTTTCAATAAATTCTAAGTTTTTCAGTGCAACTCACTCATATACTATGTACTACACTGTGCGTTTCTTATATTCTAAGTTTTTCAGTACAACTCACTCATATACTATGTACTACACTGTGCGTTTCTTATATTCTAAGTTTTTCAGTGCAACTCACTCATATACTATGTACTACACTGTGCGTTTCTTATATTCTAAATTTTTCAGTGCAACTCACTCATATACTATGTACTACACTGGGCGTTTCTTAAATTCTAAGTTTTTCAGTGCCACTCACTCATATACTATGTACTACAATGTGCGTTTCTTATATTCTAAGTTTTTCAGTGCAACTCAATCATATACTATGTACTACACTGTGCATTTCTTGTAAAGCGGGTTTTTCAGTAAATTCTAAGTTTTTCAGTGCAACTCACTCATATACTATGTACTACACTGTGCGTTTCTTATATTCTAAGTTTTTCAGTACAACTCACTCATATACTATTTACTACACTGTGCGTTTCTTATATTCTAAGTTTTTCAGTGCAACTCACTCATATACTATGTACTACACTGTGCGTTTCTTATATTCTAAGTTTTTCAGTGCAACTCACTCATATACTATGTACTACACTGTGCGTTTCTTATATTCTAAGTTTTTCAGTGCAACTCACTCATATACTATGTACTACACTGTGCGTTTCTTATATTCTAAGTTTTTCAGTGCAACTCACTCATATACTATGTACTACACTGTGCGTTTCTTATATTCTAAGTTTTTCAGTGCAACTCACTCATATACTATGTACTACACTGTGCGTTTCTTATATTCTAAGTTTTTCAGTGCAACTCACTCATATACTATGTATTACACTGTGCGTTTCTTATATTCTAAGTTTTTCAGTGCAACTCACACATATACTTTGTACTACACTGTGCTTTTCTTATATTCTAAGTTTTTCAGTGCAACTCACTCATATACTATGTACTACACTGTGCGTTTCTTATATTCTAAGTTTTTCAGTGCAACTCACTCATATACTATGTTCTACACTGTGCGTTTATTATATTCTAAGTTTTTGAGTGCAACTCACTCATATACTATGTACTACACTGTGTGTTTCTTATATTCTAAGTTTTTCAGTGCAACTCACTCATATACTATGTATTACACTGTGCGTTTCTTATATTCTAAGTTTTTCAGTGCAACTCACTCATATACTATGTACTACACTGTGCGTTTCTTAAATTCTAAGTTTTTCAGTGCAACTCACTCATATACTATGTACTACACTGTGCGTTTCTTATATTCTAAGTTTTTCAGTGCAACTCACTCATATACTATGTACTACACTGTGCGTTTCTTATATTCTAAGTTTTTCAGTGCAACTCACTCTTATACTATGTACTACACTGTGCGTTTCTTATATTCTAAGTCTTTCAGTGCAACTCACTCATATACTATGTACTACACTGTGCGTTTCTTATATTCTACGTTTTTCAGTGCAACTCACTCATATACTATGTACTACACTGTGCGTTTCTTATATTCTAAGTTTTTCAGTGCAACTCACTCATATACTATGTACTACACTGGGCGTTTCTTATATTCTAAGTTTTTCAGTGCAACTCACTCATATACTATGTACTATACTGTGCGTTTCTTATATTCTAAGTTTTTCAGTGCAACTCACTCATATACTATGTACTACACTGTGCATTTCTTGTAATGCGGGTTTTTCAGTAAATTCTAAGTTTTTCAGTGCAACTCACTCATATACTATGTACTACACTGTGCGTTTCTTATATTCTAAGTTTTTCAGTACAACTCACTCATATACTATTTACTACACTGTGCGTTTCTTATATTCTAAGTTTTTCAGTGCAACTCACTCATATACTATGTACTACACTGTGCGTTTCTTATATTCTAAGTTTTTGAGTGCAACTCACTCATATACTATGTACTACACTGTGCGTTTCTTATATTCTAAGTTTTTCAGTGCAACTCACTCATATACTATGTACTACACTGTGCGTTTCTTAAATTCTAAGTTTTTCAGTGCAACTCACTCATATACTATGTACTACACTGTGCGTTTCTTATATTCTAAGTTTTTCAGTGCAACTCACTCATATACTATGTACTACACTGTGCGTTTCTTATATTCTAAGTTTTTCAGTGCAACTCACGCATATACTATGTACTACACTGTGCGTTTCTTATATTCTAAGTTTTTCAGTGCAACTCACTCATATACTATGTACTACACTGTGCATTTCGTGTAATGCGGGTTTTTCAGTAAATTCTAAGTTTTTCAGTGCAACTCATTCATATACTATGTACTGTACTGTGCGTTTCTTATATTCTAAGTTTTTCAGTGCAACTCAATCATATACTATGTACTACACTGTGTGTTTCCTATATTCTAAGTTTTTCAGTGCAACTCACTCATATACTATGTACTACACTGTGCGTTTCTTATATTCTAAGTTTTTCAGTGCAACTCACTCATATACTATGTACTACACTGTGCTTTTCTTATATTCTAAGTTTTTCAGTGCAACTCACTCATATACTATGTACTACACTGTGCGTTTCTTATATTCTAAGTTTTTCAGTGCAACTCACTCATATACTATGTACTACACTGTGCGTTTCTTATATTCTAAGTTTTTCAGTGCAACTCACTCATATACTATGTATTACACTGTGCGTTTCTTATATTCTAAGTTTTTCAGTGCAACTCACACATATACTTTGTACTACACTGTGCTTTTCTTATATTCTAAGTTTTTCAGTGCAACACACTCATATACTATGTACTACACTGTGCGTTTCTTATATTCTAAGTTTTTCAGTGCAACTCACTCATATACTATGTACTACACTGTGCGTTTCTTATATTCTAAGTTTTTCAGTGCAACTCACTCATATACTATGTACTACACTGTGCGTTTCTTATATTCTAAGTTTTTCAGTGCAACTCACTCATATACTATGTACTACACTGTGCGTTTCTTATATTCTAAGTTTTTCAGTGCAACTCACTCATATACTATGTACTACACTGTGCATTTCTTGTAATGCGGGTTTTTCAGTAAATTCTAAGTTTTTCAGTGCAACTCACTCATATACTATGTACTACACTGTGCGTTTCTTATATTCTAAGTTTTTCAGTACAACTCACTCCTATACTATTTACTACACTGTGCGTTTCTTATATTCTAAGTTTTTCAGTGCAACTCACTCATATACTATGTACTACACTGTGCGTTTCTTATATTCTAAGTTTTTCAGTGCAACTCACGCATATACTATGTACTACACTGTGCGTTTCTTATATTCTAAGTTTTTCAGTGCAACTCACTCATATACTATGTACTACACTGTGCATTTCGTGTAATGCGGGTTTTTCAGTAAATTCTAAGTTTTTCAGTGCAACTCATTCATATACTATGTACTGTACTGTGCGTTTCTTATATTCTAAGTTTTTCAGTGCAACTCAATCATATACTATGTACTACACTGTGCGTTTCCTATATTCTAAGTTTTTCAGTGCAACTCACTCATATACTATGTACTACACTGTGCGTTTCTTATATTCTAAGTTTTTCAGTGCAACTCACTCATATACTATGTACTACACTGTGCGTTTCTTATATTCTAAGTTTTTCAGTGCAACTCACTCATATACTATGTACTACACTGTGCGTTTCTTATATTCTAAGTTTTTCAGTGCAACTCACTCATATACTATGTACTACACTGTGCGTTTCTTATATTCTAAGTTTTTCAGTGCAACTCACTCATATACTATGTATTACACTGTGCGTTTCTTATATTCTAAGTTTTTCAGTGCAACTCACACATATACTTTGTACTACACTGTGCTTTTCTTATATTCTAAGTTTTTCAGTGCAACTCACTCATATACTATGTACTACACTGTGCGTTTCTTATATTCTAAGTTTTTCAGTGCAACTCACTCATATACTATGTTCTACACTGTGCGTTTCTTATATTCTAAGTTTTTCAGTGCAACTCACTCATATACTATGTACTACACTGTGTGTTTCTTATATTCTAAGTTTTTCAGTGCAACTCACTCATATACTATGTATTACACTGTGCGTTTCTTATATTCTAAGTTTTTCAGTGCAACTCACTCATATACTATGTACTACACTGTGTGTTTCTTATATTCTAAGTTTTTCAGTGCAACTCACTCATATATTATGTACTACACTGTGCGTTTCTTATATTCTAAGTTTTTGAGTGCAACTCACTCATATACTATGTACTACACTGTGCGTTTCTTATATTCTAAGTTTTTCAGTGCAACTCACTCATATACTATGTACTACACTGTGCGTTTCTTAAATTCTAAGTTTTTCAGTGCAACTCACTCATATACTATGTACTACACTGTGCGTTTCTTATATTCTAAGTTTTTCAGTGCAACTCACTCATATACTATGTACTACACTGTGGGTTTCTTATATTCTAAGTTTTTCAGTGCAACTCACTCATATACTATGTACTACACTGTGCATTTCGTGTAATGCGGGTTTTTCAGTAAATTCTAAGTTTTTCAGTGCAACTCATTCATATACTATGTACTGTACTGTGCGTTTCTTATATTCTAAGTTTTTCAGTGCAACTCAATCATATACTATGTACTACACTGTGCGTTTCCTATATTCTAAGTTTTTCAGTGCAACTCACTCATATACTATGTACTACACTGTGCGTTTCTTATATTCTAAGTTTTTCAGTGCAACTCACTCATATACTATGTACTACACTGTGCGTTTCTTATATTCTAAGTTTTTCAGTGCAACTCACTCATATACTATGTACTACACTGTGCGTTTCTTATATTCTAAGTTTTTCAGTGCAACTCACTCATATACTATGTACTACACTGTGCGTTTCTTATATTCTAAGTTTTTCAGTGCAACTCACTCATATACTATGTATTACACTGTGCGTTTCTTATATTCTAAGTTTTTCAGTGCAACTCACACATATACTTTGTACTACACTGTGCTTTTCTTATATTCTAAGTTTTTCAGTGCAACTCACTCATATACTATGTACTACACTGTGCGTTTCTTATATTCTAAGTTTTTCAGTGCAACTCACTCATATACTATGTACTACACTGTGTGTTTCTTATATTCTAAGTTTTTCAGTGCAACTCACTCATATACTATGTATTACACTGTGCGTTTCTTATATTCTAAGTTTTTCAGTGCAACTCACTCATATACTATGTACTACACTGTGTGTTTCTTATATTCTAAGTTTTTCAGTGCAACTCACTCATATATTATGTACTACACTGTGCGTTTCTTATATTCTAAGTTTTTGAGTGCAACTCACTCATATACTATGTACTACACTGTGCGTTTCTTATATTCTAAGTTTTTCAGTGCAACTCACTCATATACTATGTACTACACTGTTCGTTTCTTAAATTCTAAGTTTTTCAGTGCAACTCACTCATATACTATGTACTACACTGTGCGTTTCTTATATTCTAAGTTTTTCAGTGCAACTCACTCATATACTATGTACTACAATGTGCGTTTCTTATATTCTAAGTTTTTCAGTGCAACTCACTCATATACTATGTACTACACTGTGCGTTTCTTATATTCTAAGTTTTTCAGTGCAACTCACTCATATACTATGTACTACACTGTGCATTTCGTGTAATGCGGGTTTTTCAATAAATTCTAAGTTTTTCAGTGCAACTCACTCATATACTATGTACTACACTGTGCGTTTCTTATATTCTAAGTTTTTCAGTACAACTCACTCATATACTATGTACTACACTGTGCGTTTCTTATATTCTAAGTTTTTGAGTGCAACTCACTCATATACTATGTACTACACTGTGCGTTTCTTATATTCTAAGTTTTTCAGTGCAACTCACTCATATACTATGTACTACACTGTGCGTTTCTTAAATTCTAAGTTTTTCAGTGCAACTCACTCATATACTATGTACTACACTGTGCGTTTCTTATATTCTAAGTTTTTCAGTGCAACTCACTCATATACTATGTACTACACTGTGCGTTTCTTATATTCTAAGTTTTTCAGTGCAACTCACGCATATACTATGTACTACACTGTGCGTTTCTTATATTCTAAGTTTTTCAGTGCAACTCACTCATATACTATGTACTACACTGTGCATTTCGTGTAATGCGGGTTTTTCAGTAAATTCTAAGTTTTTCAGTGCAACTCATTCATATACTATGTACTGTACTGTGCGTTTCTTATATTCTAAGTTTTTCAGTGCAACTCAATCATATACTATGTACTACACTGTGTGTTTCCTATATTCTAAGTTTTTCAGTGCAACTCACTCATATACTATGTACTACACTGTGCGTTTCTTATATTCTAAGTTTTTCAGTGCAACTCACTCATATACTATGTACTACACTGTGCGTTTCTTATATTCTAAGTTTTTCAGTGCAACTCACTCATATACTATGTACTACACTGTGCGTTTCTTATATTCTAAGTTTTTCAGTGCAACTCACTCATATACTATGTACTACACTGTGCGTTTCTTATATTCTAAGTTTTTCAGTGCAACTCACTCATATACTATGTATTACACTGTGCGTTTCTTATATTCTAAGTTTTTCAGTGCAACTCACACATATACTTTGTACTACACTGTGCTTTTCTTATATTCTAAGTTTTTCAGTGCAACACACTCATATACTATGTACTACACTGTGCGTTTCTTATATTCTAAGTTTTTCAGTGCAACTCACTCATATACTATGTACTACACTGTGCGTTTCTTATATTCTAAGTTTTTCAGTGCAACTCACTCATATACTATGTACTACACTGTGCGTTTCTTATATTCTAAGTTTTTCAGTGCAACTCACTCATATACTATGTACTACACTGTGCGTTTCTTATATTCTAAGTTTTTCAGTGCAACTCACTCATATACTATGTACTACACTGTGCATTTCTTGTAATGCGGGTTTTTCAGTAAATTCTAAGTTTTTCAGTGCAACTCACTCATATACTATGTACTACACTGTGCGTTTCTTATATTCTAAGTTTTTCAGTACAACTCACTCCTATACTATTTACTACACTGTGCGTTTCTTATATTCTAAGTTTTTCAGTGCAACTCACTCATATACTATGTACTACACTGTGCGTTTCTTATATTCTAAGTTTTTCAGTGCAACTCACGCATATACTATGTACTACACTGTGCGTTTCTTATATTCTAAGTTTTTCAGTGCAACTCACTCATATACTATGTACTACACTGTGCATTTCGTGTAATGCGGGTTTTTCAGTAAATTCTAAGTTTTTCAGTGCAACTCATTCATATACTATGTACTGTACTGTGCGTTTCTTATATTCTAAGTTTTTCAGTGCAACTCAATCATATACTATGTACTACACTGTGCGTTTCCTATATTCTAAGTTTTTCAGTGCAACTCACTCATATACTATGTACTACACTGTGCGTTTCTTATATTCTAAGTTTTTCAGTGCAACTCACTCATATACTATGTACTACACTGTGCGTTTCTTATATTCTAAGTTTTTCAGTGCAACTCACTCATATACTATGTACTACACTGTGCGTTTCTTATATTCTAAGTTTTTCAGTGCAACTCACTCATATACTATGTACTACACTGTGCGTTTCTTATATTCTATGTTTTTCAGTGCAACTCACTCATATACTATGTATTACACTGTGCGTTTCTTATATTCTAAGTTTTTCAGTGCAACTCACACATATACTTTGTACTACACTGTGCTTTTCTTATATTCTAAGTTTTTCAGTGCAACTCACTCATATACTATGTACTACACTGTGCGTTTCTTATATTCTAAGTTTTTCAGTGCAACTCACTCATATACTATGTTCTACACTGTGCGTTTCTTATATTCTAAGTTTTTCAGTGCAACTCACTCATATACTATGTACTACACTGTGTGTTTCTTATATTCTAAGTTTTTCAGTGCAACTCACTCATATACTATGTATTACACTGTGCGTTTCTTATATTCTAAGTTTTTCAGTGCAACTCACTCATATACTATGTACTACACTGTGTGTTTCTTATATTCTAAGTTTTTCAGTGCAACTCACTCATATATTATGTACTACACTGTGCGTTTCTTATATTCTAAGTTTTTGAGTGCAACTCACTCATATACTATGTACTACACTGTGCGTTTCTTATATTCTAAGTTTTTCAGTGCAACTCACTCATATACTATGTACTACACTGTGCGTTTCTTAAATTCTAAGTTTTTCAGTGCAACTCACTCATATACTATGTACTACACTGTGCGTTTCTTATATTCTAAGTTTTTCAGTGCAACTCACTCATATACTATGTACTACACTGTGGGTTTCTTATATTCTAAGTTTTTCAGTGCAACTCACTCATATACTATGTACTACACTGTGCATTTCGTGTAATGCGGGTTTTTCAGTAAATTCTAAGTTTTTCAGTGCAACTCATTCATATACTATGTACTGTACTGTGCGTTTCTTATATTCTAAGTTTTTCAGTGCAACTCAATCATATACTATGTACTACACTGTGCGTTTCCTATATTCTAAGTTTTTCAGTGCAACTCACTCATATACTATGTACTACACTGTGCGTTTCTTATATTCTAAGTTTTTCAGTGCAACTCACTCATATACTATGTACTACACTGTGCGTTTCTTATATTCTAAGTTTTTCAGTGCAACTCACTCATATACTATGTACTACACTGTGCGTTTCTTATATTCTAAGTTTTTCAGTGCAACTCACTCATATACTATGTACTACACTGTGCGTTTCTTATATTCTAAGTTTTTCAGTGCAACTCACTCATATACTATGTATTACACTGTGCGTTTCTTATATTCTAAGTTTTTCAGTGCAACTCACACATATACTTTGTACTACACTGTGCTTTTCTTATATTCTAAGTTTTTCAGTGCAACTCACTCATATACTATGTACTACACTGTGCGTTTCTTATATTCTAAGTTTTTCAGTGCAACTCACTCATATACTATGTACTACACTGTGTGTTTCTTATATTCTAAGTTTTTCAGTGCAACTCACTCATATACTATGTATTACACTGTGCGTTTCTTATATTCTAAGTTTTTCAGTGCAACTCACTCATATACTATGTACTACACTGTGTGTTTCTTATATTCTAAGTTTTTCAGTGCAACTCACTCATATATTATGTACTACACTGTGCGTTTCTTATATTCTAAGTTTTTGAGTGCAACTCACTCATATACTATGTACTACACTGTGCGTTTCTTATATTCTAAGTTTTTCAGTGCAACTCACTCATATACTATGTACTACACTGTTCGTTTCTTAAATTCTAAGTTTTTCAGTGCAACTCACTCATATACTATGTACTACACTGTGCGTTTCTTATATTCTAAGTTTTTCAGTGCAACTCACTCATATACTATGTACTACAATGTGCGTTTCTTATATTCTAAGTTTTTCAGTGCAACTCACTCATATACTATGTACTACACTGTGCGTTTCTTATATTCTAAGTTTTTCAGTGCAACTCACTCATATACTATGTACTACACTGTGCATTTCGTGTAATGCGGGTTTTTCAATAAATTCTAAGTTTTTCAGTGCAACTCACTCATATACTATGTACTACACTGTGCGTTTCTTATATTCTAAGTTTTTCAGTACAACTCACTCATATACTATGTACTACACTGTGCGTTTCTTATATTCTAAGTTTTTCAGTGCAACTCACTCATATGCTATGTACTACACTGTGCGTTTCTTATATTCTAAATTTTTCAGTGCAACTCACTCATATACTATGTACTACACTGGGCGTTTCTTAAATTCTAAGTTTTTCAGTGCCACTCACTCATATACTATGTACTACAATGTGCGTTTCTTATATTCTAAGTTTTTCAGTGCAACTCACTCATATACTATGTACTACACTGTGCGTTTCTTATATTCTAAGTTTTTCAGTGCAACTAACTCATATACTATGTACTACACTGTGCGTTTCTTATATTCTAAGTTTTTCAGTGCAACTCACTCATATACTATGTACTACACTGTGCGTTTCTTATATTCTAAGTTTTTCAGTGCAACTCACTCATATACTATGTACTACACTGTGCCTTTCTTATATTCTAAGTTTTTCAGTGCAACTCACTCATATACTATGTACTACACTGTGCGTTTCTTATATTCTAAGTTTTTCAGTGCAACACACTCATATACTATGTACTACACTGTGCGTTTCTTATATTCTAAGTTTTTCAGTGCAACTCACTCATATACTATGTACTACACTGTGCGTTTCTTATATTCTAAGTTTTTCAGTGCAACTCACTCATATACTATGTACTACACTGTGCGTTTCTTATATTCTAAGTTTTTCAGTGCAACTCACTCATATACTATGTACTACACTGTGCGTTTCTTATATTCTAAGTTTTTCAGTGCAACTCACTCATATACTATGTACTACACTGTGCATTTCTTGTAATGCGGGTTTTTCAGTAAATTCTAAGTTTTTCAGTGCAACTCACTCATATACTATGTACTACACTGTGCGTTTCTTATATTCTAAGTTTTTCAGTACAACTCACTCATATACTATTTACTACACTGTGCGTTTCTTATATTCTAAGTTTTTCAGTGCAACTCACTCATATACTATGTACTACACTGTGCGTTTCTTATATTCTAAGTTTTTCAGTGCAACTCACGCATATACTATGTACTACACTGTGCGTTTCTTATATTCTAAGTTTTTCAGTGCAACTCACTCATATACTATGTACTACACTGTGCATTTCGTGTAATGCGGGTTTTTCAGTAAATTCTAAGTTTTTCAGTGCAACTCATTCATATACTATGTACTGTACTGTGCATTTCTTATATTCTAAGTTTTTCAGTGCAACTCAATCATATACTATGTACTACACTGTGCGTTTCCTATATTCTAAGTTTTTCAGTGCAACTCACTCATATACTATGTACTACACTGTGCGTTTCTTATATTCTAAGTTTTTCAGTGCAACTCACTCATATACTATGTACTACACTGTGCGTTTCTTATATTCTAAGTTTTTCAGTGCAACTCACTCATATACTATGTACTACACTGTGCGTTTCTTATATTCTAAGTTTTTCAGTGCAACTCACTCATATACTATGGACTACACTGTGCGTTTCTTATATTCTAAGTTTTTCAGTGCAACTCACTCATATACTATGTATTACACTGTGCGTTTCTTATATTCTAAGTTTTTCAGTGCAACTCACACATATACTTTGTACTACACTGTGCTTTTCTTATATTCTAAGTTTTTCAGTGCAACTCACTCATATACTATGTACTACACTGTGCGTTTCTTATATTCTAAGTTTTTCAGTGCAACTCACTCATATACTATGTTCTACACTGTGCGTTTCTTATATTCTAAGTTTTTCAGTGCAACTCACTCATATACTATGTACTACACTGTGTGTTTCTTATATTCTAAGTTTTTCAGTGCAACTCACTCATATACTATGTATTACACTGTGCGTTTCTTATATTCTAAGTTTTTCAGTGCAACTCACTCATATACTATGTACTACACTGTGTGTTTCTTATATTCTAAGTTTTTCAGTGCAACTCACTCATATATTATGTACTACACTGTGCGTTTCTTATATTCTAAGTTTTTGAGTGCAACTCACTCATATACTATGTACTACACTGTGCGTTTCTTATATTCTAAGTTTTTCAGTGCAACTCACTCATATACTATGTACTACACTGTGCGTTTCTTAAATTCTAAGTTTTTCAGTGCAACTCACTCAAATACTATGTACTACACTGTGCGTTTCTTATATTCTAAGTTTTTCAGTGCAACTCACTCATATACTATGTACTACACTGTGGGTTTCTTATATTCTAAGTTTTTCAGTGCAACTCACTCATATACTATGTACTACACTGTGCATTTCGTGTAATGCGGGTTTTTCAGTAAATTCTAAGTTTTTCAGTGCAACTCATTCATATACTATGTACTGTACTGTGCGTTTCTTATATTCTAAGTTTTTCAGTGCAACTCAATCATATACTATGTACTACACTGTGCGTTTCCTATATTCTAAGTTTTTCAGTGCAACTCACTCATATACTATGTACTACACTGTGCGTTTCTTATATTCTAAGTTTTTCAGTGCAACTCACTCATATACTATGTACTACACTGTGCGTTTCTTATATTCTAAGTTTTTCAGTGCAACTCACTCATATACTATGTACTACACTGTGCGTTTCTTATATTCTAAGTTTTTCAGTGCAACTCACTCATATACTATGTACTACACTGTGCGTTTCTTATATTCTAAGTTTTTCAGTGCAACTCACTCATATACTATGTATTACACTGTGCGTTTCTTATATTCTAAGTTTTTCAGTGCAACTCACACATATACTTTGTACTACACTGTGCTTTTCTTATATTCTAAGTTTTTCAGTGCAACTCACTCATATACTATGTACTACACTGTGCGTTTCTTATATTCTAAGTTTTTCAGTGCAACTCACTCATATACTATGTACTACACTGTGTGTTTCTTATATTCTAAGTTTTTCAGTGCAACTCACTCATATACTATGTATTACACTGTGCGTTTCTTATATTCTAAGTTTTTCAGTGCAACTCACTCATATACTATGTACTACACTGTGTGTTTCTTATATTCTAAGTTTTTCAGTGCAACTCACTCATATATTATGTACTACACTGTGCGTTTCTTATATTCTAAGTTTTTGAGTGCAACTCACTCATATACTATGTACTACACTGTGCGTTTCTTATATTCTAAGTTTTTCAGTGCAACTCACTCATATACTATGTACTACACTGTTCGTTTCTTAAATTCTAAGTTTTTCAGTGCAACTCACTCATATACTATGTACTACACTGTGCGTTTCTTATATTCTAAGTTTTTCAGTGCAACTCACTCATATACTATGTACTACAATGTGCGTTTCTTATATTCTAAGTTTTTCAGTGCAACTCACTCATATACTATGTACTACACTGTGCGTTTCTTATATTCTAAGTTTTTCAGTGCAACTCACTCATATACTATGTACTACACTGTGCATTTCGTGTAATGCGGGTTTTTCAATAAATTCTAAGTTTTTCAGTGCAACTCACTCATATACTATGTACTACACTGTGCGTTTCTTATATTCTAAGTTTTTCAGTACAACTCACTCATATACTATGTACTACACTGTGCGTTTCTTATATTCTAAGTTTTTCAGTGCAACTCACTCATATACTATGTACTACACTGTGCGTTTCTTATATTCTAAATTTTTCAGTGCAACTCACTCATATACTATGTACTACACTGGGCGTTTCTTAAATTCTAAGTTTTTCAGTGCCACTCACTCATATACTATGTACTACAATGTGCGTTTCTTATATTCTAAGTTTTTCAGTGCAACTCACTCATATACTATGTACTACACTGTGCGTTTCTTATATTCTAAGTTTTTCAGTGCAACTAACTCATATACTATGTACTACACTGTGCGTTTCTTATATTCTAAGTTTTTCAGTGCAACTCACTCATATACTATGTACTACACTGTGCGTTTCTTATATTCTAAGTTTTTCAGTGCAACTCACTCATATACTATGTACTACACTGTGCGTTTCTTATATTCTAAGTTTTTCAGTGCAACACACTCATATACTATGTACTACACTGTGCGTTTCTTATATTCTAAGTTTTTCAGTGCAACTCACTCATATACTATGTACTACACTGTGCGTTTCTTATATTCTAAGTTTTTCAGTGCAACTCACTCATATACTATGTACTACACTGTGCGTTTCTTATATTCTAAGTTTTTCAGTGCAACTCACTCATATACTATGTACTACACTGTGCGTTTCTTATATTCTAAGTTTTTCAGTGCAACTCACTCATATACTATGTACTACACTGTGCATTTCTTGTAATGCGGGTTTTTCAGTAAATTCTAAGTTTTTCAGTGCAACTCACTCATATACTATGTACTACACTGTGCGTTTCTTATATTCTAAGTTTTTCAGTACAACTCACTCATATACTATTTACTACACTGTGCGTTTCTTATATTCTAAGTTTTTCAGTGCAACTCACTCATATACTATGTACTACACTGTGCGTTTCTTATATTCTAAGTTTTTCAGTGCAACTCACGCATATACTATGTACTACACTGTGCGTTTCTTATATTCTAAGTTTTTCAGTGCAACTCACTCATATACTATGTACTACACTGTGCATTTCGTGTAATGCGGGTTTTTCAGTAAATTCTAAGTTTTTCAGTGCAACTCATTCATATACTATGTACTGTACTGTGCATTTCTTATATTCTAAGTTTTTCAGTGCAACTCAATCATATACTATGTACTACACTGTGCGTTTCCTATATTCTAAGTTTTTCAGTGCAACTCACTCATATACTATGTACTACACTGTGCGTTTCTTATATTCTAAGTTTTTCAGTGCAACTCACTCATATACTATGTACTACACTGGGCGTTTCTTAAATTCTAAGTTTTTCAGTGCAACTCACTCATATACTATGTACTACACTGTGCGTTTCTTATATTCTAAGTTTTTCAGTGCAACTCACTCATATACTATGTACTACACTGTGCGTTTCTTATATTCTAAGTTTTTCAGTGCAACTCACTCATATACTATGTATTACACTGTGCGTTTCTTATATTCTAAGTTTTTCAGTGCAACTCACACATATACTTTGTACTACACTGTGCTTTTCTTATATTCTAAGTTTTTCAGTGCAACTCACTCATATACTATGTACTACACTGTGCGTTTCTTATATTCTAAGTTTTTCAGTGCAACTCACTCATATACTATGTTCTACACTGTGCGTTTCTTATATTCTAAGTTTTTCAGTGCAACTCACTCATATACTATGTACTACACTGTGTGTTTCTTATATTCTACGTTTTTCAGTGCAACTCACTCATATACTATGTATTACACTGTGCGTTTCTTATATTCTAAGTTTTTCAGTGCAACTCACTCATATACTATGTACTACACTGTGTGTTTCTTATATTCTAAGTTTTTCAGTGCAACTCACTCATATATTATGTACTACACTGTGCGTTTCTTATATTCTAAGTTTTTGAGTGCAACTCACTCATATACTATGTACTACACTGTGCGTTTCTTATATTCTAAGTTTTTCAGTGCAACTCACTCATATACTATGTACTACACTGTGCATTTCTTAAATTCTAAGTTTTTCAGTGCAACTCACTCAAATACTATGTACTACACTGTGCGTTTCTTATATTCTAAGTTTTTCAGTGCAACTCACTCATATACTATGTACTACACTGTGGGTTTCTTATATTCTAAGTTTTTCAGTGCAACTCACTCATATACTATGTACTACACTGTGCATTTCGTGTAATGCGGGTTTTTCAGTAAATTCTAAGTTTTTCAGTGCAACTCATTCATATACTATGTACTGTACTGTGCGTTTCTTATATTCTAAGTTTTTCAGTGCAACTCAATCATATACTATGTACTACACTGTGCGTTTCCTATATTCTAAGTTTTTCAGTGCAACTCACTCATATACTATGTACTACACTGTGCGTTTCTTATATTCTAAGTTTTTCAGTGCAACTCACTCATATACTATGTACTACACTGTGCGTTTCTTATATTCTAAGTTTTTCAGTGCAACTCACTCATATACTATGTACTACACTGTGCGTTTCTTATATTCTAAGTTTTTCAGTGCAACTCACTCATATACTATGTACTACACTGTGCGTTTCTTATATTCTAAGTTTTTCAGTGCAACTCACTCATATACTATGTATTACACTGTGCGTTTCTTATATTCTAAGTTTTTCAGTGCAACTCACACATATACTTTGTACTACACTGTGCTTTTCTTATATTCTAAGTTTTTCAGTGCAACTCACTCATATACTATGTACTACACTGTGCGTTTCTTATATTCTAAGTTTTTCAGTGCAACTCACTCATATACTATGTACTACACTGTGTGTTTCTTATATTCTAAGTTTTTCAGTGCAACTCACTCATATACTATATATTACACTGTGCGTTTCTTATATTCTAAGTTTTTCAGTGCAACTCACTCATATACTATGTACTACACTGTGTGTTTCTTATATTCTAAGTTTTTCAGTGCAACTCACTCATATATTATGTACTACACTGTGCGTTTCTTATATTCTAAGTTTTTGAGTGCAACTCACTCATATACTATGTACTACACTGTGCGTTTCTTATATTCTAAGTTTTTCAGTGCAACTCACTCATATACTATGTACTACACTGTGCGTTTCTTAAATTCTAAGTTTTTCAGTGCAACTCACTCATATACTATGTACTACACTGTGCGTTTCTTATATTCTAAGTTTTTGAGTGCAACTCACTCATATACTATGTAGTACACTGTGCGTTTCTTATATTCTAAGTTTTTCAGTGCAACTCACTCATATACTATGTACTACACTGTGCGTTTCTTATATTCTAAGTTTGTCAGTGCAACTCACTCATATACTATGTACTACACTGTGCGTTTCTTATATTCTAAGTTTTTCAGTGCAACTCACTCATATACTATGTACTACACTGTGCATTTGGTGTAATGCGGGTTTTTCAGTAAATTCTAAGTTTTTCAGTGCAACTCACTCATATACTATGTACTACACTCTGCGTAAGTTTTTCAGTGCAACTCACTCATATACTATGTACTACAATGTGCGTTTCTTATATTCTAAGTTTTTCAGTGCAACTCACTCATATACTATGTACTACACTCTGCGTTTCTTATATTCTAAGTTTTTCAGTGCAACTCACTCATATACTATGTACTACACTGTGCATTTCGTGTAATGCGGGTTTTTCAGTAAATTCTAAGTTTTTCAGTGCAACTCACTCATATACTATGTACTACACTGTGCGTTTCTTATATTCTAAGTTTTTCAGTGCAACTCACTCATATACTATGTACTACACTGTGCGTTTCTTATATTCTAAGTTTTTCAGTGCAACTCACTCTTATACTATGTACTACACTGTGCGTTTCTTATATTCTAAGTCTTTTAGTGCAACTCACTCATATACTATGTACTACACTGTGCGTTTCTTATATTCTAAGTTTTTCAGTGCAACTCACTCCTATACTATGTACTACACTGTGCGTTTCTTATATTCTAAGTTTTTCAGTGCAACTCACTCATATACTATGTACTACAGTGTGCGTTTCTTATATTCTAAGTTTTTCAGTGCAACTCACTCATATACTATGTACTACACTGTGCGTTTCTTATATTCTAAGTTTTTCAGTGCAACTCACTCATATACTATGTACTACACTGTGCGTTTCTTATATTCTAAGTTTTTCAGTGCAACTCACTCATATACTATGTACTAAACTGTGCATTTCGTGTAATGCGGGTTTTTCAGTAAATTCTAAGTTTTTCAGTACAACTCACTCATATACTATGTACTACACTGTGCGTTTCTAATATATTCTAAGTTTTTCAGTGCAACTCACTCATATACTATGTACTACACTGTGCGTTTCTTATATTCTAAGTTTTTCAGTGCAACTCACTCATATACTATGTACTACACTGTGCGTTTCTTATATTCTAAGTTTTTCAGTGCAACTCACTCATATACTATGTACTACACTGTGCGTTTCTTATATTCTAAGTTTTTCAGTGCAACTCACTCATATACTATGTACTACACTGTGCGTTTCTTATATTCTAAGTTTTTCAGTGCAACTCACTCTTATCCTATGTACTACACTGTGCGTTTCTTATATTCTAAGTCTTTCAGTGCAACTCACTCATATACTATGTACTACACTGTGCGTTTCTTATATTCTAACTTTTTAAGTGCAACTCACTCATATACTATGTACTACACTGTGTGTTTCTTATATTCTAAGTTTTTCAGTGCAACTCACTCATATACTATGTACTACACTGTGCGTTTCTTATATTCTAAGTTTTTCAGTGCAACTCACTGATATACTATGTACTACACTGTGCGTTTCTTATATTCTAAGTTTTTCAGTGCAACTCACTCATATACTATGTACTACACTGTGCGTTTCTTATATTCTAAGTTTTTCAGTGCAACTCACTCATATACTATGTACTACAGTGTGCGTTTCTTATATTCTAAGTTTTTCAGTGCAACTCACTCATATATTATGTACTACACTGTGCGTTTCTTATATTCTAAGTTTTTCAGTGCAACTCACTCATATACTATGTACTACACTGTGCGTTTCTTATATTCTAAGTTTTTCAGTGCAACTCACTCATATACTATGTACTACACTGTGCATTTCGTGTAATGCGGGTTTTTCAGTAAATTCTAAGTTTTTCAGTGCAACTCACTCATATACTATGTACTACACTGTGCGTTTCTAATATATTCTAAGTTTTTCAGTGCAACTCACTCATATACTATGTACTACACTGTGCGTTTCTTATATTCTAAGTTTTTCAGTGCAACTCACTCATATACTATGTACTACACTGTGCGTTTCTTATATTCTAAGTTTTTCAGTGCAACTCACTCATATACTATGTAGTACACTGTGCGTTTCTTATATTCTAAGTTTTTCAGTGCAACTCACTCATATACTATGTACTACACTGTGCGTTTCTTATATTCTAAGTTTTTCAGTGCAACTCACTCATATACTATGTACTACACTGTGCGTTTCTTAAATTTTAAGTTTTTCAGTGCAACTCACTCATATACTATGTACTACACTGTGCGTTTCTTATATTCTAAGTTTTTCAGTGCAACTCACTCATATACTATGTACTACAGTGTGCGTTTCTTATATTCTAAGTTTTTCAGTGCAACTCACTCATATATTATGTACTACACTGTGCGTTTCTTATATTCTAAGTTTTTCAGTGCAACTCACTCATATACTATGTACTACACTGTGCGTTTCTTATATTCTAAGTTTTTCAGTGCAACTCACTCATATACTATGTACTACACTGTGCATTTCGTGTAATGCGGGTTTTTCAGTAAATTCTAAGTTTTTCAGTGCAACTCACTCATATACTATGTACTACACTGTGCGTTTCTTAAATTTTAAGTTTTTCAGTGCAACTCACTCATATACTATGTACTACACTGTGCGTTTCTTATATTCTAAGTTTTTCAGTGCAACTCACTCATATACTATGTACTACACTGTGCGTTTCTTATATTCTAAGTTTTTCAGTGCAACTCACTCATATACTATGTAGTACACTGTGCGTTTCTTATATTCTAAGTTTTTCAGTGCAACTCACTCATATACTATGTACTACACTGTGCGTTTCTTATATTCTAAGTTTTTCAGTGCAACTCACTCATATACTATGTACTACACTAGCGTTTCTTAAATTTTAAGTTTTTCAGTGCAACTCACTCATATACTATGTACTACACTGTGCGTTTCTTATATTCTAAGTTTTTCAGTGCAACTCACTCATATACTATGTACTACACTGTGCGTTTCTTATATTCTAAGTTTTTCAGTGCAACTCACTCATATACTATGTACTACACTGTGCGTTTCTTAAATTCTAAGTTTTTCAGTGCAACTCACTCATATACTATGTACTACACTGTGCGTTTCTTATATTCTAAGTTTTTCAGTGCAACTCACTCATATACTATGTACTACACTGTGCGTTTCTTATATTCTAAGTTTTTCAGTGCAACTCACTCTTATCCTATGTACTACACTGTGCGTTTCTTATATTCTAAGTCTTTCAGTGCAACTCACTCATATACTATGTACTACACTGTGCGTTTCTTATATTCTAAGTCTTTCAGTGCAACTCACTCATATACTATGTACTACACTGTGCGTTTCTTATATTCTAAGTTTTTCAGTGCAACTCACTCATATACTATGTACTACACTGTGCGTTTCTTATATTCTAAGTTTTTCAGTGCAACTCACTCATATACTATGTACTACACTGTGCGTTTCTTATATTCTAAGTTTTTCAGTGCAACTCACTCATATACTATGTACTACACTGTGCGTTTCTTATATTCTAAGTTTTTCAGTGCAACTCACTCATATACTATGTACTACACTGTGCGTTTCTTATATTCTAAGTTTTTCAGTGCAACTCACTCATATACTATGTACTACACTGTGCATTTCGTGTAATGCGGGTTTTTCAGTAAATTCTAAGTTTTTCAGTGCAACTCACTCATATACTATGTACTACACTGTGCGTTTCTTATATTCTAAGTTTTTCAGTACAACTCACTCATATACTATGTACTACACTGTGCGTTTCTTATATTCTAAGTTTTTCAGTGCAACTCACTCATATACTATGTACTACACTGTGCGTTTCTTATATTCTAAGTTTTTCAGTGCAACTCACTCATATACTATGTACTACACTGGGCGTTTCTTAAATTCTAAGTTTTTCAGTGCCACTCACTCATATACTATGTACTACAATGTGCGTTTCTTATATTCTAAGTTTTTCAGTGCAACTCACTCATATACTATGTACTACACTGTGCGTTTCTTATATTCTAAGTTTTTCAGTGCAACTAACTCATATACTATGTACTACACTGTGCGTTTCTTATATTCTAAGTTTTTCAGTGCAACTCACTCATATACTATGTACTACACTGTGCGTTTCTTAAATTCTAAGTTTTTCAGTGCAACTCACTCATATACTATGTACTACACTGTGCGTTTCTTATATTCTAAGTTTTTCAGTGCAACTCACTCATATACTATGTACTACACTGTGCGTTTCTTATATTCTAAGTTTTTCAGTGCAACTCACTCATATACTATGTACTACACTGTGCGTTTCTTATATTCTAAGTTTT
This sequence comes from Mus caroli, assembly GCF_978045245.1. Classification (NCBI taxonomy): domain Eukaryota; kingdom Metazoa; phylum Chordata; class Mammalia; order Rodentia; family Muridae; genus Mus; species Mus caroli. The sequence goes on along the minus strand of NW_028227279.1, from coordinate 1,629,911 downwards.
TCAGTGCAACTCACTCATATACTATGTACTAAACTGTGCATTTCGTGTAATGCGGGTTTTTCAGTAAATTCTAAGTTTTTCAGTACAACTCACTCATATACTATGTACTACACTGTGCGTTTCTTAAATTCTAAGTTTTTTAGTGCAACTCACTCATATACTATGTACTACACTGTGCGTTTCTTATATTCTAAGTTTTTCAGTGCAACTCACTCATATACTATGTACTACACTGTGCGTTTCTTATATTCTAAGTTTTTCAGTGCAACTCACTCATATACTATGTACTACACTGTGCGTTTCTTATATTCTAAGTTTTTCAGTGCAACTCACTCTTATACTATGTACTACACTGTGCGTTTCTTATATTCTAAGTCTTTCAGTGCAACTCACTCATATACTATGTACTACACTGTGCGTTTCTTATATTCTAAGTCTTTCAGTGCAACTCACTCATATACTATGTACTACACTGTGCGTTTCTTATATTCTAAGTTTTTCAGTGCAACTCACTCATATACTATGTACTACACTGTGCGTTTCTTATATTCTAAGTTTTTCAGTGCAACTCACTCATATACTATGTACTACACTGTGCGTTTCTTATATTCTAAGTTTTTCAGTGCAACTCACTCATATACTATGTACTACACTGTGCGTTTCTTATATTCTAAGTTTTTCAGTGCAACTCACTCATATACTATGTACTACACTGTGCATTTCGTGTAATGCGGGTTTTTCAGTAAATTCTAAGTTTTTCAGTGCAACTCACTCATATACTATGTACTACACTGTGCGTTTCTTATATTCTAAGTTTTTCAGTACAACTCACTCATATACTATGTACTACACTGTGCGTTTCTTATATTCTAAGTTTTTCAGTGCAACTCACTCATATACTATGTACTACACTGTGCGTTTCTTATATTCTAAATTTTTCAGTGCAACTCACTCATATACTATGTACTACACTGGGCGTTTCTTAAATTCTAAGTTTTTCAGTGCCACTCACTCATATACTATGTACTACAATGTGCGTTTCTTATATTCTAAGTTTTTCAGTGCAACTCACTCATATACTATGTACTACACTGTGCGTTTCTTATATTCTAAGTTTTTCAGTGCAACTCACTCATATACTATGTACTACACTGTGCGTTTCTTATATTCTAAGTTTTTCAGTGCAACTCACTCATATACTATGTACTACACTGTGCGTTTCTTATATTCTAAGTTTTTCAGTGCAACTCACTCATATACTATGTACTACACTGTGCCTTTCTTATATTCTAAGTTTTTCAGTGCAACTCACTCATATACTATGTACTACACTGTGCGTTTCTTATATTCTAAGTTTTTGAGTGCAACTCACTCATATACTATGTAGTACACTGTGCGTTTCTTATATTCTAAGTTTTTCAGTGCAACTCACTCATATACTATGTACTACACTGTGCGTTTCTTATATTCTAAGTTTTTCAGTGCAACTCACTCATATACTATGTACTACACTGTGCGTTTCTTAAATTCTAAGTTTTTCAGTGCAACTCACTCATATACTATGTACTACACTGTGCGTTTCTTATATTCTAAGTTTTTCAGTGCAACTCACTCATATACTATGTACTACACTGTGCGTTTCTTATATTCTAAGTTTTTCAGTGCAACTCACTCATATACTATGTACTACACTGTGCATTTCGTGTAATGCGGGTTTTTCAGTAAATTCTAAGTTTTTCAGTGCAACTCACTCATATACTATGTACTACACTCTGCGTAAGTTTTTCAGTGCAACTCACTCATATACTATGTACTACAATGTGCGTTTCTTATATTCTAAGTTTTTCAGTGCAACTCACTCATATACTATGTACTACACTCTGCGTTTCTTATATTCTAAGTTTTTCAGTGCAACTCACTCATATACTATGTACTACACTGTGCATTTCGTGTAATGCGGGTTTTTCAGTAAATTCTAAGTTTTTCAGTGCAACTCACTCATATACTATGTACTACACTGTGCGTTTCTTATATTCTAAGTTTTTCAGTGCAACTCACTCATATACTATGTACTACACTGTGCGTTTCTTATATTCTAAGTTTTTCAGTGCAACTCACTCTTATACTATGTACTACACTGTGCGTTTCTTATATTCTAAGTCTTTTAGTGCAACTCACTCATATACTATGTACTACACTGTGCGTTTCTTATATTCTAAGTTTTTCAGTGCAACTCACTCCTATACTATGTACTACACTGTGCGTTTCTTATATTCTAAGTTTTTCAGTGCAACTCACTCATATACTATGTACTACAGTGTGCGTTTCTTATATTCTAAGTTTTTCAGTGCAACTCACTCATATACTATGTACTACACTGTGCGTTTCTTATATTCTAAGTTTTTCAGTGCAACTCACTCATATACTATGTACTACACTGTGCGTTTCTTATATTCTAAGTTTTTCAGTGCAACTCACTCATATACTATGTACTAAACTGTGCATTTCGTGTAATGCGGGTTTTTCAGTAAATTCTAAGTTTTTCAGTACAACTCACTCATATACTATGTACTACACTGTGCGTTTCTAATATATTCTAAGTTTTTCAGTGCAACTCACTCATATACTATGTACTACACTGTGCGTTTCTTATATTCTAAGTTTTTCAGTGCAACTCACTCATATACTATGTACTACACTGTGCGTTTCTTATATTCTAAGTTTTTCAGTGCAACTCACTCATATACTATGTACTACACTGTGCGTTTCTTATATTCTAAGTTTTTCAGTGCAACTCACTCTTATCCTATGTACTACACTGTGCGTTTCTTATATTCTAAGTCTTTCAGTGCAACTCACTCATATACTATGTACTACACTGTGCGTTTCTTATATTCTAACTTTTTAAGTGCAACTCACTCATATACTATGTACTACACTGTGCGTTTCTTATATTCTAAGTTTTTCAGTGCAACTCACTCATATACTATGTACTACACTGTGCGTTTCTTATATTCTAAGTTTTTCAGTGCAACTCACTGATATACTATGTACTACACTGTGCGTTTCTTATATTCTAAGTTTTTCAGTGCAACTCACTCATATACTATGTACTACACTGTGCGTTTCTTATATTCTAAGTTTTTCAGTGCAACTCACTCATATACTATGTACTACAGTGTGCGTTTCTTATATTCTAAGTTTTTCAGTGCAACTCACTCATATATTATGTACTACACTGTGCGTTTCTTATATTCTAAGTTTTTCAGTGCAACTCACTCATATACTATGTACTACACTGTGCATTTCTTATATTCTAAGTTTTTCAGTGCAACTCACTCATATACTATGTACTACACTGTGCATTTCGTGTAATGCGGGTTTTTCAGTAAATTCTAAGTTTTTCAGTGCAACTCACTCATATACTATGTACTACACTGTGCGTTTCTAATATATTCTAAGTTTTTCAGTGCAACTCACTCATATACTATGTACTACACTGTGCGTTTCTTATATTCTAAGTTTTTCAGTGCAACTCACTCATATACTATGTACTACACTGTGCGTTTCTTATATTCTAAGTTTTTCAGTGCAACTCACTCATATACTATGTAGTACACTGTGCGTTTCTTATATTCTAAGTTTTTCAGTGCAACTCACTCATATACTATGTACTACACTGTGCGTTTCTTATATTCTAAGTTTTTCAGTGCAACTCACTCATATACTATGTACTACACTGTGCGTTTCTTAAATTTTAAGTTTTTCAGTGCAACTCACTCATATACTATGTACTACACTGTGCGTTTCTTATATTCTAAGTTTTTCAGTGCAACTCACTCATATACTATGTACTACAGTGTGCGTTTCTTATATTCTAAGTTTTTCAGTGCAACTCACTCATATATTATGTACTACACTGTGCGTTTCTTATATTCTAAGTTTTTCAGTGCAACTCACTCATATACTATGTACTACACTGTGCGTTTCTTATATTCTAAGTTTTTCAGTGCAACTCACTCATATACTATGTACTACACTGTGCATTTCGTGTAATGCGGGTTTTTCAGTAAATTCTAAGTTTTTCAGTGCAACTCACTCATATACTATGTACTACACTGTGCGTAAGTTTTTCAGTGCAACTCACTCATATACTATGTACTACAATGTGCGTTTCTTATATTCTAAGTTTTTCAGTGCAACTCACTCATATACTATGTACTACACTCTGCGTTTCTTATATTCTAAGTTTTTCAGTGCAACTCACTCATATACTATGTACTACACTGTGCATTTCGTGTAATGCGGGTTTTTCAGTAAATTCTAAGTTTTTCAGTGCAACTCACTCATATACTATGTACTACACTGTGCGTTTCTTATATTCTAAGTTTTTCAGTGCAACTCACTCATATACTATGTACTACACTGTGCGTTTCTTATATTCTAAGTTTTTCAGTGCAACTCACTCTTATACTATGTACTACACTGTGCGTTTCTTATATTCTAAGTCTTTTAGTGCAACTCACTCATATACTATGTACTACACTGTGCGTTTCTTATATTCTAAGTTTTTCAGTGCAACTCACTCCTATACTATGTACTACACTGTGCGTTTCTTATATTCTAAGTTTTTCAGTGCAACTCACTCATATACTATGTACTACAGTGTGCGTTTCTTATATTCTAAGTTTTTCAGTGCAACTCACTCATATACTATGTACTACACTGTGCGTTTCTTATATTCTAAGTTTTTCAGTGCAACTCACTCATATACTATGTACTACACTGTGCGTTTCTTATATTCTAAGTTTTTCAGTGCAACTCACTCATATACTATGTACTAAACTGTGCATTTCGTGTAATGCGGGTTTTTCAGTAAATTCTAAGTTTTTCAGTACAACTCACTCATATACTATGTACTACACTGTGCGTTTCTAATATATTCTAAGTTTTTCAGTGCAACTCACTCATATACTATGTACTACACTGTGCGTTTCTTATATTCTAAGTTTTTCAGTGCAACTCACTCATATACTATGTACTACACTGTGCGTTTCTTATATTCTAAGTTTTTCAGTGCAACTCACTCATATACTATGTACTACACTGTGCGTTTCTTATATTCTAAGTTTTTCAGTGCAACTCACTCTTATCCTATGTACTACACTGTGCGTTTCTTATATTCTAAGTCTTTCAGTGCAACTCACTCATATACTATGTACTACACTGTGCGTTTCTTATATTCTAACTTTTTAAGTGCAACTCACTCATATACTATGTACTACACTGTGCGTTTCTTATATTCTAAGTTTTTCAGTGCAACTCACTCATATACTATGTACTACACTGTGCGTTTCTTATATTCTAAGTTTTTCAGTGCAACTCACTGATATACTATGTACTACACTGTGCGTTTCTTATATTCTAAGTTTTTCAGTGCAACTCACTCATATACTATGTACTACACTGTGCGTTTCTTATATTCTAAGTTTTTCAGTGCAACTCACTCATATACTATGTACTACAGTGTGCGTTTCTTATATTCTAAGTTTTTCAGTGCAACTCACTCATATATTATGTACTACACTGTGCGTTTCTTATATTCTAAGTTTTTCAGTGCAACTCACTCATATACTATGTACTACACTGTGCATTTCTTATATTCTAAGTTTTTCAGTGCAACTCACTCATATACTATGTACTACACTGTGCATTTCGTGTAATGCGGGTTTTTCAGTAAATTCTAAGTTTTTCAGTGCAACTCACTCATATACTATGTACTACACTGTGCGTTTCTAATATATTCTAAGTTTTTCAGTGCAACTCACTCATATACTATGTACTACACTGTGCGTTTCTTATATTCTAAGTTTTTCAGTGCAACTCACTCATATACTATGTACTACACTGTGCGTTTCTTATATTCTAAGTTTTTCAGTGCAACTCACTCATATACTATGTAGTACACTGTGCGTTTCTTATATTCTAAGTTTTTCAGTGCAACTCACTCATATACTATGTACTACACTGTGCGTTTCTTATATTCTAAGTTTTTCAGTGCAACTCACTCATATACTATGTACTACACTGTGCGTTTCTTAAATTTTAAGTTTTTCAGTGCAACTCACTCATATACTATGTACTACACTGTGCGTTTCTTATATTCTAAGTTTTTCAGTGCAACTCACTCATATACTATGTACTACAGTGTGCGTTTCTTATATTCTAAGTTTTTCAGTGCAACTCACTCATATATTATGTACTACACTGTGCGTTTCTTATATTCTAAGTTTTTCAGTGCAACTCACTCATATACTATGTACTACACTGTGCGTTTCTTATATTCTAAGTTTTTCAGTGCAACTCACTCATATACTATGTACTACACTGTGCATTTCGTGTAATGCGGGTTTTTCAGTAAATTCTAAGTTTTTCAGTGCAACTCACTCATATACTATGTACTACACTGTGCGTTTCTAATATATTCTAAGTTTTTCAGTGCAACTCACTCATATACTATGTACTACACTGTGCGTTTCTTATATTCTAAGTTTTTCAGTGCAACTCACTCATATACTATGTACTACACTGTGCGTTTCTTATATTCTAAGTTTTTCAGTGCAACTCACTCATATACTATGTAGTACACTGTGCGTTTCTTATATTCTAAGTTTTTCAGTGCAACTCACTCATATACTATGTACTACACTGTGCGTTTCTTATATTCTAAGTTTTTCAGTGCAACTCACTCATATACTATGTACTACACTGTGCGTTTCTTAAATTTTAAGTTTTTCAGTGCAACTCACTCATATACTATGTACTACACTGTGCGTTTCTTATATTCTAAGTTTTTCAGTGCAACTCACTCATATACTATGTACTACACTGTGCGTTTCTTATATTCTAAGTTTTTCAGTGCAACTCACTCATATACTATGTACTACACTGTGCGTTTCTTAAATTCTAAGTTTTTCAGTGCAACTCACTCATATACTATGTACTACACTGTGCGTTTCTTATATTCTAAGTTTTTCAGTGCAACTCACTCATATACTATGTACTACACTGTGCGTTTCTTATATTCTAAGTTTTTCAGTGCAACTCACTCTTATCCTATGTACTACACTGTGCGTTTCTTATATTCTAAGTCTTTCAGTGCAACTCACTCATATACTATGTACTACACTGTGCGTTTCTTATATTCTAAGTCTTTCAGTGCAACTCACTCATATACTATGTACTACACTGTGCGTTTCTTATATTCTAAGTTTTTCAGTGCAACTCACTCATATACTATGTACTACACTGTGCGTTTCTTATATTCTAAGTTTTTCAGTGCAACTCACTCATATACTATGTACTACACTGTGCGTTTCTTATATTCTAAGTTTTTCAGTGCAACTCACTCATATACTATGTACTACACTGTGCGTTTCTTATATTCTAAGTTTTTCAGTGCAACTCACTCATATACTATGTACTACACTGTGCGTTTCTTATATTCTAAGTTTTTCAGTGCAACTCACTCATATACTATGTACTACACTGTGCATTTCGTGTAATGCGGGTTTTTCAGTAAATTCTAAGTTTTTCAGTGCAACTCACTCATATACTATGTACTACACTGTGCGTTTCTTATATTCTAAGTTTTTCAGTACAACTCACTCATATACTATGTACTACACTGTGCGTTTCTTATATTCTAAGTTTTTCAGTGCAACTCACTCATATACTATGTACTACACTGTGCGTTTCTTATATTCTAAGTTTTTCAGTGCAACTCACTCATATACTATGTACTACACTGTGCGTTTCTTAAATTTTAAGTTTTTCAGTGCAACTCACTCATATACTATGTACTACACTGTGCGTTTCTTATATTCTAAGTTTTTCAGTGCAACTCACTCATATACTATGTACTACAGTGTGCGTTTCTTATATTCTAAGTTTTTCAGTGCAACTCACTCATATATTATGTACTACACTGTGCGTTTCTTATATTCTAAGTTTTTCAGTGCAACTCACTCATATACTATGTACTACACTGTGCGTTTCTTATATTCTAAGTTTTTCAGTGCAACTCACTCATATACTATGTACTACACTGTGCATTTCGTGTAATGCGGGTTTTTCAGTAAATTCTAAGTTTTTCAGTGCAACTCACTCATATACTATGTACTACACTGTGCGTTTCTAATATATTCTAAGTTTTTCAGTGCAACTCACTCATATACTATGTACTACACTGTGCGTTTCTTATATTCTAAGTTTTTCAGTGCAACTCACTCATATACTATGTACTACACTGTGCGTTTCTTATATTCTAAGTTTTTCAGTGCAACTCACTCATATACTATGTAGTACACTGTGCGTTTCTTATATTCTAAGTTTTTCAGTGCAACTCACTCATATACTATGTACTACACTGTGCGTTTCTTATATTCTAAGTTTTTCAGTGCAACTCACTCATATACTATGTACTACACTGTGCGTTTCTTAAATTTTAAGTTTTTCAGTGCAACTCACTCATATACTATGTACTACACTGTGCGTTTCTTATATTCTAAGTTTTTCAGTGCAACTCACTCATATACTATGTACTACACTGTGCGTTTCTTATATTCTAAGTTTTTCAGTGCAACTCACTCATATACTATGTACTACACTGTGCGTTTCTTAAATTCTAAGTTTTTCAGTGCAACTCACTCATATACTATGTACTACACTGTGCGTTTCTTATATTCTAAGTTTTTCAGTGCAACTCACTCATATACTATGTACTACACTGTGCGTTTCTTATATTCTAAGTTTTTCAGTGCAACTCACTCTTATCCTATGTACTACACTGTGCGTTTCTTATATTCTAAGTCTTTCAGTGCAACTCACTCATATACTATGTACTACACTGTGCGTTTCTTATATTCTAAGTCTTTCAGTGCAACTCACTCATATACTATGTACTACACTGTGCGTTTCTTATATTCTAAGTTTTTCAGTGCAACTCACTCATATACTATGTACTACACTGTGCGTTTCTTATATTCTAAGTTTTTCAGTGCAACTCACTCATATACTATGTACTACACTGTGCGTTTCTTATATTCTAAGTTTTTCAGTGCAACTCACTCATATACTATGTACTACACTGTGCGTTTCTTATATTCTAAGTTTTTCAGTGCAACTCACTCATATACTATGTACTACACTGTGCGTTTCTTATATTCTAAGTTTTTCAGTGCAACTCACTCATATACTATGTACTACACTGTGCATTTCGTGTAATGCGGGTTTTTCAGTAAATTCTAAGTTTTTCAGTGCAACTCACTCATATACTATGTACTACACTGTGCGTTTCTTATATTCTAAGTTTTTCAGTACAACTCACTCATATACTATGTACTACACTGTGCGTTTCTTATATTCTAAGTTTTTCAGTGCAACTCACTCATATACTATGTACTACACTGTGCGTTTCTTATATTCTAAGTTTTTCAGTGCAACTCACTCATATACTATGTACTACACTGGGCGTTTCTTAAATTCTAAGTTTTTCAGTGCCACTCACTCATATACTATGTACTACAATGTGCGTTTCTTATATTCTAAGTTTTTCAGTGCAACTCACTCATATACTATGTACTACACTGTGCGTTTCTTATATTCTAAGTTTTTCAGTGCAACTAACTCATATACTATGTACTACACTGTGCGTTTCTTATATTCTAAGTTTCTCAGTGCAACTCACTCATATACTATGTACTACACTGTGCGTTTCTTAAATTCTAAGTTTTTCAGTGCAACTCACTCATATACTATGTACTACACTGTGCATTTCGTGTAATGCGGGTTTTTCAGTAAATTCTAAGTTTTTCAGTACAACTCACTCATATACTATGTACTACACTGTGCGTTTCTTAAATTCTAAGTTTTTCAGTGCAACTCACTCATATACTATGTACTACACTGTGCGTTTCTTATATTCTAAGTTTTTCAGTGCAACTCACTCATATACTATGTACTACACTGTGCGTTTCTTATATTCTAAGTTTTTCAGTGCAACTCACTCATATACTATGTACTACACTGTGCGTTTCTTATATTCTAAGTTTTTCAGTGCAACTCACTCTTATACTATGTACTACACTGTGCGTTTCTTATATTCTAAGTCTTTCAGTGCAACTCACTCATATACTATGTACTACACTGTGCGTTTCTTATATTCTAAGTCTTTCAGTGCAACTCACTCATATACTATGTACTACACTGTGCGTTTCTTATATTCTAAGTTTTTCAGTGCAACTCACTCATATACTATGTACTACACTGTGCGTTTCTTATATTCTAAGTTTTTCAGTGCAACTCACTCATATACTATGTACTACACTGTGCGTTTCTTATATTCTAAGTTTTTCAGTGCAACTCACTCATATACTATGTACTACACTGTGCGTTTCTTATATTCTAAGTTTTTCAGTGCAACTCACTCATATACTATGTACTACACTGTGCATTTCGTGTAATGCGGGTTTTTCAGTAAATTCTAAGTTTTTCAGTGCAACTCACTCATATACTATGTACTACACTGTGCGTTTCTTATATTCTAAGTTTTTCAGTACAACTCACTCATATACTATGTACTACACTGTGCGTTTCTTATATTCTAAGTTTTTCAGTGCAACTCACTCATATACTATGTACTACACTGTGCGTTTCGTATATTCTAAGTTTTTCAGTGCAACTCACTCATATACTATGTACTACACTGGGCGTTTCTTAAATTCTAAGTTTTTCAGTGCCACTCACTCATATACTATGTACTACAATGTGCGTTTCTTATATTCTAAGTTTTTCAGTGCAACTCACTCATATACTATGTACTACACTGTGCGTTTCTTATATTCTAAGTTTTTCAGTGCAACTAACTCATAGACTATGTACTACACTGTGCGTTTCTTATATTCTAAGTTTTTCAGTGCAACTCACTCATATACTATGTACTACACTGTGCGTTTCTTAAATTCTAAGTTTTTCAGTGCAACTCACTCATATACTATGTACTACACTGTGCGTTTCTTATATTCTAAGTTTTTCAGTGCAACTCACTCATATACTATGTACTAAACTGTGCATTTCGTGTAATGCGGGTTTTTCAGTAAATTCTAAGTTTTTCAGTACAACTCACTCATATACTATGTACTACACTGTGCGTTTCTTAAATTCTAAGTTTTTCAGTGCAACTCACTCATATACTATGTACTACACTGTGCGTTTCTTATATTCTAAGTTTTTCAGTGCAACTCACTCATATACTATGTACTACACTGTGCGTTTCTTATATTCTAAGTTTTTCAGTGCAACTCACTCATATACTATGTACTAAACTGTGCGTTTCTTATATTCTAAGTTTTTCAGTGCAACTCACTCATATACTATGTACTACACTGTGCAATTCGTGTAATGCGGGTTTTTCAGTAAATTCTAAGTTTTTCAGTGCAACTCATTCATATACTATGTACTGTACTGTGCGTTTCTTATATTCTAAGTTTTTCAGTGCAACTCAATCATATACTATGTACTACACTGTGCGTTTCCTATATTCTAAGTTTTTCAGTGCAACTCACTCATATACTATGTACTACACTGTGCATTTCTTATATTCTAAGTTTTTCAGTGCAACTCACTCATATACTATGTACTACACTGTGCGTTTCTTATATTCTAAGTTTTTCAGTGCAACTCAATCATATACTATGTACTACACTGTGCGTTTCCTATATTCTAAGTTTTTCAGTGCAACTCACTCATATACTATGTACTACACTGTGCGTTTCTTATATTCTAAGTTTTTCAGTGCAACTCACTCATATACTATGTACTACACTGTGCGTTTCTTATATTCTAAGTTTTTCAGTGCAACTCACTCATATACTATGTACTACACTGTGCGTTTCTTATATTCTAAGTTTTTCAGTGCAACTCACTCATATACTATGTATTACACTGTGCGTTTCTTATATTCTAAGTTTTTCAGTGCAACTCACACATATACTTTGTACTACACTGTGCTTTTCTTATATTCTAAGTTTTTCAGTGCAACTCACTCATATACTATGTACTACACTGTGCGTTTCTTATATTCTAAGTTTTTCAGTGCAACTCACTCATATACTATGTACTACACTGTGCGTTTCTTATATTCTAAGTTTTTCAGTGCAACTCACTCATATACTATGTACTACACTGTGCGTTTCTTATATTCTAAGTTTTTGAGTGCAACTCACTCATATACTATGTACTACACTGTGCGTTTCTTATATTCTAAGTTTTTCAGTGCAACTCACTCATATACTATGTACTACACTGTGCGTTTCTTATATTCTATGTTTTTCAGTGCAACTCACTCATATACTATGTACTACACTGTGCGTTTCTTATATTCTAAGTTTTTCAGTGCAACTCACTCATATACTATGTACTACATTGTGCGTTTCTTATATTCTAAGTTTTTCAGTGCAACTCACTCATATACTATGTACTAAACTGTGCGTTTCTTATATTCTAAGTTTTTCAGTGCAACTCACTCATATACTATGTACTACACTGTGCGTTTCTTATATTCTAAGTTTTTCAGTGCAACTCACTCATATACTATGTACTACACTGTGCATTTCTTATATTCTAAGTTTTTCAGTGCAACTCACTCATATACTATGTACTACACTGTGCGTTTCTTATATTCTAAGTTTTTCAGTGCAACTCACTCATATACTATGTACTACATTGTGCATTTCTTATATTCTAAGTTTTTCAGTGCAACTCACTCATATACTATGTACTACACTGTGCGTTTCTTATATTCTAAGTTTTTCAGTGCAACTCACTCATATACTATGTACTACACTCTGCGTTTCTTATATTCTAAGTTTTTCAGTGCAACTCACTCATATACTATGTACTACACTGTGCATTTCGTGTAGTGCGGGTTTTTCAGTAAATTCTAAGTTTTTCAGTGCAACTCACTCATATACTATGTACTACACTGTGCGTTTCTTATATTCTAAGTTTTTCAGTGCAACTCACTCATATACTATGTACTACACTGTGCGTTTCTTATATTCTAAGTTTTTCAGTGCAACTCACTCATATACTATGTACTACACTGTGCGTTTCTTATATTCTAAGTTTTTCAGTGCAAATCACTCATATACTATGTACTACACTGTGCGTTTCTTATATTCTACGTTTTTCAGTGCAACTCACTCATATACTATGTACTACACTGTGCGTTTCTTATATTCTAAGTTTTTCAGTGCAACTCACTCATATACTATGTACTACACTGTGCGTTTCTTATATTCTAAGTTTTTCAGTGCAACTCACTCATATACTATGTACTACACTGTGCATTTCGTGTAATGCGGGTTTTTCAGTAAATTCTAAGTTTTTCAGTGCAACTCACTCATATACTATGTACTACACTGTGCGTTTCTTATATTCTAAGTTTTTCAGTACAACTCACTCATATACTTTGTACTACACTGTGCGTTTCTTATATTCTAAGTTTTTCAGTGCAACTCACTCATATACTATGTACTACACTGTGCGTTTCTTATATTCTAAGTTTTTCGGTGCAACTCACTCATATACTATGTACTACACTGGGCGTTTCTTAAATTCTAAGTTTTTCAGTGCCACTCACTCATATACTATGTACTACAATGTGCGTTTCTTATATTCTAAGTTTTTCAGTGCAACTCACTCATATACTATGTACTACACTGTGCGTTTCTTATATTCTAAGTTTTTCAGTGCAACTCACTCATATACTATGTACTAAACTGTGCATTTCGTGTAATGCGGGTTTTTCAGTAAATTCTAAGTTTTTCAGTACAACTCACTCATATACTATGTACTACACTGTGCGTTTCTTATATTCTAAGTTTTTCAGTGCAACTCACTCATATACTATGTACTACACTGTGCGTTTCTTATATTCTAAGTTTTTCAGTGCAACTCACTCATATACTATGTACTACACTGTGCGTTTCTTATATTCTAAGTTTTTCAGTGCAACTCACTCATATACTATGTACTACACTGTGCGTTTCTTATATTCTAAGTTTTTCAGTGCAACTCACTCATATACTATGTACTACACTGTGCATTTCGTGTAATGCGGGTTTTTCAGTAAATTCTAAGTTTTTCAGTGCAACTCATTCATATACTATGTACTGTACTGTGCATCTCTTATATTCTAAGTTTTTCAGTGCCACTCACTCATATACTATGTACTACAATGTGCGTTTCTTATATTCTAAGTTTTTCAGTGCAACTCACTCATATACTATGTACTACACTGTGCGTTTCTTATATTCTAAGTTTTTCAGTGCAACTAACTCATATACTATGTACTACACTGTGCGTTTCTTATATTCTAAGTTTTTCAGTGCAACTCACTCATATACTATGTACTACACTGTGCGTTTCTTAAATTCTAAGTTTTTCAGTGCAACTCACTCATATACTATGTACTACACTCTGCGTTTCTTATATTCTAAGTTTTTCAGTGCAACTCACTCATATACTATGTACTACAATGTGCGTTTCTTATATTCTAAGTTTTTCAGTGCAACTCACTCATATACTATGTACTACACTCTGCGTTTCTTATATTCTAAGTTTTTCAGTGCAACTCACTCATATACTATGTACTACACTGTGCATTTCGTGTAATGCGGGTTTTTCAGTAAATTCTAAATTTTTCAGTGCAACTCACTCATATACTATGTACTACACTGTGCGTTTCTTATATTCTAAGTTTTTCAGTGCAACTCACTCATATACTATGTACTACACTGTGCGTTTCTTATATTCTAAGTTTTTCAGTGCAACTCACTCATATACTATGTACTACACTGTGCGTTTCTTATATTCTAAGTTTTTCAGTGCAACTCACTCATATACTATGTACTACACTGTGCGTTTCTTATATTCTAAGTTTTTCAGTGCAACTCACTCATATACTATGTACTACACTGTGCATTTCGTGTAATGCGGGTTTTTCAGTAAATTCTAAGTTTTTCAGTGCAACTCACTCATATACTATGTACTACACTGTGCGTTTCTTATATTCTAAGTTTTTCAGTACAACTCACTCATATACTATGTACTACACTGTGCGTTTCTTATATTCTAAGTTTTTCAGTGCAACTCACTCATATACTATGTACTACACTGTGCGTTTCTTATATTCTAAGTTTTTCAGTGCAACTCACTCATATACTATGTACTACACTGGGCGTTTCTTAAATTCTAAGTTTTTCAGTGCCACTCACTCATATACTATGTACTACAATGTGCGTTTCTTATATTCTAAGTTTTTCAGTGCAACTCACTCATATACTATGTACTACACTGTGCGTTTCTTATATTCTAAGTTTTTCAGTGCAACTAACTCATATACTATATACTACACTGTGCGTTTCTTATATTCTAAGTTTTTCAGTGCAACTCACTCATATACTATGTACTACACTGTGCGTTTCTTAAATTCTAAGTTTTTCAGTGCAACTCACTCATATACTATGTAATACACTGTGCGTTTCTTATATTCTAAGTTTTTCAGTGCAACTCACTCATATACTATGTACTACACTGTGCGTTTCTTATATTCTAAGTTTTTCAGTGCAACTCACTCATATACTATGTACTAAACTGTGCATTTCATGTAATGCGGGTTTTTCAGTAAATTCTAAGTTTTTCAGTACAACTCACTCATATACTATGTACTACACTGTGCGTTTCTTATATTCTAAGTTTTTCAGTGCAACTCACTCATATACTATGTACTACACTGTGCGTTTCTTATATTCTAAGTTTTTCAGTGCAACTCACTCATATACTATGTACTACACTGTGCGTTTCTTATATTGTAAGTTTTTCAGTGCAACTCACTCATATACTATGTACTACACTGTGCGTTTCTTATATTCTAAGTTTTTCAGTGCAACTCACTCATATACTATGTACTACACTCTGCGTTTCTTATATTCTAAGTTTTTCAGTGCAACTCACTCATATACTATGTACTAAACTGTGCGTTTCTTATATTCTAAGTTTTTCAGTGCAACTCACTCATATACTATGTACTACACTGTGCATTTCGTGTAATGCGGGTTTTTCAGTAAATTCTAAGTTTTTCAGTGCAACTCACTCATATACTATGTACTACACTGTGCGTTTCTTATATTCTAAGTTTTTCAGTGCAACTCACTCATATACTATGTACTACACTGTGCGTTTCTTATATTCTAAGTTTTTCAGTGCAACTCACTCATATACTATGTACTACACTGTGCGTTTCTTATATTCTAAGTTTTTCAGTGCAACTCACTCATATACTATGTACTACACTGTGCGTTTCTTATATTCTAAGTTTTTCAGTGCAACTCACTCATATACTATGTACTACACTGTGCGTTTCTTATATTCTAAGTTTTTCAGTGCAACTCACTCATATACTATGTACTACACTGTGCGTTTCTTATATTCTAAGTTTTTCAGTGCAACTCACTCATATACTATGTACTACACTGTGAGTTTCTTATATTCTAAGTTTTTCAGTGCAACTCACTCATATACTATGTACTACACTGTGCGTTTCGTATATTCTAAGTTTTTCATTGCAACTCACTCATATACTATGTACTACACTGTGGTTTTCTTAAATTCTAAGTTTTTCAGTGCAACTCACTCATATACTATGTACTACACTGTGCGTTTCTTATATTCTAAGTTTGTCAGTGCAACTCACTCATATACTATGTACTACACTGTGCGTTTTTTATATTTTAAGTTTTTCAGTGCAACTCACTCATATACTATGTACTACACTGTGCGTTTCTTATATTCTAAGTTTTTCACTGAAACTCACTCATATACTATGTACTACACTGTGCGTTTCTTATATTCTAAGTTTTTCAGTGCAACTCACTCATATACTATGTACTACACTGTGCGTTTCTTATATTCTAAGTTTTTCAGTGCAACTCACTCATATACTATGTACTACACTGTGCGTTTCTTATATTCTAAGTTTTTCAGTGCAACTCACTCATATACTATGTACTACACTGTGCGTTTCTTATATTCTAAGTTTTTCAGTGCAACTCACTCATATACTATGTACTACACTGTGCGTTTCTTATATTCTAAGTTTTTCAGTGCAACTCACTCATATACTATGTACTACACTGTGAGTTTCTTATATTCTAAGTTTTTCAGTGCAACTCACTCATATACTATGTACTACACTGTGCGTTTCGTATATTCTAAGTTTTTCATTGCAACTCACTCATATACTATGTACTACACTGTGGTTTTCTTAAATTCTAAGTTTTTCAGTGCAACTCACTCATATACTATGTACTACACTGTGCGTTTCTTATATTCTAAGTTTGTCAGTGCAACTCACTCATATACTATGTACTACACTGTGCGTTTTTTATATTTTAAGTTTTTCAGTGCAACTCACTCATATACTATGTACTACACTGTGCGTTTCTTATATTCTAAGTTTTTCACTGAAACTCACTCATATACTATGTACTACACTGTGCGTTTCTTATATTCTAAGTTTTTCAGTGCAACTCACTCATATACTATGTACTACACTGTGCGTTTCTTATATTTTAAGTTTTTCAGTGCAACTCACTCATATACTATGTACTACACTGTGCGTTTCTTATATTCTAAGTTTTTCACTGAAACTCACTCATATACTATGTACTACACTGTGCGTTTCTTATATTCTAAGTTTTTCAGTGCAACTCACTCATATACTATGTACTACACTGTGCATTTCGTGTAATGCGGGTTTTTCAGTAAATTCTAAGTTTTTCAGTGCAACTCATTCATATACTATGTACTGTACTGTGCGTTTCTTATATTCTAAGTTTTTCAGTGCAACTCACTCATATACTATGTACTACACTGTGCGTTTCGTATATTCTAAGTTTTTCAGTGCAACTCACTCATATACTATGTACTACACTGTGCGTTTCTTATATTCTAAGTTTTTCAGTGCAACTCACTCATATACTATGTGCTACACTGTGCGTTTCTTATATTCTAAGTTTTTCAGTGCAACTCACTATATACTTTGTACTACACTGTGCGTTTCTTATATTCTTAGTTTTTCAGTGCAACTCACTCATATACTATGTACTACACTGTGCGTTTCTTATATTCTAAGTTTTTCAGTGCAAGTCACTCATATACTATGTACTACACTGTGCGATTCTTATATTCTAAGTTTTTGAGTGCAACTCACTCATATACTATGTACTACACTGTGCGTTTCTTATATTCTAAGTTTTTCAGTGCAACTCACTCATATACTATGTACTACACTGTGCGTTTCTTATATTCTAAGTTTTTCAGTGCAACTCACTCATATACTATGTACTACACTGTGCGTTTCTTATATTCTAAGTTTTTCAGTGCAACTCACTCATATATTATGTACTACACTGTGCGTTTCTTATATTCTAAGTTTTTGAGTGCAACTCACTCATATACTATGTACTACACTGTGCGTTTCTTATATTCTAAGTTTTTCAGTGCAACTCACTCATATACTATGTACTACACTGTGCGTTTCTTATATTCTATGTTTTTCAGTGCAACTCACTCATATACTATGTACTACACTGTGCGTTTCTTATATTCTAAGTTTTTCAGTGCAACTCACTCATATACTATGTACTACACTGTGCGTTTCTTATATTCTAAGTTTTTCAGTGCAACTCACTCATATACTATGTACTACACTGTGCGTTTCTTATATTCTAAGTTTTTCAGTGCAACTCACTCATATACTATGTACTACACTGTGCGTTTCTTATATTCTATGTTTTTCAGTGCAACTCACTCATATACTATGTACTACACTGTGCGTTTCTTATATTCTAAGTTTTTCAGTGCAACTCACTCATATATTATGTACTACACTGTGCGTTTCTTATATTCTAAGTTTTTCAGTGCAACTCACTCATATACTATGTACTACACTGTGCGTTTCTTATATTCTAAGTTTTTCAGTGCAACTCACTCATATACTATGTACTACACTCTGCGTTTCTTATATTCTAAGTTTTTCAGTGCAACTCACTCATATACTATGTACTAAACTGTGCGTTTCTTATATTCTAAGTTTTTCAGTGCAACTCACTCATATACTATGTACTACACTGTGCGTTTCTTATATTCTAAGTTTTTCAGTGCAACTCACTCATATACTATGTACTACACTGTGCGTTTCTTATATTCTAAGTTTTTCAGTGCAACTCACTCATATACTATGTACTACACTGTGCATTTCGTGTAATGCGGGTTTTTCAGTAAATTCTAAGTTTTTCAGTGCAACTCACTCATATACTATGTACTACACTGTGCGTTTCTTATATTCTAAGTTTTTCAGTGCAACTCACTCATATACTATGTACTACACTGTGCGTTTCTTATATTCTAAGTTTTTCAGTGCAACTCACTCTTATACTATGTACTACACTGTGCGTTTCTTATATTCTAAGTTTTTCAGTGCAACTCACTCATATACTATGTACTACACTGTGCGTTTCTTATATTCTAAGTTTTTCAGTGCAACTCACTCATATACTATGTACTACACTGTGCGTTTCTTATATTCTAAGTTTTTCAGTGCAACTCACTCATATACTATGTACTACACTGTGCGTTTCTTATATTCTAAGTTTTTCAGTGCAACTCACTCATATACTATGTACTACACTGTGCGTTTCTTATATTCTAAGTTTTTCAGTGCAACTCACTCATATACTATGTACTACACTGTGCGTTTCTTATATTCTAAGTTTTTCAGTGCAACTCACTCATATACTATGTACTACACTGTGCGTTTCTTATATTCTAAGTTTTTCAGTGCAACTCACTCATATACTATGTACTACACTGTGCGTTTCTTATATTCTAAGTTTTTCAGTGCAACTCACTCATATACGATGTACTACACTGTGCGTTTCGTATATTCTAAGTTTTTCATTGCAACTCACTCATATACTATGTACTACACTGTGGTTTTCTTAAATTCTAAGTTTTTCAGTGCAACTCACTCATATACTATGTACTACACTGTGCGTTTCTTATATTCTAAGTTTGTCAGTGCAACTCACTCATATACTATGTACTACACTGTGCGTTTCTTATATTTTAAGTTTTTCAGTGCAACTCACTCATATACTATGTACTACACTGTGCGTTTCTTATATTCTAAGTTTTTCACTGAAACTCACTCATATACTATGTACTACACTGTGCGTTTCTTATATTCTAAGTTTTTCAGTGCAACTCACTCATATACTATGTACTACACTGTGCGTTTCTTATATTTTAAGTTTTTCAGTGCAACTCACTCATATACTATGTACTACACTGTGCGTTTCTTATATTCTAAGTTTTTCACTGAAACTCACTCATATACTATGTACTACACTGTGCGTTTCTTATATTCTAAGTTTTTCAGTGCAACTCACTCATATACTATGTACTACACTGTGCATTTCGTGTAATGCGGGTTTTTCAGTAAATTCTAAGTTTTTCAGTGCAACTCATTCATATACTATGTACTGTACTGTGCGTTTCTTATATTCTAAGTTTTTCAGTGCAACTCACTCATATACTATGTACTACACTGTGCGTTTCGTATATTCTAAGTTTTTCAGTGCAACTCACTCATATACTATGTACTACACTGTGCGTTTCTTATATTCTAAGTTTTTCAGTGCAACTCACTCATATACTATGTACTACACTGTGCATTTCGTGTAATGCGGGTTTTTCAGTAAATTCTAAGTTTTTCAGTGCAACTCATTCATATACTATGTACTGTACTGTGCGTTTCTTATATTCTAAGTTTTTCAGTGCAACTCACTCATATACTATGTACTACACTGTGCGTTTCTTATATTCTTAGTTTTTCAGTGCAACTCACTCATATACTATGTACTACACTGTGCGTTTCTTATATTCTAAGTTTTTCAGTGCAACTCACTCATATACTATGTACTACACTGTGCGTTTCTTATATTCTAAGTTTTTGAGTGCAACTCACTCATATATGATGTACTACACTGTGCGTTTCTTATATTCTAAGTTTTTCAGTGCAACTCACTCATATACTATGTACTACACTGTGCGTTTCTTATATTCTAAGTTTTTCAGTGCAACTCACTCATATACTATGTACTACACTGTGCGTTTCTTATATTCTAAGTTTTTCAGTGCAACTCACTCATATATTATGTACTACACTGTGCGTTTCTTATATTCTAAGTTTTTCAGTGCAACTCACTCATATACTATGTACTACACTGTGCGTTTTTTATATTCTAAGTTTTTCAGTGCAACTCACTCATATACTATGTACTACACTGTGCGTTTCTTATATTCTATGTTTTTCAGTGCAACTCACTCATATACTATGTACTACACTGTGCGTTTCTTATATTCTAAGTTTTTCAGTGCAACTCACTCATATACTATGTACTACACTGTGCGTTTCTTATATTCTAAGTTTTTCAGTGCAACTCACTCATATACTATGTACTACACTGTGCGTGTCTTATATTCTAAGTTTTTCAGTGCAACTCACTCATATACTATGTACTACACTGTGCGTTTCTTATATTCTAAGTTTTTCAGTGCAACTCACTCATATACTATGTACTACACTGTGCGTTTCTTATATTCTAAGTTTTTCAGTGCAACTCACTCATATATTATGTACTACACTGTGCGTTTCTTATATTCTAAGTTTTTCAGTGCAACTCACTCATATACTATGTACTACACTGTGCGTTTCTTATATTCTAAGTTTTTCAGTGCAACTCACTCATATACTATGTACTACACTGTGCGTTTCTTATATTCTATGTTTTTCAGTGCAACTCACTCATATACTATGTACTACACTGTGCGTTTCTTATATTCTAAGTTTTTCAGTGCAACTCACTCATATACTATGTACTAAACTGTGCGTTTCTTATATTCTAAGTTTTTCAGTGCAACTCACTCCTATACTATGTACTACACTGTGCGTTTCTTATATTCTAAGTTTTTCAGTGCAACTCACTCATATACTATGTACTACACTGTGCGTTTCTTATATTCTAAGTTTTTCAGTGCAACTCACTCATATACTATGTACTACACTCTGCGTTTCTTATATTCTAAGTTTTTCAGTGCAACTCCCTCATATACTATGTACTACACTGTGCATTTCATGTAATGCGGGTTTTTCAGTAAATTCTAAGTTTTTGAGTGCAACTCACTCATATACTATGTACTACACTGTGCGTTTCTTATATTCTAAGTTTTTCAGTGCAACTCACTCATATACTATGTACTACACTGTGCGTTTCTTATATTCTAAGTTTTTCACTGAAACTCACTCATATACTATGTACTACACTGTGCGTTTCTTATATTCTAAGTTTTTCAGTGCAACTCACTCATATACTATGTACTACACTGTGCATTTCGTGTAATGCGGGTTTTTCAGTAAATTCTAAGTTTTTCAGTGCAACTCATTCATATACTATGTACTGTACTGTGCGTTTCTTATATTCTAAGTTTTTCAGTGCAACTCACTCATATACTATGTACTACACTGTGCGTTTCTTATATTCTAAGTTTTTCACTGAAACTCACTCATATACTATGTACTACACTGTGCGTTTCTCATATTCTAAGTTTTTCAGAGCAAATCACTCATATACTATGTACTACACTGTGCGTTTCTTATATTTTAAGTTTTTCAGTGCAACTCACTCATATACTATGTACTACACTGTGCGTTTCTTATATTCTAAGTTTTTCACTGAAACTCACTCATATACTATGTACTACACTGTGCGTTTCTTATATTCTAAGTTTTTCAGTGCAACTCACTCATATACTATGTACTACACTGTGCATTTCGTGTAATGCGGGTTTTTCAGTAAATTCTAAGTTTTTCAGTGCAACTCATTCATATACTATGTACTGTACTGTGCGTTTCTTATATTCTAAGTTTTTCAGTGCAACTCACTCATATACTATGTACTACACTGTGCGTTTCGTATATTCTAAGTTTTTCAGTGCAACTCACTCCTATACTATGTACTACACTGTGCGTTTCTTATATTCTAAGTTTTTCAGTGCAACTCACTCATATACTATGTACTACACTGTGCGTTTCTTATATTCTAAGTTTTTCAGTGCAACTCACTCATATACTATGTACTACACTCTGCGTTTCTTATATTCTAAGTTTTTCAGTGCAACTCCCTCATATACTATGTACTACACTGTGCATTTCATGTAATGCGGGTTTTTCAGTAAATTCTAAGTTTTTGAGTGCAACTCACTCATATACTATGTACTACACTGTGCGTTTCTTATATTCTAAGTTTTTCAGTGCAACTCACTCATATACTATGTACTACACTGTGCGTTTCTTATATTCTAAGTTTTTCACTGAAACTCACTCATATACTATGTACTACACTGTGCGTTTCTTATATTCTAAGTTTTTCAGTGCAACTCACTCATATACTATGTACTACACTGTGCATTTCGTGTAATGCGGGTTTTTCAGTAAATTCTAAGTTTTTCAGTGCAACTCATTCATATACTATGTACTGTACTGTGCGTTTCTTATATTCTAAGTTTTTCAGTGCAACTCACTCATATACTATGTACTACACTGTGCGTTTCTTATATTCTAAGTTTTTCACTGAAACTCACTCATATACTATGTACTACACTGTGAGTTTCTTATATTCTAAGTTTTTCAGAGCAAATCACTCATATACTATGTACTACACTGTGCGTTTCTTATATTTTAAGTTTTTCAGTGCAACTCACTCATATACTATGTACTACACTGTGCGTTTCTTATATTCTAAGTTTTTCACTGAAACTCACTCATATACTATGTACTACACTGTGCGTTTCTTATATTCTAAGTTTTTCAGTGCAACTCACTCATATACTATGTACTACACTGTGCATTTCGTGTAATGCGGGTTTTTCAGTAAATTCTAAGTTTTTCAGTGCAACTCATTCATATACTATGTACTGTACTGTGCGTTTCTTATATTCTAAGTTTTTCAGTGCAACTCACTCATATACTATGTACTACACTGTGCGTTTCGTATATTCTAAGTTTTTCAGTGCAACTCACTCATATACTATGTACTACACTGTGCGTTTCTTATATTCTAAGTTTTTCAGTGCAACTCACTCATATACTATGTACTACACTGTGCGTTTCTTATATTCTAAGTTTTTCAGTGCAACTCACTCATATACTATGTACTACACTGTGCGTTTCTTATATTCTAAGTTTTTCAGTGCAACTCACTCATATACTATGTACTACACTGTGCGTTTCTTATATTCTAAGTTTTTCAGTGCAACTCACTCATATACTATGTGCTACACTGTGCGTTTCTTATATTCTAAGTTTTTCAGTGCAACTCACTCATATACTTTGTACTACACTGTGCGTTTCTTATATTCTAAGTTTTTCAGTGCAACTCACTCATATACTATGTACTACACTGTGCGTTTCTTATATTCTAAGTTTTTCAGTGCAACTAACTCATATACTATGTACTACACTGTGCGTTTCTTATATTCTAAGTTTTTCAGTGCAACTCACTCATATACTATGTACTACACTGTGCGTTTCTTATATTCTAAGTTTTTCAGTGCGACTCACTCATATACTATGTACTACACTGTGCGTTTCTTATATTCTAAGTTTTTCAGTGCAACTCACTCATATACTATGTACTACACTGTGCGTTTCTTATATTCTAAGTTTTTCAGTGCAACTCACTCATATACTATGTACTACACTGTGCGTTTCTTATATTCTAAGTTTTTGAGTGCAACTCACTCATATACTATGTACTACACTGTGCGTTTCTTATATTCTAAGTTTTTCAGTGCAACTCACTCATATACTATGTACTACACTGTGCGTTTCTTATATTCTATGTTTTTCAGTGCAACTCACTCATATACTATGTACTACACTGTGCGTTTCTTATATTCTAAGTTTTTCAGTGCAACTCACTCATATACTATGTACTAAACTGTGCGTTTCTTATATTCTAAGTTTTTCAGTGCAACTCACTCATATACTATGTACTACACTGTGCGTTTCTTAAATTCTAAGTTTTTCAGTGCAACTCACTCATATACTATGTACTACACTGTGCGTTTCTTATATTCTAAGTTTTTCAGTGCAACTCACTCATATACTATGTACTACACTCTGCGTTTCTTATATTCTAAGTTTTTCAGTGCAACTCACTCATATACTATGTACTACACTGTGCATGTCATGTAATGCGGGTTTTTCAGTAAATTCAAAGTTTTTGAGTGCAACTCACTCATATACTATGTACTACACTGTGCGTTTCTTATATTCTAAGTTTTTCAGTGCAACTCACTCATATACTATGTACTACACTGTGCGTTTCTTATATTCTAAGTTTTTCAGTGCAACTCACTCATATACTATGTACTACACTGTGCGTTTCTTATATTCTAAGTTTTTCAGTGCAACTCACTCATATACTATGTACTACACTGTGCGTTTCTTATATTCTAAGTTTTTCAGTGCAACTCACTCATAAACTATGTACTACACTGTGCGTTTCTTATATTCTAAGTTTTTCAGTGCAACTCACTCATATACTATGTACTACACTGTGCGTTTCTTATATTCTAAGTTTTTCACTGAAACTCACTCATATACTATGTACTACACTGTGCGTTTCTTATATTCTAAGTTTTTCAGTGCAACTCACTCATATACTATGTACTACACTGTGCATTTCGTGTAATGCGGGTTTTTCAGTAAATTCTAAGTTTTTCAGTGCAACTCATTCATATACTATGTACTGTACTGTGCGTTTCTTATATTCTAAGTTTTTCAGTGCAACTCACTCATATACTATGTACTACACTGTGCGTTTCGTATATTCTAAGGTTTTCAGTGCAACTCACTCATATACTATGTACTACACTGTGCGTTTCTTATATTCTAAGTTTTTGAGTGCAACTCACTCATATACTATGTACTACACTGTGCGTTTCTTATATTCTAAGTTTTTCAGTGCAACTCACTCATATACTATGTACTACACTGTGCGTTTCTTATATTCTATGTTTTTCAGTGCAACTCACTCATATACTATGTACTACACTGTGCGTTTCTTATATTCTAAGTTTTTCAGTGCAACTCACTCATATACTATGTACTAAACTGTGCGTTTCTTATATTCTAAGTTTTTCAGTGCAACTCACTCATATACTATGTACTACACTGTGCGTTTCTTATATTCTAAGTTTTTCAGTGCAACTCACTCATATACTATGTACTACACTGTGCGTTTCTTATATTCTAAGTTTTTCAGTGCAACTCACTCATATACTATGTACTACACTCTGCGTTTCTTATATTCTAAGTTTTTCAGTGCAACTCACTCATATACTATGTACTACACTGTGCATTTCATGTAATGCGGGTTTTTCAGTAAATTCTAAGTTTTTGAGTGCAACTCACTCATATACTATGTACTAAGCTGTGCGTTTCTTATATTCTAAGTTTTTGAGTGCAACTCACTCATATACTATGTACTACACTGTGCGTTTCTTATATTCTAAGTTTTTCAGTGCAACTCACTCATATACTATGTACTACACTGTGCGTTTCTTATATTCTAAGTTTTTCAGTGCAACTCACTCATATACTATGTACTACACTGTGCGTTTCTTATATTCTAAGTTTTTCAGTGCAACTCACTCATATACTATGTACTACACTGTGCGTTTCTTATATTCTAAGTTTTTCAGTGCAACTCACTCATATACTATGTACTACACTGTGCGTTTCTTATATTCTAAGTTTTTCAGTGCAACTCACTCATATACTATGTACTACACTGTGCGTTTCTTATATTCTAAGTTTTTCAGTGCAACTCACTCATAAACTATGTACTACACTGTGCGTTTCTTATATTCTAAGTTTTTCAGTGCAACTCACTCATATACTATGTACTACACTGTGCGTTTCTTATATTCTAAGTTTTTCACTGAAACTCACTCATATACTATGTACTACACTGTGCGTTTTTTATATTCTAAGTTTTTCAGTGCAACTCACTCATATACTATGTACTACACTGTGCATTTCGTGTAATGCGGGTTTTTCAGTAAATTCTAAGTTTTTCAGTGCAACTCATTCATATACTATGTACTGTACTGTGCGTTTCTTATATTCTAAGTTTTTCAGTGCAACTCACTCATATACTATGTACTACACTGTGCGTTTCGTATATTCTAAGGTTTTCAGTGCAACTCACTCATATACTATGTACTACACTGTGCGTTTCTTATATTCTAAGTTTTTGAGTGCAACTCACTCATATACTATGTACTACACTGTGCGTTTCTTATATTCTAAGTTTTTCAGTGCAACTCACTCATATACTATGTACTACACTGTGCGTTTCTTATATTCTATGTTTTTCAGTGCAACTCACTCATATACTATGTACTACACTGTGCGTTTCTTATATTCTAAGTTTTTCAGTGCAACTCACTCATATACTATGTACTAAACTGTGCGTTTCTTATATTCTAAGTTTTTCAGTGCAACTCACTCATATACTATGTACTACACTGTGCGTTTCTTATATTCTAAGTTTTTCAGTGCAACTCACTCATATACTATGTACTACACTGTGCGTTTCTTATATTCTAAGTTTTTCAGTGCAACTCACTCATATACTATGTACTACACTCTGCGTTTCTTATATTCTAAGTTTTTCAGTGCAACTCACTCATATACTATGTACTACACTGTGCATTTCATGTAATGCGGGTTTTTCAGTAAATTCTAAGTTTTTGAGTGCAACTCACTCATATACTATGTACTACACTGTGCGTTTCTTATATTCTAAGTTTTTGAGTGCAACTCACTCATATACTATGTACTACACTGTGCGTTTCTTATATTCTAAGTTTTTCAGTGCAACTCACTCATATACTATGTACTACACTGTGCGTTTCTTATATTCTAAGTTTTTCAGTGCAACTCACTCATATACTATGTACTACACTGTGCGTTTCTTATATTCTAAGTTTTTCAGTGCAACTCACTCATATACTATGTACTACACTGTGCGTTTCTTATATTCTAAGTTTTTCAGTGCAACTCACTCATATACTATATACTACACTGTGCGTTTCTTATATTCTAAGTTTTTCAGTGCAACTCACTCATATACTATGTACTACACTGTGCGTTTCTTATATTCTAAGTTTTTCAGTGCAACTCACTCATATACTATGTACTACACTGTGCGTTTCTTATATTCTAAGTTTTTCACTGAAACTCACTCATATATTATGTACTACACTGTGCGTTTCTTATATTCTAAATTTTTCAGTGCAACTCACTCATATGCTATGTACTACACTGTGCATTTCGTGTAATGCGGGTTTTTCAGTAAATTCTAAGTTTTTCAGTGCAACTCATTCATATACTATGTACTGTACTGTGCGTTTCTTATATTCTAAGTTTTTCAGTGCAACTCACTCATATACTATGTACTACACTGTGCGTTTCGTATATTCTAAGTTTTTCAGTGCAACTCACTCATATACTATGTACTACACTGTGCGTTTCTTATATTCTAAGTTTTTCAGTGCAACTCACTCATATACTATGTACTACACTGTGCTTTTCTTATATTCTAAGTTTTTCAGTGCAACTCACTCATATACTATGTACTACACTGTGCGTTTCTTATATTCTAAGTTTTTCAGTGCAACTCACTCATATACTATGTACTACACTGTGCGTTTCTTATATTCTAAGTTTTTCAGTGCAACTCACTCATATACTATGTACTACACTGTGCGTTTCTTATATTCTAAGTTTTTCAGTGCAACTCACTCATATACTTTGTACTACACTGTGCGTTTCTTATATTCTAAGTTTTTCAGTGCAACTCACTCATATACTATGTACTACACTGTGCGTTTCTTATATTCTAAGTTTTTCAGTGCAACTCACTCATATACTATGTACTACACTGTGCGTTTCTTATATTCTAAGTTTTTGAGTGCAACTCACTCATATACTATGTACTACACTGTGCGTTTCTTATATTCTAAGTTTTTCAGTGCAACTCACTCATATACTATGTACTACACTGTGCGTTTCTTATATTCTATGTTTTTCAGTGCAACTCACTCATATACTATGTACTACATTGTGCGTTTCTTATATTCTAAGTTTTTCAGTGCAACTCACTCATATACTATGTACTAAACTGTGCGTTTCTTATATTCTAAGATTTTCAGTGCAACTCACTCATATACTATGTACTACACTGTGCATTTCTTATATTCTAAGTTTTTCAGTGCAACTCACTCATATACTATGTACTACACTCTGCGTTTCTTATATTCTAAGTTTTTCAGTGCAACTCACTCATATACTATGTACTACACTCTGCGTTTCTTATATTCTAAGTTTTTCAGTGCAACTCACTCATATACTATGTACTACACTGTGCATTTCATATAATGCGGGTTTTTCAGTAAATTCTAAGTTTTTCAGTGCAACTCACTCATATACTATGTACTACACTGTGCGTTTCTTATATTCTAAGTTTTTCAGTGCAACTCACTCATATACTATGTACTACACTGTGCGTTTCTTATATTCTAAGTTTTTCAGTGCAACTCACTCATATACTATGTACTACACTGTGCGTTTCTTATATGCTAAGTTTTTCAGTGCAACTCACTCATATACTATGTACTACACTGTGCGTTTCTTATATTCTAAGTTTTTCAGTGCAACTCACTCATATACTATGTACTACACTGTGCGTTTCTTATATTCTAAGTTTTTCAGTGCAACTCACTCATATACTATGTACTACACTGTGCGTTTCTTATATTCTAAGTTTTTCAGTGCAACTCACTCATATACTATGTACTACACTGTGCGTTGCTTATATTCTAAGTTTTTCAGTGCAACTCACTCATATACTATGTACTACACTGTGCGTTTCTTATATTCTAAGTTTTTCAGTGCAACTCACTCATATACTATGTACTACACTGTGCGTTTCTTATATTCTAAGTTTTTCAGTGCAACTCACTCATATACTATGTACTACACTGTGCGTTTCTTATATTCTAAGTTTTTCAGTGCAACTCACTCATATGCTATGTACTACACTGTGCATTTCGTGTAATGCGGGTTTTTCAGTAAATTCTAAGTTTTTCAGTGCAACTCACTCATATACTATGTACTACACTGTGCGTTTCTTATATTCTAAGTTTTTCAGTGCAACTCACTCATATACTATGTACTACACTGTGCGTTTCTTATATTCTAAGTTTTTCAGTGCAACTCACTCATATACTATGTGCTACACAGTGCGTTTCTTATATTCTAAGTTTTTCAGTGCACATCACTCATATACTATGTGCTACACTGTGCGTTTCTTATATTCTAAGTTTTTCAGTGCACCTCACTCATATACTATGTGCTACACTGTGCGTTTCTTATATTCTAAGTTTTTCAGTGCAACTCACTCATATACTATGTGCTACACTGTGCGTTTCTTATATTCTAAGTTTTTCAGTGCAACTCACTCATATACTATGTGCTACACTGTGCGTTTCTTATATTCTAAGTTTTTCAGTGCAACTCACTCATATACTATGTGCTACACTGTGCGTTTCTTATATTCTAAGTTTTTCAGTGCAACTCACTCATATACTATGTACTACACTGTGCGTTTCTTATATTCTAAGTTTTTCAGTGCAACTCACTCATATACTATGTACTACACTGTGCGTTTCTTATATTCTAAGTTTTTCAGTTTAACTCACTCATATACTATGTACTACACTGTGCGTTTCTTATATGCTAAGTTTTTCAGTGCAACTCACTCATATACTATGTACTACACTGTGCGTTTCTTATATTCTAAGTTTTTCAGTGCAACTCACTCATATACTATGTACTACACTGTGCGTTTCTTATATTCTAAGTTTTTCAGTGCAACTCACTCATATACTATGTACTACACTGTGCGTTTCTTATATTCTAAGTTTTTCAGTGCAACTCACTCATATACTATGTACTACACTGTGCGTTGCTTATATTCTAAGTTTTTCAGTGCAACTCACTCATATACTATGTACTACACTGTGCGTTTCTTATATTCTAAGTTTTTCAGTGCAACTCACTCATATACTATGTACTACACTGTGCGTTTCTTATATTCTAAGTTTTTCAGTGCAACTCACTCATATACTATGTACTACACTGTGAGTTTCTTATATTCTAAGTTTTTCAGTGCAACTCACTCATATGCTATGTACTACACTGTGCATTTCGTGTAATGCGGGTTTTTCAGTAAATTCTAAGTTTTTCAGTGCAACTCACTCATATACTATGTACTACACTGTGCGTTTCTTATATTCTAAGTTTTTCAGTGCAACTCACTCATATACTATGTACTACACTGTGCGTTTCTTATAGTCTAAGTTTTTCAGTGCAACTCACTCATATACTATGTGCTACACAGTGCGTTTCTTATATTCTAAGTTTTTCAGTGCACATCACTCATATACTATGTGCTACACTGTGCGTTTCTTATATTCTAAGTTTTTCAGTGCACCTCACTCATATACTATGTGCTACACTGTGCGTTTCTTATATTCTAAGTTTTTCAGTGCAACTCACTCATATACTATGTGCTACACTGTGCGTTTCTTATATTATAAGTTTTTCAGTGCAACTCACTCATATACTATGTGCTACACTGTGCGTTTCTTATATTCTAAGTTTTTCAGTGCAACTCACTCATATACTATGTGCTACACTGTGCGTTTCTTATATTCTAAGTTTTTCAGTGCAACTCACTCATATACTATGTACTACACTGTGCGTTTCTTATATTCTAAGTTTTTCAGTGCAACTCACTCATATACTATGTACTACACTGTGCGTTTCTTATATTCTAAGTTTTTCAGTGCAACTCACTCATATACTATGTACTACACTGTGCGTTTCTTATATTCTAAGTTTTTCAGTGCAACTCACTCATATACTATGTGCTACACTGTGCGTTTCTTATATTCTAAGTTTTTCAGTGCAACTCACTCATATACTATGTGCTACACTGTGCGTTTCTTATATTCTAAGTTTTTCAGTGCAACTCACTCATATACTATGTGCTACACTGTGCGTTTCTTATATTCTAAGTTTTTCAGTGCAACTCACTCATATACTATGTGCTACACTGTGCGTTTCTTATATTCTAAGTTTTTCAGTGCAACTCACTCATATACTATGTACAACACTGTGCGTTTCTTATATTCTAAGTTTTTCAGTGCAACTCACTCATATACTATGTACTACACTGTGCGTTTCTTATATTCTAAGTTTTTCAGTGCAACTCACTCATATACTATGTACTACACTGTGCGTTTCTTATATTCTAAGTTTTTCAGTGCAACTCACTCATATACTATGTACTACACTGTGCGTTTCTTATATTCTAAGTTTTTGAGTGCAACTCACTCATATACTATGTACTACACTGTGCGTTGCTTATATTCTAAGTTTTTCAGTGCAACTCACTCATATACTATGTACTACACTGTGCGTTGCTTATATTCTAAGTTTTTCAGTGCAACTCACTCATATACTATGTACTACACTGTGCGTTTCTTATATTCTAAGTTTTTCAGTGCAACTCACTCATATACTATGTACTACACTGTGCGTTTCTTATATTCTAAGTTTTACAGTGCAACTCACTCATATACTATGTACTACACTGTGCGTTTCTTATATTCTAAGTTTTTCAGTGCAACTCACTCATATACTATGTACTACACTGTGCATTTCGTGTAAAGCGGGTTTTTCAGTAAATTCTAAGTTTTTCAGTGCACCTCATTCATATACTATGTACAATACTCTGCGTTTCTTATATTCTAAGTTTTTCAATGCAACTCACTAATATACTATGTACTACACTGTGCGTTTCTTATATTCTAAGTTTTTCAGTGCAACTCACTCATATACTATGTACTACACTGTGCGTTTCTTATATTCTAAGTTTTTCAGTGCAACTCACTCATATACTATGTACTACACTGTGCGTTTCTTATATTCTAAGTTTTTCAGTGCAACTCACTCATATACTATGTATTACACTGTGCATTTCTTATATTCTAAGTTTTTCAGTGCAACTCACTCATATACTTTGTACTACACTGTTCTTTTCTTATATTCTAAGTTTTTCAGTGCAACTCACTCATATACTATGTACTACACTGTGCGTTTCTTATATTCTAACTTTTTCAGTGCAACTCACTCATATACTATGTACTACACTGTGCGTTTCTTATATTCTAAGTTTTTGAGTGCAACTCACTCATATACTATGTACTACACTGTGCGTTTCTTATATTCTAAGTTTTTCAGTGCAACTCAATCATATACTATGTACTACACTGTGCGTTTCTTATATTCTAAGTTTTTCAGTGCAACTCACTCATATACTATGTGCTACACTGTGCGTTTCTTATATTCTAACTTTTTCAGTGCAACTCACTCATATACTATTTGCTACACTGTGCGTTTCTTATATTCTAAGTTTTTCAGTGCAACTCACTCATATACTATGTACTACACTGTGCGTTTCTTATATTCTAAGTTTTTCACTGAAACTCACTCATATACTATGTACTACACTGTGCGTTTCTTATATTCTAAGTTTTTCAGTGCAACTCACTCATATACTATGTACTATATTGTGCGTTTCTTATATTCTAAGTTTTTCAGTGCAACTCACTCATATACTATGTACTACACTGTGCGTTTCTTATATTCTAAGTTTTTCAGTGCAACTCAATCATATACTATGTATTACACTGTGCGTTTCTTATATTCTAAGTTTTTCAGTGCAACTCACTCATATACTATGTACTACACTGTGCGTTTCTTATATTCTAAGTTTTTCAGTGCAACTCACTCATATACTATGTACTACACTGTGCGTTTCTTATATTCTAAGTTTTTCAGTGCAACTCACTCATATACTATGTACTACACTATGCGTTTCTTATATTCTAAGTTTTTCAGTGCAACTCACTCATATACTATGTACTACACTGTGCGTTTCTTATATTCTAAGTTTTTCAGTGCAACTCACTCATATAGTATGTACTACTCTGTGCGTTTCTTATATTCTAAGTTTTTCAGTGCAACTCACTCATATACTATGTACTATACTGTGCATTTCGTGTAATGCGGGTTTTTCAGTAAATTCTAAGTTTTTCAGTACAACTCACTCATATACTATGTACTACACTGTGCGTTTCTTATATTCTAAGTTTTTCAGTGCAACTCACTCATATACTATGTACTACACTGTGCGTTTCTTATATTCAAAGTTTTTCAGTGCAACTCACTCATATACTATGTACTACACTGTGCGTTTCTTATATTCTAAGTTTTTCAGTGCAACTCACTCATATACTATGTACTACACTGTGCGTTTCTTATATTCTAAGTTTTTCAGTGCAACTCACTCATATACTATGTACTACACTGTGCGTTGCTTATATTCTAAGTTTTTCAGTGCAACTCACTCATATACTATGTACTACACTGTGCGTTTCTTATATTCTAAGTTTTTCAGTGCAACTCACTCATATACTATGTACTACACTGTGCGTTTCTTATATTCTAAGTTTTTCAGTGCAACTCACTCATATACTATGTACTACACTGTGAGTTTCTTATATTCTAAGTTTTTCAGTGCAACTCACTCATATGCTATGTACTACACTGTGCATTTCGTGTAATGCGGGTTTTTCAGTAAATTCTAAGTTTTTCAGTGCAACTCACTCATATACTATGTACTACACTGTGCGTTTCTTATATTCTAAGTTTTTCAGTGCAACTCACTCATATACTATGTACTACACTGTGCGTTTCTTATAGTCTAAGTTTTTCAGTGCAACTCACTCATATACTATGTGCTACACAGTGCGTTTCTTATATTCTAAGTTTTTCAGTGCACATCACTCATATACTATGTGCTACACTGTGCGTTTCTTATATTCTAAGTTTTTCAGTGCACCTCACTCATATACTATGTGCTACACTGTGCGTTTCTTATATTCTAAGTTTTTCAGTGCAACTCACTCATATACTATGTGCTACACTGTGCGTTTCTTATATTATAAGTTTTTCAGTGCAACTCACTCATATACTATGTGCTACACTGTGCGTTTCTTATATTCTAAGTTTTTCAGTGCAACTCACTCATATACTATGTGCTACACTGTGCGTTTCTTATATTCTAAGTTTTTCAGTGCAACTCACTCATATACTATGTACTACACTGTGCGTTTCTTATATTCTAAGTTTTTCAGTGCAACTCACTCATATACTATGTACTACACTGTGCGTTTCTTATATTCTAAGTTTTTCAGTGCAACTCACTCATATACTATGTACTACACTGTGCGTTTCTTATATTCTAAGTTTTTCAGTGCAACTCACTCATATACTATGTGCTACACTGTGCGTTTCTTATATTCTAAGTTTTTCAGTGCAACTCACTCATATACTATGTGCTACACTGTGCGTTTCTTATATTCTAAGTTTTTCAGTGCAACTCACTCATATACTATGTGCTACACTGTGCGTTTCTTATATTCTAAGTTTTTCAGTGCAACTCACTCATATACTATGTGCTACACTGTGCGTTTCTTATATTCTAAGTTTTTCAGTGCAACTCACTCATATACTATGTACTACACTGTGCGTTTCTTATATTCTAAGTTTTTCAGTGCAACTCACTCATATACTATGTACTACACTGTGCGTTTCTTATATTCTAAGTTTTTCAGTGCAACTCACTCATATACTATGTACTACACTGTGCGTTTCTTATATTCTAAGTTTTTCAGTGCAACTCACTCATATACTATGTACTACACTGTGCGTTTCTTATATTCTAAGTTTTTGAGTGCAACTCACTCATATACTATGTACTACACTGTGCGTTGCTTATATTCTAAGTTTTTCAGTGCAACTCACTCATATACTATGTACTACACTGTGCGTTGCTTATATTCTAAGTTTTTCAGTGCAACTCACTCATATACTATGTACTACACTGTGCGTTTCTTATATTCTAAGTTTTTCAGTGCAACTCACTCATATACTATGTACTACACTGTGCGTTTCTTATATTCTAAGTTTTACAGTGCAACTCACTCATATACTATGTACTACACTGTGCGTTTCTTATATTCTAAGTTTTTCAGTGCAACTCACTCATATACTATGTACTACACTGTGCATTTCGTGTAAAGCGGGTTTTTCAGTAAATTCTAAGTTTTTCAGTGCACCTCATTCATATACTATGTACAATACTCTGCGT
The DNA here is from genome assembly GCF_978045245.1 of Mus caroli. Classification (NCBI taxonomy): domain Eukaryota; kingdom Metazoa; phylum Chordata; class Mammalia; order Rodentia; family Muridae; genus Mus; species Mus caroli. The sequence continues at coordinate 1,593,312 of NW_028227279.1, read as the reverse complement.
TTCTTATATTCTAAGTTTTTCAATGCAACTCACTAATATACTATGTACTACACTGTGCGTTTCTTATATTCTAAGTTTTTCAGTGCAACTCACTCATATACTATGTACTACACTGTGCGTTTCTTATATTCTAAGTTTTTCAGTGCAACTCACTCATATACTATGTACTACACTGTGCGTTTCTTATATTCTAAGTTTTTCAGTGCAACTCACTCATATACTATGTATTACACTGTGCATTTCTTATATTCTAAGTTTTTCAGTGCAACTCACTCATATACTTTGTACTACACTGTTCTTTTCTTATATTCTAAGTTTTTCAGTGCAACTCACTCATATACTATGTACTACACTGTGCGTTTCTTATATTCTAACTTTTTCAGTGCAACTCACTCATATACTATGTACTACACTGTGCGTTTCTTATATTCTAAGTTTTTGAGTGCAACTCACTCATATACTATGTACTACACTGTGCGTTTCTTATATTCTAAGTTTTTCAGTGCAACTCAATCATATACTATGTACTACACTGTGCGTTTCTTATATTCTAAGTTTTTCAGTGCAACTCACTCATATACTATGTGCTACACTGTGCGTTTCTTATATTCTAACTTTTTCAGTGCAACTCACTCATATACTATTTGCTACACTGTGCGTTTCTTATATTCTAAGTTTTTCAGTGCAACTCACTCATATACTATGTACTACACTGTGCGTTTCTTATATTCTAAGTTTTTCACTGAAACTCACTCATATACTATGTACTACACTGTGCGTTTCTTATATTCTAAGTTTTTCAGTGCAACTCACTCATATACTATGTACTATATTGTGCGTTTCTTATATTCTAAGTTTTTCAGTGCAACTCACTCATATACTATGTACTACACTGTGCGTTTCTTATATTCTAAGTTTTTCAGTGCAACTCAATCATATACTATGTATTACACTGTGCGTTTCTTATATTCTAAGTTTTTCAGTGCAACTCACTCATATACTATGTACTACACTGTGCGTTTCTTATATTCTAAGTTTTTCAGTGCAACTCACTCATATACTATGTACTACACTGTGCGTTTCTTATATTCTAAGTTTTTCAGTGCAACTCACTCATATACTATGTACTACACTATGCGTTTCTTATATTCTAAGTTTTTCAGTGCAACTCACTCATATACTATGTACTACACTGTGCGTTTCTTATATTCTAAGTTTTTCAGTGCAACTCACTCATATAGTATGTACTACTCTGTGCGTTTCTTATATTCTAAGTTTTTCAGTGCAACTCACTCATATACTATGTACTATACTGTGCATTTCGTGTAATGCGGGTTTTTCAGTAAATTCTAAGTTTTTCAGTACAACTCACTCATATACTATGTACTACACTGTGCGTTTCTTATATTCTAAGTTTTTCAGTGCAACTCACTCATATACTATGTACTACACTGTGCGTTTCTTATATTCAAAGTTTTTCAGTGCAACTCACTCATATACTATGTACTACACTGTGCGTTTCTTATATTCTAAGTTTTTCAGTGCAACTCACTCATATACTATGTACTACACTGTGCGTTTCTTATATTCTAAGTTTTTCAGTGCAACTCACTCATATACTATGTGCTACACTGTGCGTTTCTTATATTCTAAGTTTTTCAGTGCAACTCACTCATATACTATGTGCTACACTGTGCGTTTCTTATATTCTAAGTTTTTCAGTGCAACTCACTCATATACTATGTACTACACTGTGCGTTTCTTATATTCTAAGTTTTTCAGTGCAACTCACTCATATACTATGTGCTACACTGTGCGTTTCTTATATTCTAAGTTTTTCAGTGCAACTCACTCATATACTATGTACTACACTGTGCGTTTCTTATATTCTAAGTTTTTCAGTGAAACTCACTCATATACTATGTACTACACTGTGCGTTTCTTATATTCTAAGTTTTTCAGTGCAACTCACTCACATACTATGTACTACACTGAGCGTTTCTTATACTCTAAGTTTTTCAGTGCAACTCACTCATATACTATGTACTACACTGTGCGTTTCTTATATTCTAAGTTTTTCAGTGCAACTCACTCATATACTATGTACTACACTGTGCGTTTCTTATATTCTAAGTTTTTCAGTGCAACTCACTCATATACTATGTGCTACACAGTGCGTTTCTTATATTCTAAGTTTTTCAGTGCACATCACTCATATACTATGTGCTACACTGTGCGTTTCTTATATTCTAAGTTTTTCAGTGCACCTCACTCATATACTATGTGCTACACTGTGCGTTTCTTATATTCTAAGTTTTTCAGTGCAACTCACTCATATACTATGTGCTACACTGTGCGTTTCTTATATTCTAAGTTTTTCAGTGCAACTCACTCATATACTATGTGCTACACTGTGCGTTTCTTATATTCTAAGTTTTTCAGTGCAACTCACTCATATACTATGTGCTACACTGTGCGTTTCTTATATTCTAAGTTTTTCAGTGCAACTCACTCATATACTATGTACTACACTGTGCGTTTCTTATATTCTAAGTTTTTCAGTGCAACTCACTCATATACTATGTACTACACTGTGCGTTTCTTATATTCTAAGTTTTTCAGTGCAACTCACTCATATACTATGTACTACACTGTGCGTTTCTTATATGCTAAGTTTTTCAGTGCAACTCACTCATATACTATGTACTACACTGTGCGTTTCTTATATTCTAAGTTTTTCAGTGCAACTCACTCATATACTATGTACTACACTGTGCGTTTCTTATATTCTAAGTTTTTCAGTGCAACTCACTCATATACTATGTACTACACTGTGCGTTTCTTATATTCTAAGTTTTTCAGTGCAACTCACTCATATACTATGTACTACACTGTGCGTTGCTTATATTCTAAGTTTTTCAGTGCAACTCACTCATATACTATGTACTACACTGTGCGTTTCTTATATTCTAAGTTTTTCAGTGCAACTCACTCATATACTATGTACTACACTGTGCGTTTCTTATATTCTAAGTTTTTCAGTGCAACTCACTCATATACTATGTACTACACTGTGCGTTTCTTATATTCTAAGTTTTTCAGTGCAACTCACTCATATGCTATGTACTACACTGTGCATTTCGTGTAATGCGGGTTTTTCAGTAAATTCTAAGTTTTTCAGTGCAACTCACTCATATACTATGTACTACACTGTGCGTTTCTTATATTCTAAGTTTTTCAGTGCAACTCACTCATATACTATGTACTACACTGTGCGTTTCTCATATTCTAAGTTTTTCAGTGCAACTCACTCATATACTATGTGCTACACAGTGCGTTTCTTATATTCTAAGTTTTTCAGTGCACATCACTCATATACTATGTGCTACACTGTGCGTTTCTTATATTCTAAGTTTTTCAGTGCACCTCACTCATATACTATGTGCTACACTGTGCGTTTCTTATATTCTAAGTTTTTCAGTGCAACTCACTCATATACTATGTGCTACACTGTGCGTTTCTTATATTATAAGTTTTTCAGTGCAACTCACTCATATACTATGTGCTACACTGTGCGTTTCTTATATTCTAAGTTTTTCAGTGCAACTCACTCATATACTATGTGCTACACTGTGCGTTTCTTATATTCTAAGTTTTTCAGTGCAACTCACTCATATACTATGTACTACACTGTGCGTTTCTTATATTCTAAGTTTTTCAGTGCAACTCACTCATATACTATGTACTACACTGTGCGTTTCTTATATTCTAAGTTTTTCAGTGCAACTCACTCATATACTATGTACTACACTGTGCGTTTCTTATATTCTAAGTTTTTCAGTGCAACTCACTCATATACTATGTGCTACACTGTGCGTTTCTTATATTCTAAGTTTTTCAGTGCAACTCACTCATATACTATGTGCTACACTGTGCGTTTCTTATATTCTAAGTTTTTCAGTGCAACTCACTCATATACTATGTGCTACACTGTGCGTTTCTTATATTCTAAGTTTTTCAGTGCAACTCACTCATATACTATGTGCTACACTGTGCGTTTCTTATATTCTAAGTTTTTCAGTGCAACTCACTCATATACTATGTACTACACTGTGCGTTTCTTATATTCTAAGTTTTTCAGTGCAACTCACTCATATACTATGTACTACACTGTGCGTTTCTTATATTCTAAGTTTTTCAGTGCAACTCACTCATATACTATGTACTACACTGTGCGTTTCTTATATTCTAAGTTTTTCAGTGCAACTCACTCATATACTATGTACTACACTGTGCGTTTCTTATATTCTAAGTTTTTCAGTGCAACTCACTCATATACTATGTACTACACTGTGCGTTGCTTATATTCTAAGTTTTTCAGTGCAACTCACTCATATACTATGTACTACACTGTGCGTTGCTTATATTCTAAGTTTTTCAGTGCAACTCACTCATATACTATGTACTACACTGTGCGTTTCTTATATTCTAAGTTTTTCAGTGCAACTCACTCATATACTATGTACTACACTGTGCGTTTCTTATATTCTAAGTTTTACAGTGCAACTCACTCATATACTATGTACTACACTGTGCGTTTCTTATATTCTAAGTTTTTCAGTGCAACTCACTCATATACTATGTACTACACTGTGCATTTCGTGTAAAGCGGGTTTTTCAGTAAATTCTAAGTTTTTCAGTGCACCTCATTCATATACTATGTACAATACTCTGCGTTTCTTATATTCTAAGTTTTTCAGTGCAACTCACTAATATACTATGTACTACACTGTGCGTTTCTTATATTCTAAGTTTTTCAGTGCAACTCACTCATATACTATGTACTACACTGTGCGTTTCTTATATTCTAAGTTTTTCAGTGCAACTCACTCATATACTATGTACTACACTGTGCGTTTCTTATATTCTAAGTTTTTCAGTGCAACTCACTCATATACTATGTATTACACTGTGCATTTCTTATATTCTAAGTTTTTCAGTGCAACTCACTCATATACTTTGTACTACACTGTTCTTTTCTTATATTCTAAGTTTTTCAGTGCAACTCACTCATATACTATGTACTACACTGTGCGTTTCTTATATTCTAACTTTTTCAGTGCAACTCACTCATATACTATGTACTACACTGTGCGTTTCTTATATTCTAAGTTTTTGAGTGCAACTCACTCATATACTATGTACTACACTGTGCGTTTCTTATATTCTAAGTTTTTCAGTGCAACTCAATCATATACTATGTACTACACTGTGCGTTTCTTATATTCTAAGTTTTTCAGTGCAACTCACTCATATACTATGTGCTACACTGTGCGTTTCTTATATTCTAACTTTTTCAGTGCAACTCACTCATATACTATTTGCTACACTGTGCGTTTCTTATATTCTAAGTTTTTCAGTGCAACTCACTCATATACTATGTACTACACTGTGCGTTTCTTATATTCTAAGTTTTTCACTGAAACTCACTCATATACTATGTACTACACTGTGCGTTTCTTATATTCTAAGTTTTTCAGTGCAACTCACTCATATACTATGTACTATATTGTGCGTTTCTTATATTCTAAGTTTTTCAGTGCAACTCACTCATATACTATGTACTACACTGTGCGTTTCTTATATTCTAAGTTTTTCAGTGCAACTCAATCATATACTATGTATTACACTGTGCGTTTCTTATATTCTAAGTTTTTCAGTGCAACTCACTCATATACTATGTACTACACTGTGCGTTTCTTATATTCTAAGTTTTTCAGTGCAACTCACTCATATACTATGTACTACACTGTGCGTTTCTTATATTCTAAGTTTTTCAGTGCAACTCACTCATATACTATGTACTACACTATGCGTTTCTTATATTCTAAGTTTTTCAGTGCAACTCACTCATATACTATGTACTACACTGTGCGTTTCTTATATTCTAAGTTTTTCAGTGCAACTCACTCATATAGTATGTACTAATCTGTGCGTTTCTTATATTCTAAGTTTTTCAGTGCAACTCACTCATATACTATGTACTATACTGTGCATTTCGTGTAATGCGGGTTTTTCAGTAAATTCTAAGTTTTTCAGTACAACTCACTCATATACTATGTACTACACTGTGCGTTTCTTATATTCTAAGTTTTTCAGTGCAACTCACTCATATACTATGTACTACACTGTGCGTTTCTTATATTCAAAGTTTTTCAGTGCAACTCACTCATATACTATGTACTACACTGTGCGTTTCTTATATTCTAAGTTTTTCAGTGCAACTCACTCATATACTATGTACTACACTGTGCGTTTCTTATATTCTAAGTTTTTCAGTGCAACTCACTCATATACTATGTGCTACACTGTGCGTTTCTTATATTCTAAGTTTTTCAGTGCAACTCACTCATATACTATGTGCTACACTGTGCGTTTCTTATATTCTAAGTTTTTCAGTGCAACTCACTCATATACTATGTACTACACTGTGCATTTCTTATATTCTAAGTTTTTCAGTGCAACTCACTCATATACTATGTGCTACACTGTGCGTTTCTTATATTCTAAGTTTTTCAGTGCAACTCACTCATATACTATGTACTACACTGTGCGTTTCTTATATTCTAAGTTTTTCAGTGCAACTCACTCATATACTATGTACTACACTGTGCGTTTCTTATATTCTAAGTTTTTCAGTGCAACTCACTCATATACTATGTACTACACTGTGCGTTTCTTATATTCTAAGTTTTTCAGTGCAACTCACTCATATACTATGTACTACACTGTGCGTTGCTTATATTCTAAGTTTTTCAGTGCAACTCACTCATATACTATGTACTACACTGTGCGTTGCTTATATTCTAAGTTTTTCAGTGCAACTCACTCATATACTATGTACTACACTGTGCGTTTCTTATATTCTAAGTTTTTCAGTGCAACTCACTCATATACTATGTACTACACTGTGCGTTTCTTATATTCTAAGTTTTACAGTGCAACTCACTCATATACTATGTACTACACTGTGCGTTTCTTATATTCTAAGTTTTTCAGTGCAACTCACTCATATACTATGTACTACACTGTGCATTTCGTGTAAAGCGGGTTTTTCAGTAAATTCTAAGTTTTTCAGTGCACCTCATTCATATACTATGTACAATACTCTGCGTTTCTTATATTCTAAGTTTTTCAGTGCAACTCACTAATATACTATGTACTACACTGTGCGTTTCTTATATTCTAAGTTTTTCAGTGCAACTCACTCATATACTATGTACTACACTGTGCGTTTCTTATATTCTAAGTTTTTCAGTGCAACTCACTCATATACTATGTACTACACTGTGCGTTTCTTATATTCTAAGTTTTTCAGTGCAACTCACTCATATACTATGTGCTACACTGTGCGTTTCTTATATTCTAAGTTTTTCAGTGCAACTCACTCATATACTATGTGCTACACTGTGCGTTTCTTATATTCTAAGTTTTTCAGTGCAACTCACTCATATACTATGTGCTACACTGTGCGTTTCTTATATTCTAAGTTTTTCAGTGCAACTCACTCATATACTATGTGCTACACTGTGCGTTTCTTATATTCTAAGTTTTTCAGTGCAACTCACTCATATACTATGTACTACACTGTGCGTTTCTTATATTCTAAGTTTTTCAGTGCAACTCACTCATATACTATGTACTACACTGTGCGTTTCTTATATTCTAAGTTTTTCAGTGCAACTCACTCATATACTATGTACTACACTGTGCGTTTCTTATATTCTAAGTTTTTCAGTGCAACTCACTCATATACTATGTACTACACTGTGCGTTTCTTATATTCTAAGTTTTTCAGTGCAACTCACTCATATACTATGTACTACACTGTGCGTTGCTTATATTCTAAGTTTTTCAGTGCAACTCACTCATATACTATGTACTACACTGTGCGTTGCTTATATTCTAAGTTTTTCAGTGCAACTCACTCATATACTATGTACTACACTGTGCGTTTCTTATATTCTAAGTTTTTCAGTGCAACTCACTCATATACTATGTACTACACTGTGCGTTTCTTATATTCTAAGTTTTACAGTGCAACTCACTCATATACTATGTACTACACTGTGCGTTTCTTATATTCTAAGTTTTTCAGTGCAACTCACTCATATACTATGTACTACACTGTGCATTTCGTGTAAAGCGGGTTTTTCAGTAAATTCTAAGTTTTTCAGTGCACCTCATTCATATACTATGTACAATACTCTGCGTTTCTTATATTCTAAGTTTTTCAGTGCAACTCACTAATATACTATGTACTACACTGTGCGTTTCTTATATTCTAAGTTTTTCAGTGCAACTCACTCATATACTATGTACTACACTGTGCGTTTCTTATATTCTAAGTTTTTCAGTGCAACTCACTCATATACTATGTACTACACTGTGCGTTTCTTATATTCTAAGTTTTTCAGTGCAACTCACTCATATACTATGTATTACACTGTGCATTTCTTATATTCTAAGTTTTTCAGTGCAACTCACTCATATACTTTGTACTACACTGTTCTTTTCTTATATTCTAAGTTTTTCAGTGCAACTCACTCATATACTATGTACTACACTGTGCGTTTCTTATATTCTAACTTTTTCAGTGCAACTCACTCATATACTATGTACTACACTGTGCGTTTCTTATATTCTAAGTTTTTGAGTGCAACTCACTCATATACTATGTACTACACTGTGCGTTTCTTATATTCTAAGTTTTTCAGTGCAACTCAATCATATACTATGTACTACACTGTGCGTTTCTTATATTCTAAGTTTTTCAGTGCAACTCACTCATATACTATGTGCTACACTGTGCGTTTCTTATATTCTAACTTTTTCAGTGCAACTCACTCATATACTATTTGCTACACTGTGCGTTTCTTATATTCTAAGTTTTTCATTGCAACTCACTCATATACTATGTACTACACTGTGCGTTTCTTATATTCTAAGTTTTTCACTGAAACTCACTCATATACTATGTACTACACTGTGCGTTTCTTATATTCTAAGTTTTTCAGTGCAACTCACTCATATACTATGTACTATATTGTGCGTTTCTTATATTCTAAGTTTTTCAGTGCAACTCACTCATATACTATGTACTACACTGTGCGTTTCTTATATTCTAAGTTTTTCAGTGCAACTCAATCATATACTATGTATTACACTGTGCGTTTCTTATATTCTAAGTTTTTCAGTGCAACTCACTCATATACTATGTACTACACTGTGCGTTTCTTATATTCTAAGTTTTTCAGTGCAACTCACTCATATACTATGTACTACACTGTGCGTTTCTTATATTCTAAGTTTTTCAGTGCAACTCACTCATATACTATGTACTACACTATGCGTTTCTTATATTCTAAGTTTTTCAGTGCAACTCACTCATATACTATGTACTACACTGTGCGTTTCTTATATTCTAAGTTTTTCAGTGCAACTCACTCATATAGTATGTACTACTCTGTGCGTTTCTTATATTCTAAGTTTTTCAGTGCAACTCACTCATATACTATGTACTATACTGTGCATTTCGTGTAATGCGGGTTTTTCAGTAAATTCTAAGTTTTTCAGTACAACTCACTCATATACTATGTACTACACTGTGCGTTTCTTATATTCTAAGTTTTTCAGTGCAACTCACTCATATACTATGTACTACACTGTGCGTTTCTTATATTCAAAGTTTTTCAGTGCAACTCACTCATATACTATGTACTACACTGTGCGTTTCTTATATTCTAAGTTTTTCAGTGCAACTCACTCATATACTATGTACTACACTGTGCGTTTCTTATATTCTAAGTTTTTCAGTGCAACTCACTCATATACTATGTGCTACACTGTGCGTTTCTTATATTCTAAGTTTTTCAGTGCAACTCACTCATATACTATGTGCTACACTGTGCGTTTCTTATATTCTAAGTTTTTCAGTGCAACTCACTCATATACTATGTACTACACTGTGCATTTCTTATATTCTAAGTTTTTCAGTGCAACTCACTCATATACTATGTGCTACACTGTGCGTTTCTTATATTCTAAGTTTTTCAGTGCAACTCACTCATATACTATGTACTACACTGTGCGTTTCTTATATTCTAAGTTTTTCAGTGAAACTCACTCATATACTATGTACTACACTGTGCGTTTCTTATATTCTAAGTTTTTCAGTGCAACTCACTCACATACTATGTACTACACTGAGCGTTTCTTATACTCTAAGTTTTTCAGTGCAACTCACTCATATACTATGTACTACACTGTGCGTTTCTTATATTCTAAGTTTTTCAGTGCAACTCACTCATATACTATGTACTACACTGTGCGTTTCTTATATTCTAAGTTTTTCAGTGCAACTCACTCATATACTATGTACTACACTGTGCGTTTCTTATATTCTAAGTTTTCCAGTGCAACTCACTCATATACTATGTGCTACACTGTGCGTTTCTTATATTCTAAGTTTTTCAGTGCACATCACTCATATACTATGTGCTACACTGTGCGTTTCTTACATTCTAAGTTTTTCAGTGCACCTCACTCATATACTATGTGCTACACTGTGCGTTTCTTATATTCTAAGTTTTTCAGTGCAACTCACTCATATACTATATGCTACACTGTGCGTTTCTTATATTATAAGTTTTTCAGTGCAACTCACTCATATACTATGTGCTACACTGTGCGTTTCTTATATTCTAAGTTTTTCAGTGCAACTCACTCATATACTATGTGCTACACTGTGCGTTTCTTATTTTCTAAGTTTTTCAGTGCAACTCACTCATATACTATGTACTACACTGTGCGTTTCTTATATTCTAAGTTTTTCAGTGCAACTCACTCATATACTATGTACTACACTGTGCGTTTCTTATATTCTAAGTTTTTCAGTGCAACTCACTCATATACTATGTACTACACTTTGCGTTTCTTATATTCTAAGTTTTTCAGTGCAACTCACTCATATACTATGTACTACACTGTGCTTTTCTTATATTCTAAGTTTTTCAGTGCAACTCACTCATATACTATGTGCTACACTGTGCGTTTCTTATATTCTAAGTTTTTCAGTGCAACTCACTCATATACTATGTGCTACACTGTGCGTTTCTTATATTCTAAGTTTTACAGTGCAACTCACTCATATACTATGTACTACACTGTGCGTTTCTTATATTCTAAGTTTTTCAGTGCAACTCACTCATATACTATGTACTACACTGTGCGTTTCTTATATTCTAAGTTTTTCAGTGCAACTCACTCATATACTATGTACTACACTGTGCGTTTCTTATATTCTAAGTTTTTCAGTGCAACTCACTCATATACTATGTACTACACTGTGCGTTTCTTATATTCTAAGTTTTTCAGTGCAAATCACTCATATACTATGTACTACACTGTGCGTTTCTTATATTCTAAGTTTTTCAGTGCAACTCACTCATATACTATGTACTACACTGTGCGTTTCTTATATTCTAAGTTTTTCAGTGCAACTCACTCATATACTATGTACTACACTGTGCGTTGCTTATATTCTAAGTTTTTCAGTGCAACTCACTCATATACTATGTACTACACTGTGCGTTGCTTATATTCTAAGTTTTTCAGTGCAACTCACTCATATACTATGTACTACACTGTGCGTTTCTTATATTCTAAGTTTTTCAGTGCAACTCACTCATATACTATGTACTACACTGTGCGTTTCTTATATTCTAAGTTTTTCAGTGCAACTCACTCATATACTATGTACTACACTGTGCGTTTCTTATATTCTAAGTTTTTCAGTGCTACTCACTCATATACTATGTACTACACTGTGCATTTCGTGTAATGCGGGTTTTTCAGTAAATTCTAAGTTTTTCAGTGCACCTCATTCATATACTATGTACAATACTGTGCGTTTCTTATATTCTAAGTTTTTCAGTGCAACTCACTCATATACTATGTACTACACTGTGCGTTTCTTATATTCTAAGTTTTTCAGTGCAACTCACTCATATACTATGTACTACACTGTGCGTTTCTTATATTCTAAGTTTTTCAGTGCAACTCACTCATATACTATGTACTACACTGTGCGTTTCTTATATTCTAAGTTTTTCAGTGCAACTCACTCATATACTATGTATTACACTGTGCATTTCTTATATTCTAAGTTTTTCAGTGCAACTCACTCATATACTTTGTACTACACTGTTCTTTTCTTATATTCTAAGTTTTTCAGTGCAACTCACTCATATACTATGTACTACACTGTGCGTTTCTTATATTCTAACTTTTTCAGTGCAACTCACTCATATACTATGTACTACACTGTGCGTTTCTTATATTCTAACTTTTTCAGTGCAACTCACTCATATACTATGTACTACACTGTGCGTTTCTTATATTCTAAGTTTTTGAGTGCAACTCACTCATATAGTATGTACTACTCTGTGCGTTTCTTATATTCTAAGTTTTTCAGTGCAACTCACTCATATACTATGTACTATAATGTGCATTTCGTGTAATGCGGGTTTTTCAGTAAATTCTAAGTTTTTCAGTGCAACTCACTCATATACTATGTGCTACACTGTGCGTTTCTTATATTCTAAGTTTTTCAGTGCAACTCACTCATATACTATGTGCTACACTGTGCGTTTCTTATATTCTAAGTTTTTCAGTGCAACTCACTCATATACTATGTACTACACTGTGCGTTTCTTATATTCTAAGTTTTTCAGTGCAACTCACTCATATACTATGTGCTACACTGTGCGTTTCTTATATTCTAAGTTTTTCAGTGAAACTCACTCATATACTATGTACTACACTGTGCGTTTCTTATATTCTAAGTTTTTCAGTGCAACTCACTCACATACTATGTACTACACTGTGCGTTTCTTATACTCTAAGTTTTTCAGTTCAACTCACTCATATACTATGTACTACACTGTGCGTTTCTTATATTCTAAGTTTTTCAGTGCAACTCACTCATATACTATGTATTACACTGTGCGTTTCTTATATTCTAAGTTTTTCAGTGCAACTCACTCATATACTATGTACTACACTGTGCGTTTCTTATATTCTAAGTTTTTCAGTGCAACTCACTCATATACTATGAACTACACTGTGCGTTTCTTATATTCTAAGTTTTTCAGTGCAACTCACTCATATACTATGTACTACACTGTGCGTTTCTTATATTCTAAGTTTTTCAGTGCAACTCACTCATATACTATGTACTACACTGTGCGTTTCTTATATTCTAAGTTTTTCAGTGCAACTCACTCATATACTATGTACTACACTGTGCGTTTCTTATATTCTAAGTTTTTCAGTGCAACTCACTCATATACTATGTACTACACTGTGCGTTTCTTATATTCTAAGTTTTTCAGTGCAACACACTCATATACTATGTACTACACTGTGCGTTTCTTATATTCTAAGTTTTTCAGTGCAACTCACTCATATACTATGTACTACACTGTGCGTTTCTTATATTCTAAGTTTTTCAGTGCAACTCACTCATATACTATGTACTACACTGTGCGTTTCTTATATTCTAAGTTTTTCAGTGCAACTCACTCAAATACTATGTACTACACTGTGCGTTTTTTATATTCTAAGTTTTTCAGTGCAACTCACTCATATACTATGTACTACACTGTGCGTTTCTTAAATTCTAAGTTTTTCAGTGCAACTCACTCATATACTATGTACTACACTGTGCGTTTCTTATATTCTAAGTTTTTCAGTGCAACTCACTCATATACTATGTACTACACTGTGCGTTTCTTATATTCTAAGTTCTTCAGTGCAACTCACTCATATACTATGTACTACACTGTGCGTTTCTTATATTCTAAGTTTTTCAGTGCAACTCATTCATATACTATGTACTACACTGTGCATTTCGTGTAATGCGGGTTTTTCAGTAAATTCTAAGTTTTTCAGTGCAACTCATTCATATACTATGTACTATACTGTGCGTTTCTTATATTCTAAGTTTTTCAGTGCAACTCACTCATATACTATGTACTACACTGTGCGTTTCGTATATTCTAAGTTTTTCAGTGCAACTCACTCATATACTATGTACTACACTGTGCGTTTCTTATATTCTAAGTTTTTCAGTGCAACTCACTCATATACTATGTACTACACTGTGCGTTTCTTATATTCTAAGTTTTTCAGTGCAACTCACTCATATACTATGTACTACACTGTGCGTTTCTTATATTCAAAGTTTTTCAGTGCAACTCACTCATATACTATGTACTACACTGTGCGTTTCTTATATTCTAAGTTTTTCAGTGCAACTCACTCATATACTATGTACTACACTGTGCGTTTCTTATATTCTAAGTTTTTCAGTGCAACTCACTCATATACTATGTGCTACACTGTGCGTTTCTTATATTCTAAGTTTTTCAGTGCAACTCACTCATATACTATGTACTACACTGTGCGTTTCTTATATTCTAAGTTTTTCAGTGAAACTCACTCATATACTATGTACTACACTGTGCATTTCGTGTAATGCGGGTTTTTCAGTAAATTCTAAGTTTTTCAGTGCAACTCATTCATATACTATGTACTATACTGTGCGTTTCTTATATTCTAAGTTTTTCAGTGCAACTCACTCATATACTATGTACTACACTGTGCGTTTCGTATATTCTAAGTTTTTCAGTGCAACTCACTCATATACTATGTACTACACTGTGCGTTTCTTATATTCTAAGTTTTTCAGTGCAACTCACTCATATACTATGTACTACACTGTGCGTTTCTTATATTCTAAGTTTTTCAGTGCAACTCACTCATATACTATGTACTACACTGTGCGTTTCTTATATTCAAAGTTTTTCAGTGCAACTCACTCATATACTATGTACTACACTGTGCGTTTCTTATATTCTAAGTTTTTCAGTGCAACTCACTCATATACTATGTACTACACTGTGCGTTTCTTATATTCTAAGTTTTTCAGTGCAACTCACTCATATACTATGTGCTACACTGTGCGTTTCTTATATTCTAAGTTTTTCAGTGCAACTCACTCATATACTATGTACTACACTGTGCGTTTCTTATATTCTAAGTTTTTCAGTGAAACTCACTCATATACTATGTACTACACTGTGCGTTTCTTATATTCTAAGTTTTTCAGTGCAACTCAATCATATACTATGTATTACACTGTGCGTTTCTTATATTCTAAGTTTTTCAGTGCAACTCACTCATATACTATGTACTACACTGTGCGTTTCTTATATTCTAAGTTTTTCAGTGCAACTCACTCATATACTATGTACTACACTGTGCGTTTCTTATATTCTAAGTTTTTCAGTGCAACTCACTCATATACTATGTACTACACTATGCGTTTCTTATATTCTAAGTTTTTCAGTGCAACTCACTCATATACTATGTACTACACTGTGCGTTTCTTATATTCTAAGATTTTCAGTGCAACTCACTCATATAGTATGTACTACTCTGTGCGTTTCTTATATTCTAAGTTTTTCAGTGCAACTCACTCATATACTATGTACTATACTGTGCATTTCGTGTAATGCGGGTTTTTCAGTAAATTCTAAGTTTTTCAGTACAACTCACTCATATACTATGTACTACACTGTGCGTTTCTTATATTCTAAGTTTTTCAGTGCAACTCACTCATATACTATGTACTACACTGTGCGTTTCTTATATTCAAAGTTTTTCAGTGCAACTCACTCATATACTATGTACTACACTGTGCGTTTCTTATATTCTAAGTTTTTCAGTGCAACTCACTCATATACTATGTACTACACTGTGCGTTTCTTATATTCTAAGTTTTTCAGTGCAACTCACTCATATACTATGTGCTACACTGTGCGTTTCTTATATTCTAAGTTTTTCAGTGCAACTCACTCATATACTATGTACTACACTGTGCGTTGCTTATATTCTAAGTTTTTCAGTGCAATTCACTCATATACTATGTACTACACTGTGCGTTTCTTATATTCTAAGTTTTTCAGTGCAACTCACTCATATACTATGTACTACACTGTGCGTTTCTTATATTCTAAGTTTTTCAGTGCAACTCACTCATATACTATGTACTACACTGTGCGTTTCTTATATTCTAAGTTTTTCAGTGCTACTCACTCATATACTATGTACTACACTGTGCATTTCGTGTAATGCGGGTTTTTCAGTAAATTCTAAGTTTTTCAGTGCACCTCATTCATATACTATGTACAATACTGTGCGTTTCTTATATTCTAAGTTTTTCAGTGCAACTCACTCATATACTATGTACTACACTGTGCGTTTCTTATATTCTAAGTTTTTCAGTGCAACTCACTCATATACTATGTACTACACTGTGCGTTTCTTATATTCTAAGTTTTTCAGTGCAACTCACTCATATACTATGTACTACACTGTGCGTTTCTTATATTCTAAGTTTTTCAGTGCAACTCACTCATATACTATGTATTACACTGTGCATTTCTTATATTCTAAGTTTTTCAGTGCAACTCACTCATATACTTTGTACTACACTGTTCTTTTCTTATATTCTAAGTTTTTCAGTGCAACTCACTCATATACTATGTACTACACTGTGCGTTTCTTATATTCTAACTTTTTCAGTGCAACTCACTCATATACTATGTACTACACTGTGCGTTTCTTATATTCTAACTTTTTCAGTGCAACTCACTCATATACTATGTACTACACTGTGCGTTTCTTATATTCTAAGTTTTTGAGTGCAACTCACTCATATAGTATGTACTACTCTGTGCGTTTCTTATATTCTAAGTTTTTCAGTGCAACTCACTCATATACTATGTACTATACTGTGCATTTCGTGTAATGCGGGTTTTTCAGTAAATTCTAAGTTTTTCAGTGCAACTCACTCATATACTATGTGCTACACTGTGCGTTTCTTATAGTCTAAGTTTTTCAGTGCAACTCACTCATATACTATGTGCTACACTGTGCGTTTCTTATATTCTAAGTTTTTCAGTGCAACTCACTCATATACTATGTACTACACTGTGCGTTTCTTATATTCTAAGTTTTTCAGTGCAACTCACTCATATAATATGTGCTACACTGTGCGTTTCTTATATTCTAAGTTTTTCAGTGCAACTCACTCATATACTATGTACTACACTGTGCGTTTCTTATATTCTAAGTTTTTCAGTGAAACTCACTCATATACTATGTACTACACTGTGCGTTTCTTATATTCTAAGTTTTTCAGTGCAACTCACTCACATACTATGTACTACACTGTGCGTTTCTTATACTCTAAGTTTTTCAGTTCAACTCACTCATATACTATGTACTACACTGTGCGTTTCTTATATTCTAAGTTTTTCAGTGCAACTCACTCATATACTATGTACTACACTGTGCGTTTCTTATATTCTAAGTTTTTCAGTGCAACTCACTCATATACTATGTACTACACTGTGCGTTTCTTATATTCTAAGTTTTTCAGTGCAACTCACTCATATACTATGTACTACACTGTGCGTTTCTTATATTCTAAGTTTTTCAGTGCAACTCACTCATATACTATGTGCTACACTGTGCGTTTCTTATATTCTAAGTTTTTCAGTGCAACTCACTCATATACTATGTACTACACTGTGCGTTTCTTATATTCTAAGTTTTTCAGTGAAACTCACTCATATACTATGTACTACACTGTGCGTTTCTTATATTCTAAGTTTTTCAGTGCAACTCAATCATATACTATGTATTACACTGTGCGTTTCTTATATTCTAAGTTTTTCAGTGCAACTCACTCATATACTATGTACTACACTGTGCGTTTCTTATATTCTAAGTTTTTCAGTGCAACTCACTCATATACTATGTACTACACTGTGCGTTTCTTATATTCTAAGTTTTTCAGTGCAACTCACTCATATACTATGTACTACACTATGCGTTTCTTATATTCTAAGTTTTTCAGTGCAACTCACTCATATACTATGTACTACACTGTGCGTTTCTTATATTCTAAGATTTTCAGTGCAACTCACTCATATAGTATGTACTACTCTGTGCGTTTCTTATATTCTAAGTTTTTCAGTGCAACTCACTCATATACTATGTACTATACTGTGCATTTCGTGTAATGCGGGTTTTTCAGTAAATTCTAAGTTTTTCAGTACAACTCACTCATATACTATGTACTACACTGTGCGTTTCTTATATTCTAAGTTTTTCAGTGCAACTCACTCATATACTATGTACTACACTGTGCGTTTCTTATATTCAAAGTTTTTCAGTGCAACTCACTCATATACTATGTACTACACTGTGCGTTTCTTATATTCTAAGTTTTTCAGTGCAACTCACTCATATACTATGTACTACACTGTGCGTTTCTTATATTCTAAGTTTTTCAGTGCAACTCACTCATATACTATGTGCTACACTGTGCGTTTCTTATATTCTAAGTTTTTCAGTGCAACTCACTCATATACTATGTACTACACTGTGCGTTGCTTATATTCTAAGTTTTTCAGTGCAATTCACTCATATACTATGTACTACACTGTGCGTTTCTTATATTCTAAGTTTTTCAGTGCAACTCACTCATATACTATGTACTACACTGTGCGTTTCTTATATTCTAAGTTTTTCAGTGCAACTCACTCATATACTATGTACTACACTGTGCGTTTCTTATATTCTAAGTTTTTCAGTGCTACTCACTCATATACTATGTACTACACTGTGCATTTCGTGTAATGCGGGTTTTTCAGTAAATTCTAAGTTTTTCAGTGCACCTCATTCATATACTATGTACAATACTGTGCGTTTCTTATATTCTAAGTTTTTCAGTGCAACTCACTCATATACTATGTACTACACTGTGCGTTTCTTATATTCTAAGTTTTTCAGTGCAACTCACTCATATACTATGTACTACACTGTGCGTTTCTTATATTCTAAGTTTTTCAGTGCAACTCACTCATATACTATGTACTACACTGTGCGTTTCTTATATTCTAAGTTTTTCAGTGCAACTCACTCATATACTATGTATTAAACTGTGCATTTCTTATATTCTAAGTTTTTCAGTGCAACTCACTCATATACTTTGTACTACACTGTTCTTTTCTTATATTCTAAGTTTTTCAGTGCAACTCACTCATATACTATGTACTACACTGTGCGTTTCTTATATTCTAACTTTTTCAGTGCAACTCACTCATATACTATGTACTACACTGTGCGTTTCTTATATTCTAACTTTTTCAGTGCAACTCACTCATATACTATGTACTACACTGTGCGTTTCTTATATTCTAAGTTTTTGAGTGCAACTCACTCATATAGTATGTACTACTCTGTGCGTTTCTTATATTCTAAGTTTTTCAGTGCAACTCACTCATATACTATGTACTATACTGTGCATTTCGTGTAATGCGGGTTTTTCAGTAAATTCTAAGTTTTTCAGTGCAACTCACTCATATACTATGTGCTACACTGTGCGTTTCTTATAGTCTAAGTTTTTCAGTGCAACTCACTCATATACTATGTGCTACACTGTGCGTTTCTTATATTCTAAGTTTTTCAGTGCAACTCACTCATATACTATGTACTACACTGTGCGTTTCTTATATTCTAAGTTTTTCAGTGCAACTCACTCATATAATATGTGCTACACTGTGCGTTTCTTATATTCTAAGTTTTTCAGTGCAACTCACTCATATACTATGTACTACACTGTGCGTTTCTTATATTCTAAGTTTTTCAGTGAAACTCACTCATATACTATGTACTACACTGTGCGTTTCTTATATTCTAAGTTTTTCAGTGCAACTCACTCACATACTATGTACTACACTGTGCGTTTCTTATACTCTAAGTTTTTCAGTTCAACTCACTCATATACTATGTACTACACTGTGCGTTTCTTATATTCTAAGTTTTTCAGTGCAACTCACTCATATACTATGTACTACACTGTGCGTTTCTTATATTCTAAGTTTTTCAGTGCAACTCACTCATATACTATGTACTACACTATGCGTTTCTTATATTCTAAGTTTTTCAGTGCAACTCACTCATATACTATGTACTACACTGTGCGTTTCTTATATTCTAAGATTTTCAGTGCAACTCACTCATATAGTATGTACTACTCTGTGCGTTTCTTATATTCTAAGTTTTTCAGTGCAACTCACTCATATACTATGTACTATACTGTGCATTTCGTGTAATGCGGGTTTTTCAGTAAATTCTAAGTTTTTCAGTACAACTCACTCATATACTATGTACTACACTGTGCGTTTCTTATATTCTAAGTTTTTCAGTGCAACTCACTCATATACTATGTACTACACTGTGCGTTTCTTATATTCAAAGTTTTTCAGTGCAACTCACTCATATACTATGTACTACACTGTGCGTTTCTTATATTCTAAGTTTTTCAGTGCAACTCACTCATATACTATGTACTACACTGTGCGTTTCTTATATTCTAAGTTTTTCAGTGCAACTCACTCATATACTATGTGCTACACTGTGCGTTTCTTATAGTCTAAGTTTTTCAGTGCAACTCACTCATATACTATGTGCTACACTGTGCGTTTCTTATATTCTAAGTTTTTCAGTGCAACTCACTCATATACTATGTACTACACTGTGCGTTTCTTATATTCTAAGTTTTTCAGTGCAACTCACTCATATAATATGTGCTACACTGTGCGTTTCTTATATTCTAAGTTTTTCAGTGCAACTCACTCATATACTATGTACTACACTGTGCGTTTCTTATATTCTAAGTTTTTCAGTGAAACTCACTCATATACTATGTACTACACTGTGCGTTTCTTATATTCTAAGTTTTTCAGTGCAACTCACTCACATACTATGTACTACACTGTGCGTTTCTTATACTCTAAGTTTTTCAGTTCAACTCACTCATATACTATGTACTACACTGTGCGTTTCTTATATTCTAAGTTTTTCAGTGCAACTCACTCATATACTATGTACTACACTGTGCGTTTCTTATATTCTAAGTTTTTCAGTGCAACTCACTCATATACTATGTACTACACTATGCGTTTCTTATATTCTAAGTTTTTCAGTGCAACTCACTCATATACTATGTACTACACTGTGCGTTTCTTATATTCTAAGATTTTCAGTGCAACTCACTCATATAGTATGTACTACTCTGTGCGTTTCTTATATTCTAAGTTTTTCAGTGCAACTCACTCATATACTATGTACTATACTGTGCATTTCGTGTAATGCGGGTTTTTCAGTAAATTCTAAGTTTTTCAGTACAACTCACTCATATACTATGTACTACACTGTGCGTTTCTTATATTCTAAGTTTTTCAGTGCAACTCACTCATATACTATGTACTACACTGTGCGTTTCTTATATTCAAAGTTTTTCAGTGCAACTCACTCATATACTATGTACTACACTGTGCGTTTCTTATATTCTAAGTTTTTCAGTGCAACTCACTCATATACTATGTACTACACTGTGCGTTTCTTATATTCTAAGTTTTTCAGTGCAACTCACTCATATACTATGTGCTACACTGTGCGTTTCTTATATTCTAAGTTTTTCAGTGCAACTCACTCATATACTATGTACTACACTGTGCGTTGCTTATATTCTAAGTTTTTCAGTGCAACTCACTCATATACTATGTACTACACTGTGCGTTTCTTATATTCTAAGTTTTTCAGTGCAACTCACTCATATACTATGTACTACACTGTGCGTTTCTTATATTCTAAGTTTTTCAGTGCAACTCACTCATATACTATGTACTACACTGTGCGTTTCTTATATTCTAAGTTTTTCAGTGCTACTCACTCATATACTATGTACTACACTGTGCATTTCGTGTAATGCGGGTTTTTCAGTAAATTCTAAGTTTTTCAGTGCACCTCATTCATATACTATGTACAATACTGTGCGTTTCTTATATTCTAAGTTTTTCAGTGCAACTCACTCATATACTATGTACTACACTGTGCGTTTCTTATATTCTAAGTTTTTCAGTGCAACTCACTCATATACTATGTACTACACTGTGCGTTTCTTATATTCTAAGTTTTTCAGTGCAACTCACTCATATACTATGTACTACACTGTGCGTTTCTTATATTCTAAGTTTTTCAGTGCAACTCACTCATATACTATGTACTATACTGTGCATTTCGTGTAATGCGGGTTTTTCAGTAAATTCTAAGTTTTTCAGTGCAACTCACTCATATACTATGTGCTACACTGTGCGTTTCTTATAGTCTAAGTTTTTCAGTGCAACTCACTCATATACTATGTGCTACACTGTGCGTTTCTTATATTCTAAGTTTTTCAGTGCAACTCACTCATATACTATGTACTACACTGTGCGTTTCTTATATTCTAAGTTTTTCAGTGCAACTCACTCATATACTATGTGCTACACTGTGCGTTTCTTATATTCTAAGTTTTTCAGTGCAACTCACTCATATAGTATGTACTACACTGTGCGTTTCTTATATTCTAAGTTTTTCAGTGAAACTCACTCATATACTATGTACTACACTGTGCGTTTCTTATATTCTAAGTTTTTCAGTGCAACTCACTCACATACTATGTACTACACTGTGCGTTTCTTATACTCTAAGTTTTTCAGTTCAACTCACTCATATACTATGTACTACACTGTGCGTTTCTTATATTCTAAGTTTTTCAGTGCAACTCACTCATATACTATGTATTACACTGTGCGTTTCTTATATTCTAAGTTTTTCAGTGCAACTCACTCATATACTATGTACTACACTGTGCGTTTCTTATATTCTAAGTTTTTCAGTGCAACTCACTCATATACTATGTACTACACTGTGCGTTTCTTATATTCTAAGTTTTTCAGTGCAACTCACTCATATACTATGTACTACAGTGTGCGTTTCTTATATTCAAAGTTTTTCAGTGCAACTCACTCATATACTATGTACTACACTGTGCGTTTCTTATATTCTACATTTTTCAGTGCAACTCACTCATATACTATGTACTACACTGTGCGTTTCTTATATTCTAAGTTTTTCAGTGCAACTCACTCATATACTATGTGCTACACTGTGCGTTTCTTATATTCTAAGTTTTTCAGTGCAACTCACTCATATACTATGTGCTACACTGTGCGTTTCTTATATTCTAAGTTTTTCAGTGCAACTCACTCATATACTATGTACTACACTGTGCGTTTCTTATATTCTAAGTTTTTCAGTGAAACTCACTCATATACTATGTACTACACTGTGCGTTTCTTATATTCTAAGTTTTTCAGTGCAACTCAATCATATACTATGTATTACACTGTGCGTTTCTTATATTCTAAGTTTTTCAGTGCAACTCACTCATATACTATGTACTACACTGTGCGTTTCTTATATTCTAAGTTTTTCAGTGCAACTCACTCATATACTATGTACTACACTGTGCGTTTCTTATATTCTAAGTTTTTCAGTGCAACTCACTCATATACTATGTACTACACTATGCGTTTCTTATATTCTAAGTTTTTCAGTGCAACTCACTCATATACTATGTACTACACTGTGCGTTTCTTATATTCTAAGATTTTCAGTGCAACTCACTCATATAGTATGTACTACTCTGTGCGTTTCCTATATTCTAAGTTTTTCAGTGCAACTCACTCATATACTATGTACTATACTGTGCATTTCGTGTAATGCGGGTTTTTCAGTAAATTCTAAGTTTTTCAGTACAACTCACTCATATACTATGTACTACACTGTGCGTTTCTTATATTCTAAGTTTTTCAGTGCAACTCACTCATATACTATGTACTACACTGTGCGTTTCTTATATTCAAAGTTTTTCAGTGCAACTCACTCATATACTATGTACTACACTGTGCGTTTCTTATATTCTAAGTTTTTCAGTGCAACTCACTCATATACTATGTACTACACTGTGCGTTTCTTATATTCTAAGTTTTTCAGTGCAACTCACTCATATACTATGTGCTACACTGTGCGTTTCTTATATTCTAAGTTTTTCAGTGCAACTCACTCATATACTATGTACTACACTGTGCGTTGCTTATATTCTAAGTTTTTCAGTGCAACTCACTCATATACTATGTACTACACTGTGCGTTTCTTATATTCTAAGTTTTTCAGTGCAACTCACTCATATACTATGTACTACACTGTGCGTTTCTTATATTCTAAGTTTTTCAGTGCAACTCACTCATATACTATGTACTACACTATGCGTTTCTTATATTCTAAGTTTTTCAGTGCAACTCACTCATATACTATGTACTACACTGTGCGTTTCTTATATTCTAAGATTTTCAGTGCAACTCACTCATATAGTATGTACTACTCTGTGCGTTTCTTATATTCTAAGTTTTTCAGTGCAACTCACTCATATACTATGTACTATACTGTGCATTTCGTGTAATGCGGGTTTTTCAGTAAATTCTAAGTTTTTCAGTACAACTCACTCATATACTATGTACTACACTGTGCGTTTCTTATATTCTAAGTTTTTCAGTGCAACTCACTCATATACTATGTGCTACACTGTGCGTTTCTTATATTCTAAGTTTTTCAGTGCAACTCACTCATATAGTATGTACTACACTGTGCGTTTCTTATATTCTAAGTTTTTCAGTGAAACTCACTCATATACTATGTACTACACTGTGCGTTTCTTATATTCTAAGTTTTTCAGTGCAACTCACTCACATACTATGTACTACACTGTGCGTTTCTTATACTCTAAGTTTTTCAGTTCAACTCACTCATATACTATGTACTACACTGTGCGTTTCTTATATTCTAAGTTTTTCAGTGCAACTCACTCATATACTATGTATTACACTGTGCGTTTCTTATATTCTAAGTTTTTCAGTGCAACTCACTCATATACTATGTACTACACTGTGCGTTTCTTATATTCTAAGTTTTTCAGTGCAACTCACTCATATACTATGTACTACACTGTGCGTTTCTTATATTCTAAGTTTTTCAGTGCAACTCACTCATATACTATGTACTACAGTGTGCGTTTCTTATATTCAAAGTTTTTCAGTGCAACTCACTCATATACTATGTACTACACTGTGCGTTTCTTATATTCTACATTTTTCAGTGCAACTCACTCATATACTATGTACTACACTGTGCGTTTCTTATATTCTAAGTTTTTCAGTGCAACTCACTCATATACTATGTGCTACACTGTGCGTTTCTTATATTCTAAGTTTTTCAGTGCAACTCACTCATATACTATGTGCTACACTGTGCGTTTCTTATATTCTAAGTTTTTCAGTGCAACTCACTCATATACTATGTACTACACTGTGCGTTTCTTATATTCTAAGTTTTTCAGTGAAACTCACTCATATACTATGTACTACACTGTGCGTTTCTTATATTCTAAGTTTTTCAGTGCAACTCAATCATATACTATGTATTACACTGTGCGTTTCTTATATTCTAAGTTTTTCAGTGCAACTCACTCATATACTATGTACTACACTGTGCGTTTCTTATATTCTAAGTTTTTCAGTGCAACTCACTCATATACTATGTACTACACTGTGCGTTTCTTATATTCTAAGTTTTTCAGTGCAACTCACTCATATACTATGTACTACACTATGCGTTTCTTATATTCTAAGTTTTTCAGTGCAACTCACTCATATACTATGTACTACACTGTGCGTTTCTTATATTCTAAGATTTTCAGTGCAACTCACTCATATAGTATGTACTACTCTGTGCGTTTCCTATATTCTAAGTTTTTCAGTGCAACTCACTCATATACTATGTACTATACTGTGCATTTCGTGTAATGCGGGTTTTTCAGTAAATTCTAAGTTTTTCAGTACAACTCACTCATATACTATGTACTACACTGTGCGTTTCTTATATTCTAAGTTTTTCAGTGCAACTCACTCATATACTATGTACTACACTGTGCGTTTCTTATATTCAAAGTTTTTCAGTGCAACTCACTCATATACTATGTACTACACTGTGCGTTTCTTATATTCTAAGTTTTTCAGTGCAACTCACTCATATACTATGTACTACACTGTGCGTTTCTTATATTCTAAGTTTTTCAGTGCAACTCACTCATATACTATGTGCTACACTGTGCGTTTCTTATATTCTAAGTTTTTCAGTGCAACTCACTCATATACTATGTACTACACTGTGCGTTGCTTATATTCTAAGTTTTTCAGTGCAACTCACTCATATACTATGTACTACACTGTGCGTTTCTTATATTCTAAGTTTTTCAGTGCAACTCACTCATATACTATGTACTACACTGTGCGTTTCTTATATTCTAAGTTTTTCAGTGCAACTCACTCATATACTATGTACTACACTGTGCGTTTCTTATATTCTAAGTTTTTCAGTGCAACTCACTCATATACTATGTACTACACTGTGCGTTTCTTATATTCTAAGTTTTTCAGTGCAACTCACTCATATACTATGTATTACACTGTGCATTTCTTATATTCTAAGTTTTTCAGTGCAACTCACTCATATACTTTGTACTACACTGTTCTTTTCTTATATTCTAAGTTTTTCAGTGCAACTCACTCATATACTATGTACTACACTGTGCGTTTCTTATATTCTAACTTTTTCAGTGCAACTCACTCATATACTATGTACTACACTGTGCGTTTCTTATATTCTAACTTTTTCAGTGCAACTCACTCATATACTATGTACTACACTGTGCGTTTCTTATATTCTAAGTTTTTGAGTGCAACTCACTCATATAGTATGTACTACTCTGTGCGTTTCTTATATTCTAAGTTTTTCAGTGCAACTCACTCATATACTATGTACTATACTGTGCATTTCGTGTAATGCGGGTTTTTCAGTAAATTCTAAGTTTTTCAGTGCAACTCACTCATATACTATGTGCTACACTGTGCGTTTCTTATATTCTAAGTTTTTCAGTGCAACTCACTCATATACTATGTGCTACACTGTGCGTTTCTTATATTCTAAGTTTTTCAGTGCAACTCACTCATATACTATGTACTACACTGTGCGTTTCTTATATTCTAAGTTTTTCAGTGCAACTCACTCATATACTATGTGCTACACTGTGCGTTTCTTATATTCTAAGTTTTTCAGTGCAACTCACTCATATACTATGTACTACACTGTGCGTTTCTTATATTCTAAGTTTTTCAGTGAAACTCACTCATATACTATGTACTACACTGTGCGTTTCTTATATTCTAAGTTTTTCAGTGCAACTCACTCACATACTATGTACTACACTGTGCGTTTCTTATACTCTAAGTTTTTCAGTTCAACTCACTCATATACTATGTACTACACTGTGCGTTTCTTATATTCTAAGTTTTTCAGTGCAACTCACTCATATACTATGTATTACACTGTGCGTTTCTTATATTCTAAGTTTTTCAGTGCAACTCACTCATATACTATGTACTACACTGTGCGTTTCTTATATTCTAAGTTTTTCAGTGCAACTCACTCATATACTATGTACTACACTGTGCGTTTCTTATATTCTAAGTTTTTCAGTGCAACTCACTCATATACTATGTACTACACTGTGCGTTTCTTATATTCTAAGTTTTTCAGTGCAACTCACTCATATACTATGTACTACACTGTGCGTTTCTTATATTCTAAGTTTTTCAGTGCAACTCACTCATATACTATGTACTACACTGTGCGTTTCTTATATTCTAAGTTTTTCAGTGCAACTCACTCATATACTATGTACTACACTGTGCGTTTCTTATATTCTAAGTTTTTCAGTGCAACTCACTCATATACTATGTACTACACTGTGCGTTTCTTATATTCTAAGTTTTTCAGTGCAACACACTCATATACTATGTGCTACACTGTGCGTTTCTTATATTCTAAGTTTTTTAGTGCAACTCACTCATATACTATGTACTACACTGTGCGTTTCTTATATTCTAAGTTTTTCAGTGAAACTCACTCATATACTATGTACTACACTGTGCGTTTCTTATATTCTAAGTTTTTCAGTGCAACTCAATCATATACTATGTTACACTGTGCGTTTCTTATATTCTAAGTTTTTCAGTGCAACTCACTCATATACTATGTACTACACTGTGCGTTTCTTATATTCTAAGTTTTTCAGTGCAACTCACTCATATACTATGTACTACACTGTGCGTTTCTTATATTCTAAGTTTTTCAGTGCAACTCACTCATATACTATGTACTACACTATGCGTTTCTTATATTCTAAGTTTTTCAGTGCAACTCACTCATATACTATGTACTACACTGTGCGTTTCTTATATTCTAAGATTTTCAGTGCAACTCACTCATATAGTATGTACTACTCTGTGCGTTTCTTATATTCTAAGTTTTTCAGTGCAACTCACTCATATACTATGTACTATACTGTGCATTTCGTGTAATGCGGGTTTTTCAGTAAATTCTAAGTTTTTCAGTACAACTCACTCATATACTATGTACTACACTGTGCGTTTCTTATATTCTAAGTTTTTCAGTGCAACTCACTCATATACTATGTACTACACTGTGCGTTTCTTATATTCAAAGTTTTTCAGTGCAACTCACTCATATACTATGTACTACACTGTGCGTTTCTTATATTCTAAGTTTTTCAGTGCAACTCACTCATATACTATGTACTACACTGTGCGTTTCTTATATTCTAAGTTTTTCAGTGCAACTCACTCATATACTATGTGCTACACTGTGCGTTTCTTATATTCTAAGTTTTTCAGTGCAACTCACTCATATACTATGTACTACACTGTGCGTTGCTTATATTCTAAGTTTTTCAGTGCAACTCACTCATATACTATGTACTACACTGTGCGTTTCTTATATTCTAAGTTTTTCAGTGCAACTCACTCATATACTATGTACTACACTGTGCGTTTCTTATATTCTAAGTTTTTCAGTGCAACTCACTCATATACTATGTACTACACTGTGCGTTTCTTATATTCTAAGTTTTTCAGTGCTACTCACTCATATACTATGTACTACACTGTGCATTTCGTGTAATGCGGGTTTTTCAGTAAATTCTAAGTTTTTCAGTGCACCTCATTCATATACTATGTACAATACTGTGCGTTTCTTATATTCTAAGTTTTTCAGTGCAACTCACTCATATACTATGTACTACACTGTGCGTTTCTTATATTCTAAGTTTTTCAGTGCAACTCACTCATATACTATGTACTACACTGTGCGTTTCTTATATTCTAAGTTTTTCAGTGCAACTCACTCATATACTATGTACTACACTGTGCGTTTCTTATATTCTAAGTTTTTCAGTGCAACTCACTCATATACTATGTATTACACTGTGCATTTCTTATATTCTAAGTTTTTCAGTGCAACTCACTCATATACTTTGTACTACACTGTTCTTTTCTTATATTCTAAGTTTTTCAGTGCAACTCACTCATATACTATGTACTACACTGTGCGTTTCTTATATTCTAACTTTTTCAGTGCAACTCACTCATATACTATGTACTACACTGTGCGTTTCTTATATTCTAACTTTTTCAGTGCAACTCACTCATATACTATGTACTACACTGTGCGTTTCTTATATTCTAAGTTTTTGAGTGCAACTCACTCATATAGTATGTACTACTCTGTGCGTTTCTTATATTCTAAGTTTTTCAGTGCAACTCACTCATATACTATGTACTATACTGTGCATTTCGTGTAATGCGGGTTTTTCAGTAAATTCTAAGTTTTTCAGTGCAACTCACTCATATACTATGTGCTACACTGTGCGTTTCTTATATTCTAAGTTTTTCAGTGCAACTCACTCATATACTATGTGCTACACTGTGCGTTTCTTATATTCTAAGTTTTTCAGTGCAACTCACTCATATACTATGTACTACACTGTGCGTTTCTTATATTCTAAGTTTTTCAGTGCAACTCACTCATATACTATGTGCTACACTGTGCGTTTCTTATATTCTAAGTTTTTCAGTGCAACTCACTCATATACTATGTACTACACTGTGCGTTTCTTATATTCTAAGTTTTTCAGTGAAACTCACTCATATACTATGTACTACACTGTGCGTTTCTTATATTCTAAGTTTTTCAGTGCAACTCACTCACATACTATGTACTACACTGTGCGTTTCTTATACTCTAAGTTTTTCAGTTCAACTCACTCATATACTATGTACTACACTGTGCGTTTCTTATATTCTAAGTTTTTCAGTGCAACTCACTCATATACTATGTATTACACTGTGCGTTTCTTATATTCTAAGTTTTTCAGTGCAACTCACTCATATACTATGTACTACACTGTGCGTTTCTTATATTCTAAGTTTTTCAGTGCAACTCACTCATATACTATGTACTACACTGTGCATTTCTTATATTCTAAGTTTTTCAGTGCAACTCACTCATATACTATGTACTACACTGTGCGTTTCTTATATTCTAAGTTTTTCAGTGCAACTCACTCATATACTATGTACTACACTGTGCGTTTCTTATATTCTAAGTTTTTCAGTTCAACTCACTCATATACTATGTACTACACTGTGCGTTTCTTATATTCTAAGTTTTTCAGTGCAACTCACTCATATACTATGTACTACACTGTGCGTTTCTTATATTCTAAGTTTTTCAGTGCAACTCACTCATATACTATGTACTACACTGTGCGTTTCTTATATTCTAAGTTTTTCAGTGCAACACACTCATATACTATGTACTACACTGTGCGTTTCTTATATTCTAAGTTTTTCAGTGCAACTCACTCATATACTATGTACTACACTGTGCATTTCTTATATTCTAAGTTTTTCAGTGCAACTCACTCATATACTATGTACTACACTGTGCGTTTCTTATATTCTAAGTTTTTCAGTGCAACTCACTCAAATACTATGTACTACACTGTGCGTTTTTTATATTCTAAGTTTTTCAGTGCAACTCACTCATATACTATGTACTACACTGTGCGTTTCTTAAATTCTAAGTTTTTCAGTGCAACTCACTCATATACTATGTACTACACTGTGCGTTTCTTATATTCTAAGTTTTTCAGTGCAACTCACTCATATACTATGTACTACACTGTGCGTTTCTTATATTCTAAGTTTTTCAGTGCAACTCACTCATATACTATGTACTACACTGTGCGTTTCTTATATTCTAAGTTTTTCAGTGCAACTCATTCATATACTATGTACTACACTGTGCATTTCGTGTAATGCGGGTTTTTCAGTAAATTCTAAGTTTTTCAGTGCAACTCATTCATATACTATGTACTATACTGTGCGTTTCTTATATTCTAAGTTTTTCAGTGCAACTCACTCATATACTATGTACTACACTGTGCGTTTCTTATATTCTAAGTTTTTCAGTGCAACTCACTCATATACTATGTACTACACTGTGCGTTTCTTATATTCTAAGTTTTTCAGTGCAACTCACTCATATACTATGTACTACACTGTGCGTTTCTTATATTCTAAGTTTTTCAGTGCAACTCACTCATATACTATGTACTACACTGTGCGTTTCTTATATTCTAAGTTTTTCAGTGCAACTCACTCATATACTATGTACTACACTGTGCGTTTCTTATATTCTAAGTTTTTCAGTGCAACTCACTCATATACTATGTACTACACTGTGCGTTTCTTATATTCTAAGTTTTTCAGTGCAACTCACTCATATACTATGTGCTACACTGTGCGTTTCTTATATTCTAAGTTTTTCAGTGCAACTCACTCATATACTATGTACTACACTGTGCGTTTCTTATATTCTAAGTTTTTCAGTGAAACTCACTCATATACTATGTACTACACTGTGCGTTTCTTATATTCTAAGTTTTTCAGTGCAACTCACTCATATACTATGTACTACACTGTGCGTTTCTTATATTCTAAGTTTTTCAGTGCAACTCACTCAAATACTATGTACTACACTGTGCGTTTTTTATATTCTAAGTTTTTCAGTGCAACTCACTCATATACTATGTACTACACTGTGCGTTTCTTAAATTCTAAGTTTTTCAGTGCAACTCACTCATATACTATGTACTACACTGTGCGTTTCTTATATTCTAAGTTTTTCAGTGCAACTCACTCATATACTATGTACTACACTGTGCGTTTCTTATATTCTAAGTTTTTCAGTGCAACTCACTCATATACTATGTACTACACTGTGCGTTTCTTATATTCTAAGTTTTTCAGTGCAACACACTCATATACTATGTACTACACTGTGCGTTTCTTATATTCTAAGTTTTTCAGTGCAACTCACTCATATACTATGTACTACACTGTGCGTTTCTTATATTCTAAGTTTTTCAGTGCAACTCACTCATATACTATGTACTACACTGTGCGTTTCTTATATTCTAAGTTTTTCAGTGCAACTCACTCAAATACTATGTACTACACTGTGCGTTTTTTATATTCTAAGTTTTTCAGTGCAACTCACTCATATACTATGTACTACACTGTGCGTTTCTTAAATTCTAAGTTTTTCAGTGCAACTCACTCATATACTATGTACTACACTGTGCGTTTCTTATATTCTAAGTTTTTCAGTGCAACTCACTCATATACTATGTACTACACTGTGCGTTTCTTATATTCTAAGTTTTTCAGTGCAACTCACTCATATACTATGTACTACACTGTGCGTTTCTTATATTCTAAGTTTTTCAGTGCAACTCATTCATATACTATGTACTACACTGTGCATTTCGTGTAATGCGGGTTTTTCAGTAAATTCTAAGTTTTTCAGTGCAACTCATTCATATACTATGTACTATACTGTGCGTTTCTTATATTCTAAGTTTTTCAGTGCAACTCACTCATATACTATGTACTACACTGTGCGTTTCTTATATTCTAAGTTTTTCAGTGCAACTCACTCATATACTATGTACTACACTGTGCGTTTCTTATATTCTAAGTTTTTCAGTGCAACTCACTCATATACTATGTACTACACTGTGCGTTTCTTATATTCTAAGTTTTTCAGTGCAACTCACTCAAATACTATGTACTACACTGTGCGTTTTTTATATTCTAAGTTTTTCAGTGCAACTCACTCATATACTATGTACTACACTGTGCGTTTCTTAAATTCTAAGTTTTTCAGTGCAACTCACTCATATACTATGTACTACACTGTGCGTTTCTTATATTCTAAGTTTTTCAGTGCAACTCACTCATATACTATGTACTACACTGTGCGTTTCTTATATTCTAAGTTTTTCAGTGCAACTCACTCATATACTATGTACTACACTGTGCGTTTCTTATATTCTAAGTTTTTCAGTGCAACACACTCATATACTATGTACTACACTGTGCGTTTCTTATATTCTAAGTTTTTCAGTGCAACTCACTCATATACTATGTACTACACTGTGCGTTTCTTATATTCTAAGTTTTTCAGTGCAACTCACTCATATACTATGTACTACACTGTGCGTTTCTTATATTCTAAGTTTTTCAGTGCAACTCACTCAAATACTATGTACTACACTGTGCGTTTTTTATATTCTAAGTTTTTCAGTGCAACTCACTCATATACTATGTACTACACTGTGCGTTTCTTAAATTCTAAGTTTTTCAGTGCAACTCACTCATATACTATGTACTACACTGTGCGTTTCTTATATTCTAAGTTTTTCAGTGCAACTCACTCATATACTATGTACTACACTGTGCGTTTCTTATATTCTAAGTTTTTCAGTGCAACTCACTCATATACTATGTACTACACTGTGCGTTTCTTATATTCTAAGTTTTTCAGTGCAACTCATTCATATACTATGTACTACACTGTGCATTTCGTGTAATGCGGGTTTTTCAGTAAATTCTAAGTTTTTCAGTGCAACTCATTCATATACTATGTACTATACTGTGCGTTTCTTATATTCTAAGTTTTTCAGTGCAACTCACTCATATACTATGTACTACACTGTGCGTTTCTTATATTCTAAGTTTTTCAGTGCAACTCACTCATATACTATGTACTACACTGTGCGTTTCTTATATTCTAAGTTTTTCAGTGCAACTCACTCATATACTATGTACTACACTGTGCGTTTCTTATATTCTAAGTTTTTCAGTGCAACTCACTCATATACTATGTACTACACTGTGCGTTTCTTATATTCTAAGTTTTTCAGTGCAACTCACTCATATACTATGTACTACACTGTGCGTTTCTTATATTCTAAGTTTTTCAGTGCAACTCACTCATATACTATGTACTACACTGTGCGTTTCTTATATTCTAAGTTTTTCAGTGCAACACACTCATATACTATGTACTACACTGTGCGTTTCTTATATTCTAAGTTTTTCAGTGCAACTCACTCATATACTATGTACTACACTGTGCGTTTCTTATATTCTAAGTTTTTCAGTGCAACTCACTCATATACTATGTACTACACTGTGCGTTTCTTATATTCTAAGTTTTTCAGTGCAACTCATTCATATACTATGTACTACACTGTGCATTTCGTGTAATGCGGGTTTTTCAGTAAATTCTAAGTTTTTCAGTGCAACTCATTCATATACTATGTACTATACTGTGCGTTTCTTATATTCTAAGTTTTTCAGTGCAACTCACTCATATACTATGTACTACACTGTGCGTTTCTTATATTCTAAGTTTTTCAGTGCAACTCACTCATATACTATGTACTACACTGTGCGTTTCTTATATTCTAAGTTTTTCAGTGCAACTCACTCATATACTATGTACTACACTGTGCGTTTCTTATATTCTAAGTTTTTCAGTGCAACTCACTCATATACTATGTACTACACTGTGCGTTTCTTATATTCTAAGTTTTTCAGTGCAACTCACTCATATACTATGTACTACACTGTGCGTTTCTTATATTCTAAGTTTTTCAGTGCAACTCACTCATATACTATGTACTACACTGTGCGTTTCTTATATTCTAAGTTTTTCAGTGCAACTCACTCATATACTATGTGCTACACTGTGCGTTTCTTATATTCTAAGTTTTTCAGTGCAACTCACTCATATACTATGTACTACACTGTGCGTTTCTTATATTCTAAGTTTTTCAGTGAAACTCACTCATATACTATGTACTACACTGTGCGTTTCTTATATTCTAAGTTTTTCAGTGCAACTCACTCATATACTATGTACTACACTGTGCGTTTCTTATATTCTAAGTTTTTCAGTGCAACTCACTCAAATACTATGTACTACACTGTGCGTTTTTTATATTCTAAGTTTTTCAGTGCAACTCACTCATATACTATGTACTACACTGTGCGTTTCTTAAATTCTAAGTTTTTCAGTGCAACTCACTCATATACTATGTACTACACTGTGCGTTTCTTATATTCTAAGTTTTTCAGTGCAACTCACTCATATACTATGTACTACACTGTGCGTTTCTTATATTCTAAGTTTTTCAGTGCAACTCACTCATATACTATGTACTACACTGTGCGTTTCTTATATTCTAAGTTTTTCAGTGCAACACACTCATATACTATGTACTACACTGTGCGTTTCTTATATTCTAAGTTTTTCAGTGCAACTCACTCATATACTATGTACTACACTGTGCGTTTCTTATATTCTAAGTTTTTCAGTGCAACTCACTCATATACTATGTACTACACTGTGCGTTTCTTATATTCTAAGTTTTTCAGTGCAACTCACTCAAATACTATGTACTACACTGTGCGTTTTTTATATTCTAAGTTTTTCAGTGCAACTCACTCATATACTATGTACTACACTGTGCGTTTCTTAAATTCTAAGTTTTTCAGTGCAACTCACTCATATACTATGTACTACACTGTGCGTTTCTTATATTCTAAGTTTTTCAGTGCAACTCACTCATATACTATGTACTACACTGTGCGT
The DNA here is from genome assembly GCF_978045245.1 of Mus caroli. Classification (NCBI taxonomy): domain Eukaryota; kingdom Metazoa; phylum Chordata; class Mammalia; order Rodentia; family Muridae; genus Mus; species Mus caroli. The sequence continues at coordinate 1,557,246 of NW_028227279.1, read as the reverse complement.
TTCTTATATTCTAAGTTTTTCAGTGCAACTCACTCATATACTATGTACTACACTGTGCGTTTCTTATATTCTAAGTTTTTCAGTGCAACTCATTCATATACTATGTACTACACTGTGCATTTCGTGTAATGCGGGTTTTTCAGTAAATTCTAAGTTTTTCAGTGCAACTCATTCATATACTATGTACTATACTGTGCGTTTCTTATATTCTAAGTTTTTCAGTGCAACTCACTCATATACTATGTACTACACTGTGCGTTTCTTATATTCTAAGTTTTTCAGTGCAACTCACTCATATACTATGTACTACACTGTGCGTTTCTTATATTCTAAGTTTTTCAGTGCAACTCACTCATATACTATGTACTACACTGTGCGTTTCTTATATTCTAAGTTTTTCAGTGCAACTCACTCAAATACTATGTACTACACTGTGCGTTTTTTATATTCTAAGTTTTTCAGTGCAACTCACTCATATACTATGTACTACACTGTGCGTTTCTTAAATTCTAAGTTTTTCAGTGCAACTCACTCATATACTATGTACTACACTGTGCGTTTCTTATATTCTAAGTTTTTCAGTGCAACTCACTCATATACTATGTACTACACTGTGCGTTTCTTATATTCTAAGTTTTTCAGTGCAACTCACTCATATACTATGTACTACACTGTGCGTTTCTTATATTCTAAGTTTTTCAGTGCAACACACTCATATACTATGTACTACACTGTGCGTTTCTTATATTCTAAGTTTTTCAGTGCAACACACTCATATACTATGTACTACACTGTGCGTTTCTTATATTCTAAGTTTTTCAGTGCAACTCACTCATATACTATGTACTACACTGTGCGTTTCTTATATTCTAAGTTTTTCAGTGCAACTCACTCAAATACTATGTACTACACTGTGCGTTTTTTATATTCTAAGTTTTTCAGTGCAACTCACTCATATACTATGTACTACACTGTGCGTTTCTTAAATTCTAAGTTTTTCAGTGCAACTCACTCATATACTATGTACTACACTGTGCGTTTCTTATATTCTAAGTTTTTCAGTGCAACTCACTCATATACTATGTACTACACTGTGCGTTTCTTATATTCTAAGTTTTTCAGTGCAACTCACTCATATACTATGTACTACACTGTGCGTTTCTTATATTCTAAGTTTTTCAGTGCAACTCATTCATATACTATGTACTACACTGTGCATTTCGTGTAATGCGGGTTTTTCAGTAAATTCTAAGTTTTTCAGTGCAACTCATTCATATACTATGTACTATACTGTGCGTTTCTTATATTCTAAGTTTTTCAGTGCAACTCACTCATATACTATGTACTACACTGTGCGTTTCTTATATTCTAAGTTTTTCAGTGCAACTCACTCATATACTATGTACTACACTGTGCGTTTCTTATATTCTAAGTTTTTCAGTGCAACTCACTCATATACTATGTACTACACTGTGCGTTTCTTATATTCTAAGTTTTTCAGTGCAACTCACTCATATACTATGTACTACACTGTGCGTTTCTTATATTCTAAGTTTTTCAGTGCAACTCACTCATATACTATGTACTACACTGTGCGTTTCTTATATTCTAAGTTTTTCAGTGCAACTCACTCATATACTATGTACTACACTGTGCGTTTCTTATATTCTAAGTTTTTCAGTGCAACTCACTCATATACTATGTGCTACACTGTGCGTTTCTTATATTCTAAGTTTTTCAGTGCAACTCACTCATATACTATGTGCTACACTGTGCGTTTCTTATATTCTAAGTTTTTCAGTGCAACTCACTCATATACTATGTACTACACTGTGCGTTTCTTATATTCTAAGTTTTTCAGTGAAACTCACTCATATACTATGTACTACACTGTGCGTTTCTTATATTCTAAGTTTTTCAGTGCAACTCAATCATATACTATGTACTACACTGTGCGTTTCTTATATTCTAAGTTTTTCAGTGCAACTCACTCATATACTATGTACTACACTGTGCGTTTCTTATATTCTAAGTTTTTCAGTGCAACTCACTCATATACTATGTACTACACTGTGCGTTTCTTATATTCTAAGTTTTTCAGTGCAACTCACTCATATACTATGTACCACACTATGCGTTTCTTATATTCTAAGTTTTTCAGTGCAACTCACTCATATACTATGTACTACACTGTGCGTTTCTTATATTCTAAGATTTTCAGTGCAACTCACTCATATAGTATGTACTACTCTGTGCGTTTCTTATATTCTAAGTTTTTCAGTGCAACTCACTCATATACTATGTACTATACTGTGCATTTCGTGTAATGCGGGTTTTTCAGTAAATTCTAAGTTTTTCAGTACAACTCACTCATATACTATGTACTACACTGTGCGTTTCTTATATTCTAAGTTTTTCAGTGCAACTCACTCATATACTATGTACTACACTGTGCGTTTCTTATATTCAAAGTTTTTCAGTGCAACTCACTCATATACTATGTACTACACTGTGCGTTTCTTATATTCAAAGTTTTTCAGTGCAACTCACTCATATACTATGTACTACACTGTGCGTTTCTTATATTCTAAGTTTTTCAGTGCAACTCACTCATATACTATGTACTACACTGTGCGTTTCTTATATTCTAAGTTTTTCAGTGCAACTCACTCATATACTATGTACTACACTGTGCGTTTCTTATATTCTAAGTTTTTCAGTGCAACTCACTCATATACTATGTACTACACTGTGCGTTTCTTATATTCTAAGTTTTTCAGTGCAACTCACTCATATACTATGTACTACACTGTGCGTTTCTTATATTCTAAGTTTTTCAGTGCAACACACTCATATACTATGTACTACACTGTGCGTTTCTTATATTCTAAGTTTTTCAGTGCAACTCACTCATATACTATGTACTACACTGTGCGTTTCTTATATTCTAAGTTTTTCAGTGCAACTCACTCATATACTATGTACTACACTGTGCGTTTCTTATATTCTAAGTTTTTCAGTGCAACTCACTCAAATACTATGTACTACACTGTGCGTTTTTTATATTCTAAGTTTTTCAGTGCAACTCACTCATATACTATGTACTACACTGTGCGTTTCTTATATTCTAAGTTTTTCAGTGCAACTCACTCATATACTATGTACTACACTGTGCGTTTCTTATATTCTAAGTTTTTCAGTGCAACTCACTCATATACTATGTACTACACTGTGCGTTTCTTATATTCTAAGTTTTTCAGTGCAACACACTCATATACTATGTACTACACTGTGCGTTTCTTATATTCTAAGTTTTTCAGTGCAACTCACTCATATACTATGTACTACACTGTGCGTTTCTTATATTCTAAGTTTTTCAGTGCAACTCACTCATATACTATGTACTACACTGTGGTTTCTTATATTCTAAGTTTTTCAGTGCAACTCACTCAAATACTATGTACTACACTGTGCGTTTTTTATATTCTAAGTTTTTCAGTGCAACTCACTCATATACTATGTACTACACTGTGCGTTTCTTAAATTCTAAGTTTTTCAGTGCAACTCACTCATATACTATGTACTACATTGTGCGTTTCTTATATTCTAAGTTTTTCAGTGCAACTAACTCATATACTATGTACTACACTGTGCGTTTCTTATATTCTAAGTTTTTCAGTGCAACTCATTCATATACTATGTACTACACTGTGCATTTCGTGTAATGCGGGTTTTTCAGTAAATTCTAAGTTTTTCAGTGCAACTCATTCATATACTATGTACTATACTGTGCGTTTCTTATATTCTAAGTTTTTCAGTGCAACTCACTCATATACTATGTACTACACTGTGCGTTTCTTATATTCTAAGTTTTTCAGTGCAACTCACTCATATACTATGTACTACACTGTGCGTTTCTTATATTCTAAGTTTTTCAGTGCAACTCACTCATATACTATGTACTACACTGTGCGTTTCTTATATTCTAAGTTTTTCAGTGCAACTCACTCATATACTTTGTACTACACTGTGCTTTTCTTATATTCTAAGTTTTTCAGTGCAACTCACTCATATACTATGTACTACACTGTGCGTTTCTTATATTCTAAGTTTTTCAGTGCAACTCACTCATATACTATGTACTACACTGTGCGTTTCTTATATTCTAAGTTTTTGAGTGCAACTCACTCATATACTATGTACTATACTGTGCGTTGCTTATATTCTAAGTTTTTCAGTGCAACTCACTCATATACTTTGTACTACACTGTGCTTTTCTTATATTCTAAGTTTTTCAGTGCAACTCACTCATATACTATGTACTACACTGTGCGTTTCTTATATTCTAAGTTTTTAAGTGCAACTCACTCATATACTATGTGCTACACTGTGCGTTTCTTATATTCTAAGTTTTTCAGTGCAACTCACTCATATACTATGTGCTACCCTGTGCGTTTCTTATATTCTAAGTTTTTCAGTGCAACTCACTCATATACTATGTGCTACACTGTGCGTTTCTTATATTCTAAGTTTTTCAGTGCAACTCACTCATATACTATGTACTACACTGTGCGTTTCTTATATTCTAAGTTTTTCAGTGCAACTCACTCATATACTATGTACTACACTGTGCGTTTCTTATATTCTAAGTTTTTCAGTGCAACTCACTCATATACTATGTACTACACTGTGCGTTTCTTATATTCTAAGTTTTTCAGTGCAACTCACTCATATACTATGTACTACACTGTGCGTTTCTTAAATTCTAAGTTTTTCAGTGCAACTCACTCATATACTATGTACTACACTGTGCGTTTCTTAAATTCTAAGTTTTTCAGTGCAACTCACTCATACACTATGTACTACACTGTGCGTTTCTTATATTCTAAGTTTTTCAGTGCAACTCACTCATATACTATGTACTACACTGTGCGTTTCTTATATTCTAAGTTTTTGAGTGCAACTCACTCATATACTATGTACTACACTGTGCGTTTCTTAAATTCTAAGTTTTTCAGTGCAACTCACTCATATACTATGTACTACACTGTGCGTTTCTTAAATTCTAAGTTTTTCAGTGCAACTCACTCATACACTATGTACTACACTGTGCGTTTCTTATATTCTAAGTTTTTCAGTGCAACTCACTCATATACTATGTACTACACTGTGCGTTTCTTATATTCTAAGTTTTTCAGTGCAACTCACTCATATACTATGTACTACACTGTGCGTTTCTTAAATTCTAAGTTTTTCAGTGCAACTCACTCATATACTATGTACTACACTGTGCGTTTCTTAAATTCTAAGTTTTTCAGTGCAACTCACTCATATACTATGTACTACATTGTGCGTTTCTTATATTCTAAGTTTTTCAGTGCAACTAACTCATATACTATGTACTACACTGTGCGTTTCTTATATTCTAAGTTTTTCAGTGCAACTCATTCATATACTATGTACTACACTGTGCATTTCGTGTAATGCGGGTTTTTCAGTAAATTCTAAGTTTTTCAGTGCAACTCATTCATATACTATGTACTATACTGTGCGTTTCTTATATTCTAAGTTTTTCAGTGCAACTCACTCATATACTATGTACTACACTGTGCGTTTCTTATATTCTAAGTTTTTCAGTGCAACTCACTCATATACTATGTACTACACTGTGCGTTTCTTATATTCTAAGTTTTTCAGTGCAACTCACTCATATACTATGTACTACACTGTGCGTTTCTTATATTCTAAGTTTTTCAGTGCAACTCACTCATATACTTTGTACTACACTGTGCTTTTCTTATATTCTAAGTTTTTCAGTGCAACTCACTCATATACTATGTACTACACTGTGCGTTTCTTATATTCTAAGTTTTTCAGTGCAACTCACTCATATACTATGTACTACACTGTGCGTTTCTTATATTCTAAGTTTTTGAGTGCAACTCACTCATATACTATGTACTATACTGTGCGTTGCTTATATTCTAAGTTTTTCAGTGCAACTCACTCATATACTTTGTACTACACTGTGCTTTTCTTATATTCTAAGTTTTTCAGTGCAACTCACTCATATACTATGTACTACACTGTGCGTTTCTTATATTCTAAGTTTTTAAGTGCAACTCACTCATATACTATGTGCTACACTGTGCGTTTCTTATATTCTAAGTTTTTCAGTGCAACTCACTCATATACTATGTGCTACCCTGTGCGTTTCTTATATTCTAAGTTTTTCAGTGCAACTCACTCATATACTATGTGCTACACTGTGCGTTTCTTATATTCTAAGTTTTTCAGTGCAACTCACTCATATACTATGTACTACACTGTGCGTTTCTTATATTCTAAGTTTTTCAGTGCAACTCACTCATATACTATGTACTACACTGTGCGTTTCTTATATTCTAAGTTTTTCAGTGCAACTCACTCATATACTATGTACTACACTGTGCGTTTCTTATATTCTAAGTTTTTCAGTGCAACTCACTCATATACTATGTACTACACTGTGCGTTTCTTAAATTCTAAGTTTTTCAGTGCAACTCACTCATATACTATGTACTACACTGTGCGTTTCTTAAATTCTAAGTTTTTCAGTGCAACTCACTCATACACTATGTACTACACTGTGCGTTTCTTATATTCTAAGTTTTTCAGTGCAACTCACTCATATACTCTGTGCTACACTGTGCGTTTCTTATATTCTAAGTTTTCCAGTGCAACTCACTCATATACTATGTACTACACTGTGCGTTTCTTATATTCTAAGTTTTTCAGTGCAACTCACTCATATACTATGTACTACACTGTGCGTTTCTTATATTCTAAGTTTTTCAGTGCAACTCACTCATATACTCTGTGCTACACTGTGCGTTTCTTATATTCTAAGTTTTCCAGTGCAACTCACTCATATACTATGTGCTACACTGTGCGTTTCTTATATTCTAAGTTTTTCAGTGCAACTCACTCATATACTATGTACTACTCTGTGCGTTTCTTATATTCTAAGTTTTTCAGTGAATCTCACTCATATACTATGTACTACACTGTGCGTTTCTTATACTCTAAGTTTTTCAGTGCAACTCACTCATATACTATGTACTACACTGTGCGTTTCTTATATTCTAAGTTTTTCAGTGCAACTCACTCATATACTATGTATTACACTGTGCGTTTCTTATATTCTAAGTTTTTCAGTGCAACTCACTCATATACTATGTACTACACTGTGCGTTTCTTATATTCTAAGTTTTTCAGTGCAACTCACTCATATACTATGTACTACACTGTGCGTTTCTTATATTCTAAGTTTTTCAGTGCAACTCACTCATATACTATGTACTACACTGTGCGTTTCTTATATTCTAAGTTTTTCAGTGCAACTCACTCATATACTATGTACTACACTGTGCGTTTCTTATATTCTAAGTTTTTCAGTGCAACTCACTCATATACTATGTACTACACTGTGCGTTTCTTATATTCTAAGTTTTTCAGTGCAACTCACTCATATACTATGTACTACACTGTGCGTTTCTTATATTCTAAGTTTTTCAGTGCAACTCACTCATATACTATGTACTACACTGTGCGTTTCTTATATTCTAAGTTTTTCAGTGCAACACACTCATATACTATGTACTACACTGTGCGTTTCTTATATTCTAAGTTTCTCAGTTCAACTCACTCATATACTATGTACTACACTGTGCGTTTCTTATATTCTAAGTTTTTCAGTGCAACTCACTCATATACTATGTACTACACTGTGCGTTTCTTATATTCTAAGTTTTTCAGTGCAACTCACTCAAATACTATGTACTACACTGTGCGTTTCTTATATTCTAAGTTTTTCAGTGCAACTCACTCATATACTATGTACTACACTGTGCGTTTCTTAAATTCTAAGTTTTTCAGTGCAACTCACTCATATACTATGTACTACACTGTGCGTTTCTTATATTCTAAGTTTTTCAGTGCAACTCACTCATATACTATGTACTACACTGTGCGTTTCTTATATTCTAAGTTTTTCAGTGCAACTCATTGATATACTATGTACTACACTGTGCATTTCGTGTAATGCGGGTTTTTCAGTAAATTCTAAGTTTTTCAGTGCAACTCATTCATATACTATGTACTATACTGTGCGTTTCTTATATTCTAAGTTTTTCAGTGCAACTCACTCATATACTATGTGCTACACTGTGCGTTTCTTATATTCTAAGTTTTTCAGTGCAACTCACTCATATACTATGTGCTACACTGTGCGTTTCTTATATTCTAAGTTTTTCAGTGCAACTCACTCATATACTATGTGCTACACTGTGCGTTTCTTATATTCTAAGTTTTTCAGTGCAACTCACTCATATACTATGTACTACACTGTGCGTTTCTTATATTCTAAGTTTTTCAGTGCAACTCACTCATATACTATGTACTACACTGTGCGTTTCTTATATTCTAAGTTTTTCAGTGCAACTCACTCATATACTATGTGCTACCCTGTGCGTTTCTTATATTCTAAGTTTTTCAGTGCAACTCACTCATATACTATGTGCTACACTGTGCGTTTCTTATATTCTAAGTTTTTCAGTGCAACTCACTCATATACTATGTGCTACACTGTGCGTTTCTTATATTCTAAGTTTTTTTGTGCAACTCATTCATATACTATGTACTACACTGTGCGTTTCTTATATTCTAAGTTTTTCAGTGCAACTCACTCATATACTATGTGCTACACTGTGCGTTTCTTATATTCTAAGTTTTTCAGTGCAACTCACTCATATACTATGTACTACACTGTGCGTTTCTTATATTCTAAGTTTTTCAGTGCAACTCACTCATATACTATGTACTACACTGTGCGTTTCTTATATTCTAAGTTTTTCAGTGCAACTCACTCATATACTATGTACTACACTGTGCGTTTCTTAAATTCTAAGTTTTTCAGTGCAACTCACTCATATACTATGTACTACACTGTGCGTTTCTTAAATTCTAAGTTTTTCAGTTCAACTCACTCATATACTATGTACTACACTGTGCGTTTCTTATATTCTAAGTTTTTCAGTGCAACTCATTCATATACTATGTATTACACTGTGCATTTCTTATATTCTAAGTTTTTCAGTGCAACTCACTCATATACTTTGTACTACACTGTGCTTTTCTTATATTCTAAGTTTTTCAGTGCAACTCACTCATATACTATGTACTACACTGTGCGTTTCTTATATTCTAAGTTTTTCAGTGCAACTCACTCATATACTATGTACTACACTGTGCGTTTCTTATATTCTAAGTTTTTGAGTGCAACTCACTCATATACTATGTACTACACTGTGCGTTTCTCATATTCTAAGTTTTTGAGTGCAACTCACTCATATACTATGTACTACACTGTGCGTTTCTCATATTCTAAGTTTTTGAGTGCAACTCACTCATATACTATGTACTACACTGTGCGTTTCTTATATTCCAAGTTTTTCAGTGCAACTCACTCATATACTATGTACTACACTGTGCGTTTCTTATATTCTAAGTTTTTCAGTGCAACTCACTCATATACTATGTACTACACTGTGCGTTTCTTATATTCTAAGTTTTTCAGTGCAACTCACTCATATACTATGTACTACACTGTGCGTTTCTTATATTCTAAGTTTTTCAGTGCAACTCACTCATATACTATGTACTACACTGTGCATTTCGTGTAATGCGGGTTTTTCAGTAAATTCTAAGTTTTTCAGTGCAACTCATTCATATACTATGTACAATACTGTGCGTTTCTTATATTCTAAGTTTTTCAGTGCAACTCACTCATATACTATGTACTACACTGTGCGTTTCTTATATTCTAAGTTTTTCAGTGCAACTCACTCATATACTATGTACTACACTGTGCGTTTCTTATATTCTAAGTTTTTCAGTGCATCTCACTCATATACTATGTACTACACTGTGCGTTTCTTATATTCTAAGTTTTTCAGTGCAACTCACTCATATACTATGTATTACACTGTGCATTTCTTATATTCTAAGTTTTTCAGTGCAACTCACTCATATACTTTGTACTACACTGTTCTTTTCTTATATTCTAAGTTTTTCAGTGCAACTCACTCATATACTATGTACTACACTGTGCGTTTCTTATATTCTAAGTTTTTCAGTGCAACTCACTCATATAATATGTACTACACTGTGCGTTTCTTATATTCTAAGTTTTTGAGTGCAACTCACTCATATACTATGTACTACACTGTGCGTTTCTTATATTCTAAGTTTTTCAGTGCAACTCACTCATATACTATGTGCTACACTGTGCGTTTCTTATATTCTAAGTTTTTCAGTGCAACTCACTCATATACTATGTGCTACACTGTGCGTTTCTTATATTCTAAGTTTTTCAGTGCAACTCACTCATATACTATGTGCTACACTGTGCGTTTCTTATATTCTAAGTTTTTCAGTGCAACTCACTCATATACTATGTACTACACTGTGCGTTTCTTGTATTCTAAGTTTTTCAGTGCAACTCACTCATATACTATGTACTACACTGTGCGTTTCTTATATTCTAAGTTTTTCAGTGCAACTCACTCATATACTATGTACAATACTGTGCGTTTCTTATATTCTAAGATTTTCAGTGCAACTCACTCATATACTATGTACTACACTGTGCGTTTCTTATATTCTAAGTTTTTCAGTGCAACTCACTCATATACTATGTATTACACTGTGCGTTTCTTATATTCTAAGTTTTTCAGTGCAACTCACTCATATACTATGTACTACACTGTGCGTTTCTTATATTCTAAGTTTTTCAGTGCAACTCACTCATATACTATGTACTACACTGTGCGTTTCTTATATTCTAAGTTTTTCAGTGCAACTCACTCATATACTATGTACAATACTGTGCGTTTCTTATATTCTAAGTTTTTCAGTGCAACTCACTCATATACTATGTACTACACTGTGCGTTTCTTATATTCTAAGTTTTTCAGTGCAACTCACTCATATACTATGTATTACACTGTGCGTTTCTTATATTCTAAGTTTTTCAGTGCAACTCACTCATATACTATGTACTACACTGTGCGTTTCTTATATTCTAAGTTTTTCAGTGCAACTCACTCATATACTATGTACTACACTGTGCGTTTCTTATATTCTAAGTTTTTCAGTGCATCTCACTCATATACTATGTACTACACTGTGCGTTTCTTATATTCTAAGTTTTTCAGTGCAACTCACTCATATACTATGTATTACACTGTGCATTTCTTATATTCTAAGTTTTTCAGTGCAACTCACTCATATACTTTGTACTACACTGTTCTTTTCTTATATTCTAAGTTTTTCAGTGCAACTCACTCATATACTATGTACTACACTGTGCGTTTCTTATATTCTAAGTTTTTCAGTGCAACTCACTCATATAATATGTACTACACTGTGCGTTTCTTATATTCTAAGTTTTTGAGTGCAACTCACTCATATACTATGTACTACACTGTGCGTTTCTTATATTCTAAGTTTTTCAGTGCAACTCACTCATATACTATGTGCTACACTGTGCGTTTCTTATATTCTAAGTTTTTCAGTGCAACTCACTCATATACTATGTGCTACACTGTGCGTTTCTTATATTCTAAGTTTTTCAGTGCAACTCACTCATATACTATGTGCTACACTGTGCGTTTCTTATATTCTAAGTTTTTCAGTGCAACTCACTCATATACTATGTACTACACTGTGCGTTTCTTATATTCTAAGTTTTTCAGTGCAACTCACTCATATACTATGTACTACACTGTGCGTTTCTTATATTCTAAGTTTTTCAGTGCAACTCACTCATATACTATGTACTACACTGTGCGTTTCTTATATTCTAAGTTTTTGAGTGCAACTCACTCATATACTATGTACTATACTGTGCGTTGCTTATATTCTAAGTTTTTCAGTGCAACTCACTCATATACTTTGTACTACACTGTGCTTTTCTTATATTCTAAGTTTTTCAGTGCAACTCACTCATATACTATGTACTACACTGTGCGTTTCTTATATTCTAAGTTTTTCAGTGCAACTCACTCATATACTATGTGCTACACTGTGCGTTTCTTATATTCTAAGTTTTTCAGTGCAACTCACTCATATACTATGTGCTACCCTGTGCGTTTCTTATATTCTAAGTTTTTCAGTGCAACTCACTCATATACTATGTGCTACACTGTGCGTTTCTTATATTCTAAGTTTTTCAGTGCAACTCACTCATATACTATGTGCTACACTGTGCGTTTCTTATATTCTAAGTTTTTTTGTGCAACTCATTCATATACTATGTACTACACTGTGCGTTTCTTATATTCTAAGTTTTTCAGTGCAACTCACTCATATACTATGTGCTACACTGTGCGTTTCTTATATTCTAAGTTTTTCAGTGCAACTCACTCATATACTATGTACTACACTGTGCGTTTCTTATATTCTAAGTTTTTCAGTGCAACTCACTCATATACTATGTACTACACTGTGCGTTTCTTATATTCTAAGTTTTTCAGTGCAACTCACTCATATACTATGTACTACACTGTGCGTTTCTTAAATTCTAAGTTTTTCAGTGCAACTCACTCATATACTATGTACTACACTGTGCGTTTCTTAAATTCTAAGTTTTTCAGTTCAACTCACTCATATACTATGTACTACACTGTGCGTTTCTTATATTCTAAGTTTTTCAGTGCAACTCATTCATATACTATGTATTACACTGTGCATTTCTTATATTCTAAGTTTTTCAGTGCAACTCACTCATATACTTTGTACTACACTGTGCTTTTCTTATATTCTAAGTTTTTCAGTGCAACTCACTCATATACTATGTACTACACTGTGCGTTTCTTATATTCTAAGTTTTTCAGTGCAACTCACTCATATACTATGTACTACACTGTGCGTTTCTTATATTCTAAGTTTTTGAGTGCAACTCACTCATATACTATGTACTACACTGTGCGTTTCTCATATTCTAAGTTTTTGAGTGCAACTCACTCATATACTATGTACTACACTGTGCGTTTCTCATATTCTAAGTTTTTGAGTGCAACTCACTCATATACTATGTACTACACTGTGCGTTTCTTATATTCCAAGTTTTTCAGTGCAACTCACTCATATACTATGTACTACACTGTGCGTTTCTTATATTCTAAGTTTTTCAGTGCAACTCACTCATATACTATGTACTACACTGTGCGTTTCTTATATTCTAAGTTTTTCAGTGCAACTCACTCATATACTATGTACTACACTGTGCGTTTCTTATATTCTAAGTTTTTCAGTGCAACTCACTCATATACTATGTACTACACTGTGCATTTCGTGTAATGCGGGTTTTTCAGTAAATTCTAAGTTTTTCAGTGCAACTCATTCATATACTATGTACAATACTGTGCGTTTCTTATATTCTAAGTTTTTCAGTGCAACTCACTCATATACTATGTACTACACTGTGCGTTTCTTATATTCTAAGTTTTTCAGTGCAACTCACTCATATACTATGTACTACACTGTGCGTTTCTTATATTCTAAGTTTTTCAGTGCATCTCACTCATATACTATGTACTACACTGTGCGTTTCTTATATTCTAAGTTTTTCAGTGCAACTCACTCATATACTATGTATTACACTGTGCATTTCTTATATTCTAAGTTTTTCAGTGCAACTCACTCATATACTTTGTACTACACTGTTCTTTTCTTATATTCTAAGTTTTTCAGTGCAACTCACTCATATACTATGTACTACACTGTGCGTTTCTTATATTCTAAGTTTTTCAGTGCAACTCACTCATATACTATGTACTACACTGTGCGTTTCTTATATTCTAAGTTTTTGAGTGCAACTCACTCATATACTATGTACTACACTGTGCGTTTCTTATATTCTAAGTTTTTCAGTGCAACTCACTCATATACTATGTATTACACTGTGCATTTCTTATATTCTAAGTTTTTCAGTGCAACTCACTCATATACTTTGTACTACACTGTTCTTTTCTTATATTCTAAGTTTTTCAGTGCAACTCACTCATATACTATGTACTACACTGTGCGTTTCTTATATTCTAAGTTTTTGAGTGCAACTCACTCATATACTATGTACTATACTGTGCGTTGCTTATATTCTAAGTTTTTCAGTGCAACTCACTCATATACTTTGTACTACACTGTGCTTTTCTTATATTCTAAGTTTTTCAGTGCAACTCACTCATATACTATGTGCTACACTGTGCGTTTCTTATATTCTAAGTTTTTCAGTGCAACTCACTCATATACTATGTGCTACCCTGTGCGTTTCTTATATTCTAAGTTTTTCAGTGCAACTCACTCATATACTATGTGCTACACTGTGCGTTTCTTATATTCTAAGTTTTTCAGTGCAACTCACTCATATACTATGTGCTACACTGTGCGTTTCTTATATTCTAAGTTTTTTGTGCAACTCATTCATATACTATGTACTACACTGTGCGTTTCTTATATTCTAAGTTTTTCAGTGCAACTCACTCATATACTATGTGCTACACTGTGCGTTTCTTATATTCTAAGTTTTTCAGTGCAACTCACTCATATACTATGTACTACACTGTGCGTTTCTTATATTCTAAGTTTTTCAGTGCAACTCACTCATATACTATGTACTACACTGTGCGTTTCTTATATTCTAAGTTTTTCAGTGCAACTCACTCATATACTATGTACTACACTGTGCGTTTCTTAAATTCTAAGTTTTTCAGTGCAACTCACTCATATACTATGTACTACACTGTGCGTTTCTTAAATTCTAAGTTTTTCAGTTCAACTCACTCATATACTATGTACTACACTGTGCGTTTCTTATATTCTAAGTTTTTCAGTGCAACTCATTCATATACTATGTATTACACTGTGCATTTCTTATATTCTAAGTTTTTCAGTGCAACTCACTCATATACTTTGTACTACACTGTGCTTTTCTTATATTCTAAGTTTTTCAGTGCAACTCACTCATATACTATGTACTACACTGTGCGTTTCTTATATTCTAAGTTTTTCAGTGCAACTCACTCATATACTATGTACTACACTGTGCGTTTCTTATATTCTAAGTTTTTGAGTGCAACTCACTCATATACTATGTACTACACTGTGCGTTTCTCATATTCTAAGTTTTTGAGTGCAACTCACTCATATACTATGTACTACACTGTGCGTTTCTCATATTCTAAGTTTTTGAGTGCAACTCACTCATATACTATGTACTACACTGTGCGTTTCTTATATTCCAAGTTTTTCAGTGCAACTCACTCATATACTATGTACTACACTGTGCGTTTCTTATATTCTAAGTTTTTCAGTGCAACTCACTCATATACTATGTACTACACTGTGCGTTTCTTATATTCTAAGTTTTTCAGTGCAACTCACTCATATACTATGTACTACACTGTGCGTTTCTTATATTCTAAGTTTTTCAGTGCAACTCACTCATATACTATGTACTACACTGTGCGTTTCTTATATTCTAAGTTTTTCAGTGCAACTCACTCATATACTATGTACTACACTGTGCGTTTCTTAAATTCTAAGTTTTTCAGTGCAACTCACTCATATACTATGTACTACACTGTGCGTTTCTTAAATTCTAAGTTTTTCAGTTCAACTCACTCATATACTATGTACTACACTGTGCGTTTCTTATATTCTAAGTTTTTCAGTGCAACTCATTCATATACTATGTATTACACTGTGCATTTCTTATATTCTAAGTTTTTCAGTGCAACTCACTCATATACTTTGTACTACACTGTGCTTTTCTTATATTCTAAGTTTTTCAGTGCAACTCACTCATATACTATGTACTACACTGTGCGTTTCTTATATTCTAAGTTTTTCAGTGCAACTCACTCATATACTATGTACTACACTGTGCGTTTCTTATATTCTAAGTTTTTGAGTGCAACTCACTCATATACTATGTACTACACTGTGCGTTTCTCATATTCTAAGTTTTTGAGTGCAACTCACTCATATACTATGTACTACACTGTGCGTTTCTCATATTCTAAGTTTTTGAGTGCAACTCACTCATATACTATGTACTACACTGTGCGTTTCTTATATTCCAAGTTTTTCAGTGCAACTCACTCATATACTATGTACTACACTGTGCGTTTCTTATATTCTAAGTTTTTCAGTGCAACTCACTCATATACTATGTACTACACTGTGCGTTTCTTATATTCTAAGTTTTTCAGTGCAACTCACTCATATACTATGTACTACACTGTGCGTTTCTTATATTCTAAGTTTTTCAGTGCAACTCACTCATATACTATGTACTACACTGTGCATTTCGTGTAATGCGGGTTTTTCAGTAAATTCTAAGTTTTTCAGTGCAACTCATTCATATACTATGTACAATACTGTGCGTTTCTTATATTCTAAGTTTTTCAGTGCAACTCACTCATATACTATGTACTACACTGTGCGTTTCTTATATTCTAAGTTTTTCAGTGCAACTCACTCATATACTATGTACTACACTGTGCGTTTCTTATATTCTAAGTTTTTCAGTGCATCTCACTCATATACTATGTACTACACTGTGCGTTTCTTATATTCTAAGTTTTTCAGTGCAACTCACTCATATACTATGTATTACACTGTGCATTTCTTATATTCTAAGTTTTTCAGTGCAACTCACTCATATACTTTGTACTACACTGTTCTTTTCTTATATTCTAAGTTTTTCAGTGCAACTCACTCATATACTATGTACTACACTGTGCGTTTCTTATATTCTAAGTTTTTCAGTGCAACTCACTCATATACTATGTACTACACTGTGCGTTTCTTATATTCTAAGTTTTTGAGTGCAACTCACTCATATACTATGTACTACACTGTGCGTTTCTTATATTCTAAGTTTTTCAGTGCAACTCACTCATATACTATGTATTACACTGTGCATTTCTTATATTCTAAGTTTTTCAGTGCAAGTCACTCATATACTATGTGCTACACTGTGCGTTTCTTATATTCTAAGTTTTTCAGTGCAACTCACTCATATACTATGTGCTACACTGTGCGTTTCTTATATTCTAAGTTTTTCAGTGCAACTCACTCTTATACTATGTGCTACACTGTGCGTTTCTTATATTCTAAGTTTTTCAGTGCAACTCACTCATATACTATGTACTACACTGTGCGTTTCTTATATTCTAAGTTTTTCAGTGCAACTCACTCATATACTATGTACTACACTGTGCGTTTCTTATATTCTAAGTTTTTCAGTGCAACTCACTCATATACTATGTACAATACTGTGCGTTTCTTATATTCTAAGTTTTTCAGTGCAACTCATTCATATACTATGTATTACACTGTGCATTTCTTATATTCTAAGTTTTTCAGTGCAACTCACTCATATACTTTGTACTACACTGTGCTTTTCTTATATTCTAAGTTTTTCAGTGCAACTCACTCATATACTATGTACTACACTGTGCGTTTCTTATATTCTAAGTTTTTCAGTGCAACTCACTCATATACTATGTACTACACTGTGCGTTTCTTATATTCTAAGTTTTTGAGTGCAACTCACTCATATACTATGTACTACACTGTGCGTTTCTCATATTCTAAGTTTTTGAGTGCAACTCACTCATATACTATGTACTACACTGTGCGTTTCTCATATTCTAAGTTTTTGAGTGCAACTCACTCATATACTATGTACTACACTGTGCGTTTCTTATATTCTAAGTTTTTCAGTGCAACTCACTCATATACTATGTACTACACTGTGCGTTTCTTATATTCTAAGTTTTTCAGTGCAACTCACTCATATACTATGTATTACACTGTGCGTTTCTTATATTCTAAGTTTTTCAGTGCAACTCACTCATATACTATGTACTACACTGTGCGTTTCTTATATTCTAAGTTTTTCAGTGCAACTCACTCATATACTATGTACTACACTGTGCATTTCGTGTAATGCGGGTTTTTCAGTAAATTCTAAGTTTTTCAGTGCAACTCATTCATATACTATGTACAATACTGTGCGTTTCTTATATTCTAAGTTTTTCAGTGCAACTCACTCATATACTATGTACTACACTGTGCGTTTCTTATATTCTAAGTTTTTCAGTGCAACTCACTCATATACTATGTACTACACTGTGCGTTTCTTATATTCTAAGTTTTTCAGTGCATCTCACTCATATACTATGTACTACACTGTGCGTTTCTTATATTCTAAGTTTTTCAGTGCAACTCACTCATATACTATGTATTACACTGTGCATTTCTTATATTCTAAGTTTTTCAGTGCAACTCACTCATATACTTTGTACTACACTGTTCTTTTCTTATATTCTAAGTTTTTCAGTGCAACTCACTCATATACTATGTACTACACTGTGCGTTTCTTATATTCTAAGTTTTTCAGTGCAACTCACTCATATAATATGTACTACACTGTGCGTTTCTTATATTCTAAGTTTTTGAGTGCAACTCACTCATATACTATGTACTACACTGTGCGTTTCTTATATTCTAAGTTTTTCAGTGCAACTCACTCATATACTATGTGCTACACTGTGCGTTTCTTATATTCTAAGTTTTTCAGTGCAACTCACTCATATACTATGTGCTACACTGTGCGTTTCTTATATTCTAAGTTTTTCAGTGCAACTCACTCATATACTATGTACTACACTGTGCGTTTCTTATATTCTAAGTTTTTCAGTGCAACTCACTCATATACTATGTACTACACTGTGCGTTTCTTATATTCTAAGTTTTTCAGTGCAACTCACTCATATACTATGTATTACACTGTGCGTTTCTTATATTCTAAGTTTTTCAGTGCAACTCACTCATATACTATGTACTACACTGTGCGTTTCTTATATTCTAAGTTTTTCAGTGCAACTCACTCATATACTATGTACTACACTGTGCATTTCGTGTAATGCGGGTTTTTCAGTAAATTCTAAGTTTTTCAGTGCAACTCACTCATATACTATGTGCTACACTGTGCGTTTCTTATATTCTAAGTTTTTCAGTGCAACTCACTCATATACTATGTATTACACTGTGCATTTCTTATATTCTAAGTTTTTCAGTGCAACTCACTCATATACTATGTGCTACACTGTGCGTTTCTTATATTCTAAGTTTTTCAGTGCAACTCACTCATATACTATGTGCTACACTGTGCGTTTCTTATATTCTAAGTTTTTCAGTGCAACTCACTCATATACTATGTGCTACACTGTGCGTTTCTTATATTCTAAGTTTTTCAGTGCAACTCACTCATATACTATGTACTACACTGTGCGTTTCTTATATTCTAAGTTTTTCAGTGCAACTCACTCATATACTATGTACTACACTGTGCGTTTCTT
The DNA here is from genome assembly GCF_978045245.1 of Mus caroli. Lineage (NCBI taxonomy): Eukaryota > Metazoa > Chordata > Mammalia > Rodentia > Muridae > Mus > Mus caroli. Next base: position 1,537,774 of record NW_028227279.1, on the reverse strand, counting down.
ATATTCTAAGTTTTTCAGTGCAACTCACTCATATACTATGTACAATACTGTGCGTTTCTTATATTCTAAGTTTTTCAGTCAACTCACTCATATACTATGTACTACACTGTGCGTTTCTTATATTCTAAGTTTTTCAGTGCAACTCACTCATATACTATGTATTACACTGTGCGTTTCTTATATTCTAAATTTTTCAGTGCAACTCACTCATATACTATGTACTACACTGTGCGTTTCTTATATTCTAAGTTTTTCAGTGCAACTCACTCATATACTATGTACTACACTGTGCATTTCGTGTAATGCGGGTTTTTCAGTAAATTCTAAGTTTTTCAGTGCAACTCATTCATATACTATGTACAATACTGTGCGTTTCTTATATTCTAAGTTTTTCAGTGCAACTCACTCATATACTATGTACTACACTGTGCGTTTCTTATATTCTAAGTTTTTCAGTGCAACTCACTCATATACTATGTACTACACTGTGCGTTTCTTATATTCTAAGTTTTTCAGTGCATCTCACTCATATACTATGTACTACACTGTGCGTTTCTTATATTCTAAGTTTTTCAGTGCAACTCACTCATATACTATGTATTACACTGTGCATTTCTTATATTCTAAGTTTTTCAGTGCAACTCACTCATATACTTTGTACTACACTGTTCTTTTCTTATATTCTAAGTTTTTCAGTGCAACTCACTCATATACTATGTACTACACTGTGCGTTTCTTATATTCTAAGTTTTTCAGTGCAACTCACTCATATAATATGTACTACACTGTGCGTTTCTTATATTCTAAGTTTTTGAGTGCAACTCACTCATATACTATGTACTACACTGTGCGTTTCTTATATTCTAAGTTTTTCAGTGCAACTCACTCATATACTATGTGCTACACTGTGCGTTTCTTATATTCTAAGTTTTTCAGTGCAACTCACTCATATACTATGTGCTACACTGTGCGTTTCTTATATTCTAAGTTTTTCAGTGCAACTCACTCATATACTATGTACTACACTGTGCGTTTCTTATATTCTAAGTTTTTCAGTGCAACTCACTCATATACTATGTACTACACTGTGCGTTTCTTATATTCTAAGTTTTTCAGTGCAACTCACTCATATACTATGTACAATACTGTGCGTTTCTTATATTCTAAGTTTTTCAGTGCAACTCACTCATATACTATGTACTACACTGTGCGTTTCTTATATTCTAAGTTTTTCAGTGCAACTCACTCATATACTATGTATTACACTGTGCGTTTCTTATATTCTAAGTTTTTCAGTGCAACTCACTCATATACTATGTACTACACTGTGCGTTTCTTATATTCTAAGTTTTTCAGTGCAACTCACTCATATACTATGTACTACACTGTGCATTTCGTGTAATGCGGGTTTTTCAGTAAATTCTAAGTTTTTCAGTGCAACTCATTCATATACTATGTACAATACTGTGCGTTTCTTATATTCTAAGTTTTTCAGTGCAACTCACTCATATACTATGTACTACACTGTGCGTTTCTTATATTCTAAGTTTTCCAGTGCAACTCACTCATATACTATGTACTACACTGTGCGTTTCTTATATTCTAAGTTTTTCAGTGCATCTCACTCATATACTATGTACTACACTGTGCGTTTCTTATATTCTAAGTTTTTCAGTGCAACTCACTCATATACTATGTATTACACTGTGCATTTCTTATATTCTAAGTTTTTCAGTGCAACTCACTCATATACTTTGTACTACACTGTTCTTTTCTTATATTCTAAGTTTTTCAGTGCAACTCACTCATATACTATGTACTACACTGTGCGTTTCTTATATTCTAAGTTTTTCAGTGCAACTCACTCATATAATATGTACTACACTGTGCGTTTCTTATATTCTAAGTTTTTGAGTGCAACTCACTCATATACTATGTACTACACTGTGCGTTTCTTATATTCTAAGTTTTTCAGTGCAACTCACTCATATACTATGTGCTACACTGTGCGTTTCTTATATTCTAAGTTTTTCAGTGCAACTCACTCATATACTATGTGCTACACTGTGCGTTTCTTATATTCTAAGTTTTTCAGTGCAACTCACTCATATACTATGTGCTACACTGTGCGTTTCTTATATTCTAAGTTTTTCAGTGCAACTCACTCATATACTATGTACTACACTGTGCGTTTCTTATATTCTAAGTTTTTCAGTGCAACTCACTCATATACTATGTACTACACTGTGCGTTTCTTATATTCTAAGTTTTTCAGTGCAACTCACTCATATACTATGTACAATACTGTGCGTTTCTTATATTCTAAGTTTTTCAGTGCAACTCACTCATATACTATGTACTACACTGTGCGTTTCTTATATTCTAAGTTTTTCAGTGCAACTCACTCATATACTATGTATTACACTGTGCGTTTCTTATATTCTAAGTTTTTCAGTGCAACTCACTCATATACTATGTACTACACTGTGCGTTTCTTATATTCTAAGTTTTTCAGTGCAACTCACTCATATACTATGTACTACACTGTGCGTTTCTTATATTCTAAGTTTTTCAGTGCAACTCACTCATATACTATGTACAATACTGTGCGTTTCTTATATTCTAAGTTTTTCAGTGCAACTCACTCATATACTATGTACTACACTGTGCGTTTCTTATATTCTAAGTTTTTCAGTGCAACTCACTCATATACTATGTATTACACTGTGCGTTTCTTATATTCTAAGTTTTTCAGTGCAACTCACTCATATACTATGTACTACACTGTGCGTTTCTTATATTCTAAGTTTTTCAGTGCAACTCACTCATATACTATGTACTACACTGTGCATTTCGTGTAATGCGGGTTTTTCAGTAAATTCTAAGTTTTTCAGTGCAACTCATTCATATACTATGTACAATACTGTGCGTTTCTTATATTCTAAGTTTTTCAGTGCAACTCACTCATATACTATGTACTACACTGTGCGTTTCTTATATTCTAAGTTTTTCAGTGCAACTCACTCATATACTATGTACTACACTGTGCGTTTCTTATATTCTAAGTTTTTCAGTGCATCTCACTCATATACTATGTACTACACTGTGCGTTTCTTATATTCTAAGTTTTTCAGTGCAACTCACTCATATACTATGTATTACACTGTGCATTTCTTATATTCTAAGTTTTTCAGTGCAACTCACTCATATACTTTGTACTACACTGTTCTTTTCTAATATTCTAAGTTTTTCAGTGCAACTCACTCATATACTATGTACTACACTGTGCGTTTCTTATATTCTAAGTTTTTCAGTGCAACTCACTCATATACTATGTACTACACTGTGCGTTTCTTATATTCTAAGTTTTTGAGTGCAACTCACTCATATACTATGTACTACACTGTGCGTTTCTTATATTCTAAGTTTTTCAGTGCAACTCACTCATATACTATGTGCTACACTGTGCGTTTCTTATATTCTAAGTTTTTCAGTGCAACTCACTCATATACTATGTGCTACACTGTGCGTTTCTTATATTCTAAGTTTTTCAGTGCAACTCACTCATATACTATGTGCTACACTGTGCGTTTCTTATATTCTAAGTTTTTCAGTGCAACTCACTCATATACTATGTACTACACTGTGCGTTTCTTATATTCTAAGTTTTTCAGTGCAACTCACTCATATACTATGTACTACACTGTGCGTTTCTTATATTCTAAGTTTTTCAGTGCAACTCACTCATATACTATGTACAATACTGTGCGTTTCTTATATTCTAAGTTTTTCAGTGCAACTCACTAATATACTATGTACTACACTGTGCGTTTCTTATATTCTAAGTTTTTCGGTGCAACTCACTCATATACTATGTATTACACTGTGCGTTTCTTATATTCTAAGTTTTTCAGTGCAACTCACTCATATACTATGTACTACACTGTGCGTTTCTTATATTCTAAGTTTTTCAGTGCAACTCACTCATATACTATGTACTACACTGTGCGTTTCTTATATTCTAAGTTTTTCAGTGCAACTCACTCATATACTATGTACTACACTGTGCGTTTCTTATATTCTAAGTTTTTCAGTGCAACTCACTCATATACTATGTACTACACTGTGCGTTTCTTATATTCTAAGTTTTTCAGTGCAACTCACTCATATACTATGTACTACACTGTGCGTTTCTTATATTCTAAGTTTTTCAGTGCAACTCACTCATATACTATGTACTACACTGTGCATTTCGTGTAATGCGGGTTTTTCAGTAAATTCTAAGTTTTTCAGTGCAACTCATTCATATACTATGTACTATACTGTGCGTTTCTTATATTCTAAGTTTTTCAGTGCAACTCACTCATATACTATGTACTACACTGTGCGTTTCTTATATTCTAAGTTTTTCAGTGCAACTCACTCATATACTATGTACTACACTGTGCGTTTCTTATATTCTAAGTTTTTCAGTGCAACTCACTCATATACTATGTACTACACTGTGCGTTTCTTATATTCTAAGTTTTTCAGTGCAACTCATTCATATACTATGTACTACACTCTGCATTTCGTGTAATGCGGGTTTTTCAGTAAATTCTAAGTTTTTCAGTTCAACTCATTCATATACTATGTACTATACTGTGCGTTTCTTATATTCTAAGTTTTTCAGTGCATCTCACTCATATACTATGTACTACACTGTGCGTTTCTTATATTCTAAGTTTTTCAGTGCAACTCACTCATATACTATGTGCTACACTGTGCGTTTCTTATATTCTAAGTTTTTCAGTGCAACTCACTCATATACTATGTGCTACACTGTGCGTTTCTTATATTCTAAGTTTTTCAGTGCAACTCACTCATATACTATGTGCTACACAGTGCGTTTCTTATATTCTAAGTTTTTCAGTGCAACTCACTCATATACTATGTACTACACTGTGCGTTTCTTATATTCTAAGTTTTTCAGTGCAACTCACTCATATACTATGTACTACACTGTGCGTTTCTTATATTCTAAGTTTTTCAGTGCAACTCACTCATATACTATGTACTACACTGTGCGTTTCTTATATTCTAAGTTTTTCAGTGCAACTCACTCATATACTATGTACTACACTGTGCGTTTCTTATATTCTAAGTTTTTCAGTGCAACTCACTCATATACTATGTGCTACACTGTGCGTTTCTTATATTCTAAGTTTTTCAGTGCAACTCACTCATATACTATGTGCTACACTGTGCGTTTCTTATATTCTAAGTTTTTCAGTGCAACTCACTCATATACTATGTGCTACACTGTGCGTTTCTTATATTCTAAGTTTTTCAGTGCAACTCACTCATATACTATGTGCTACACTGTGCGTTTCTTATATTCTAAGTTTTTCAGTGCAGCTCACTCATATACTATGTACTACACTGTGCGTTTTTTATATTCTAAGTTTTTCAGTGCAACTCACTCATATACTATGTACTACACTGTGCGTTTCTTATATTCTAAGTTTTTCAGTGCAACTCACTCATATACTATGTACTACACTGTGCGTTTCTTATATTCTAAGTTTTTCAGTGCAACTCACTCATATACTATGTACTACACTGTGCGTTTCTTAAATTCTAAGTTTTTCAGTGCAACTCACTCATATACTATGTACTACACTGTGCGTTTCTTAAATTCTAAGTTTTTCAGTGCAACTCACTCATATACTATGTACTACACTGTGCGTTTCTTATATTCTAAGTTTTTCAGTGCAACTCACTCATATACTATGTACTACACTGTGCGTTTCTTATATTCTAAGTTTTTGAGTGCAACTCACTCATACACTATGTACTACACTGTGCGTTTCTCATATTCTAAGTTTTTGAGTGCAACTCACTCATATACTATGTACTACACTGTGCGTTTCTCATATTCTAAGTTTTTCAGTGCAACTCACTCATATACTATGTACTACACTGTGCGTTTCTTATATTCCAAGTTTTTCAGTGCAACTCACTCATATACTATGTACTACACTGTGCGTTTCTTATATTCTAAGTTTTTCAGTGCAACTCACTCATATACTATGTACTACACTGTGCGTTTCTTATATTCTAAGTTTTTCAGTGCAACTCACTCATATACTATGTACTACACTGTGCGTTTCTTATATTCTAAGTTTTTCAGTGCAACTCACTCATATACTATGTACTACACTGTGCATTTCGTGTAATGCGGGTTTTTCAGTAAATTCTAAGTTTTTCAGTGCAACTCATTCATATACTATGTACAATACTGTGCGTTTCTTATATTCTAAGTTTTTCAGTGCAACTCACTCATATACTATGTACTACACTGTGCGTTTCTTATATTCTAAGTTTTTCAGTGCAACTCACTCATATACTATGTACTACACTGTGCGTTTCTTATATTCTAAGTTTTTGAGTGCAACTCACTCATATACTATGTACTACACTGTGCGTTTCTTATATTCTAAGTTTTTCAGTGCAACTTACTCATATACTATGTACTACACTGTGCGTTTCTTAAATTCTAAGTTTTTCAGTGCAACTCACTCATATACTATGTACTACACTGTGCGTTTCTTAAATTCTAAGTTTTTCAGTGCAACTCACTCATATACTATGTACTACACTGTGCGTTTCTTATATTCTAAGTTTTTCAGTGCAACTCACTCATATACTATGTACTACACTGTGCGTTTCTTATATTCTAAGTTTTTGAGTGCAACTCACTCATACACTATGTACTACACTGTGCGTTTCTCATATTCTAAGTTTTTGAGTGCAACTCACTCATATACTATGTACTACACTGTGCGTTTCTCATATTCTAAGTTTTTCAGTGCAACTCACTCATATACTATGTACTACACTGTGCGTTTCTTATATTCCAAGTTTTTCAGTGCAACTCACTCATATACTATGTACTACACTGTGTGTTTCTTATATTCTAAGTTTTTCAGTGCAACTCACTCATATACTATGTACTACACTGTGCGTTTCTTATATTCTAAGTTTTTCAGTGCAACTCACTCATATACTATGTACTACACTGTGCGTTTCTTATATTCTAAGTTTTTCAGTGCAACTCACTCATATACTATGTACTACACTGTGCATTTCGTGTAATGCGGGTTTTTCAGTAAATTCTAAGTTTTTCAGTGCAACTCATTCATATACTATGTACAATACTGTGCGTTTCTTATATTCTAAGTTTTTCAGTGCAACTCACTCATATACTATGTACTACACTGTGCGTTTTTTATATTCTAAGTTTTTCAGTGCAACTCACTCATATACTATGTACTACACTGTGCGTTTCTTATATTCTAAGTTTTTGAGTGCAACTCACTCATATACTATGTACTACACTGTGCGTTTCTTATATTCTAAGTTTTTCAGTGCAACTCACTCATATAATATGTGCTACACTGTGCGTTTCTTATATTCTAAGTTTTTCAGTGCAACTCACTCATATACTATGTGCTACACTGTGCGTTTCTTAAATTCTAAGTTTTTCAGTGCAACTCACTCATATACTATGTACTACACTGTGCGTTTCTTATATTCTAAGTTTTTCAGTGCAACTCACTCATATACTATGTACTACACTGTGCGTTTCTAATATTCTAAGTTTTTCAGTGCAACTCACTCATATACTATGTGCTACACTGTGCGTTTCTTATATTCTAAGTTTTTCAGTGCAACTCACTCATATACTATGTGCTACACTGTGCGTTTCTTATATTCTAAGTTTTTCAGTGCAACTCACTCATATACTATGTACTACACTGTGCGTTTCTTATATTCTAAGTTTTTCAGTGCAACTCACTCATATACTATGTACTACACTGTGCGTTTCTTATATTCTAAGTTTTTCAGTGCAACTCACTCATATACTATGTACTACACTGTGCGTTTCTTATATTCTAAGTTTTTCAGTGCAACTCACTCATATACTATGTACTACACTGTGCGTTTCTTATATTCTAAGTTTTTCAGTGCAACTCACTCATATACTATGTACTACACTGTGCGTTTCTTATATTCTAAGTTTTTCAGTGCAACTCACTCATATACTATGTACTACCCTGTGCGTTTCTTATATTCTAAGTTTTTGAGTGCAACTCACTCATACACTATGTACTACACTGTGCGTTTCTCATATTCTAAGTTTTTGAGTGCAACTCACTCATATACTATGTACTACACTGTGCGTTTCTCATATTCTAAGTTTTTGAGTGCAACTCACTCATATACTATGTACTACACTGTGCGTTTCTCATATTCTAAGTTTTCCAGTGCAACTCACTCATATGCTATGTACTACACTGTGCGTTTCTTATATTCCAAGTTTTTCAGTGCAACTCACTCATATACTATGTACTACACTGTGCGTTTCTTATATTCTAAGTTTTTCAGTGCAACTCACTCATATACTATGTACTACACTGTGCGTTTCTTATATTCTAAGTTTTTCAGTGCAACTCACTCATATACTATGTACTACACTGTGCGTTTCTTATATTCTAAGTTTTTCAGTGCAACTCACTCATATACTATGTACTACACTGTGCATTTCGTGTAATGCGGGTTTTTCAGTAAATTCTAAGTTTTTCAGGGCAACTCATTCATATACTATGTACAATACTGTGCGTTTCTTATATTCTAAGTTTTTCAGTGCAACTCACTCATATACTATGTACTACACTGTGCGTTTCTTATATTCTAAGTTTTTCAGTGCAACTCACTCATATACTATGTACTACACTGTGCGTTTCTTATATTCTAAGTTTTTGAGTGCAACTCACTCATATACTATGTACTACACTGTGCGTTTCTTATATTCTAAGTTTTTCAGTGCAACTCACTCATATACTATGTGCTACACTGTGCGTTTCTTATAATCTAAGTTTTTCAGTGCAATTCACTCATATACTATGTGCTACACTGTGCGTTTCTTATATTCTAAGTTTTTCAGTGCAACTCACTCATATACTATGTGCTACACTGTGCGTTTCTTATATTCTAAGTTTTTCAGTGCAACTCACTCATATACTATGTACTACACTGTGCGTTTCTTATATTCTAAGTTTTTCAGTGCAACTCACTCATATACTATGTACTACACTGTGCGTTTCTTATATTCTAAGTTTTTCAGTGCAACTCACTCATATACTATGTACTACACTGTGCGTTTCTTATATTCTAAGTTTTTCAGTGCAACTCACTCATATACTATGTACTACACTGTGTGTTTCTTATATTCTAAGTTTTTCAGTGCAACTCACTCATATACTATGTACTACACTGTGCGTTTCTTATATTCTAAGTTTTTCAGTGCAACACACTCATATACTATGTACTACACTGTGCGTTTCTTATATTCTAAGTTTTTCAGTGCAACTCACTCATATACTATGTACTACACTGTGCGTTTCTTATATTCTAAGTTTTTCAGTGCAACTCACTCATATACTATGTACTACACTGTGCATTTCGTGTAATGCGGGTTTTTCAGTAAATTCTAAGTTTTTCAGTGCAACTCATTCATATACTATGTACTATACTGTGCGTTTCTTATATTCTAAGTTTTTCAGTGCAACTCACTCATATACTATGTACTACACTGTGCGTTTCTTATATTCTAAGTTTTTCAGTGCAACTCACTCATATACTATGTACTACACTGTGCGTTTCTTATATTCTAAGTTTTTCAGTGCAACTCACTCATATACTATGTACTACACTGTGCATTTCGTGTAATGCGGGTTTTTCAGTAAATTCTAAGTTTTTCATTGCAACTCATTCATATACTATGTACAATACTGTGCGTTTCTTATATTTTAAGTTTTTCAGTGCAACTCACTCATATACTATGTACTACACTGTGCGTTTCTTATATTCTAAGTTTTTCAGTGCAACTCACTCATACTATGTACTACACTGTGCGTTTCTTATATTCTAAGTTTTTGAGTGCAACTCACTCATATACTATGTACTACACTGTGCGTTTCTTATATTCTAAGTTTTCCAGTGCAACTCACTCATATACTATGTATTACACTGTGCATTTCTTATATTCTAAGTTTTTCAGTGCAACTCACTCATATACTTTGTACTACACTGTTCTTTTCTTATGTTCTAAGTTTTTCAGTGCAACTCACTCATATACTATGTACTACACTGTGCGTTTCTTATATTCTAAGTTTTTCAGTGCAACTCACTCATATACTATGTACTACACTGTGCGTTTCTTATATTCTAAGTTTTTGAGTGCAACTCACTCATATACTATGTATTACACTGTGCATTTCTTATATTCTAAGTTTTTCAGTGCAACTCACTCATATACTTTGTACTACACTGTGCGTTTCTTATATTCTAAGTTTTTCAGTGCAACTCACTCATATACTATGTACTACACTGTGCGTTTCTTATATTCTAAGTTTTTCAGTGCAACTCACTCATATACTATGTACTACACTGTGCGTTTCTTATATTCTAAGTTTTTGAGTGCAACTCACTCATATACTATGTACTACACTGTGCGTTTCTTATATTCTAAGTTTTTCAGTGCAACTCACTCATATACTATGTGCTACACTGTGCGTTTCTTATATTCTAAGTTTTTCAGTGCAACTCACTCATATACTATGTGCTACACTGTGCGTTTCTTATATTCTAAGTTTTTCAGTGCAACTCACTCATATACTATGTGCTACACTGTGCGTTTCTTATATTCTAAGTTTTTCAGTGCAACTCACTCATATACTATGTACTACACTGTGCGTTTCTTATATTCTAAGTTTTTCAGTGCAACTCACTCATATACTATGTACTACACTGTGCGTTTCTTATATTCTAAGTTTTTCAGTGCAACTCACTCATATACTATGTACTATACTGTGCGTTTCTTATATTCTAAGTTTTTCAGTGCAACTCACTCATATACTATGTACTACACTGTGCATTTCGTGTAATGCGGGTTTTTCAGTAAATTCTAAGTTTTTCAGTGCAACTCATTCATATACTATGTACAATACTGTGCGTTTCTTATATTCTAAGTTTTTCAGTGCAACTCACTCATATACTATGTACTACACTGTGCGTTTCTTATATTCTAAGTTTTTCAGTGCAACTCACTCATATACTATGTACTACACTGTGCGTTTCTTATATTCTAAGTTTTTGAGTGCAACTCACTCATATACTATGTACTACACTGTGCGTTTCTTATATTCTAAGTTTTTCAGTGCAACTTACTCATATACTATGTACTACACTGTGCGTTTCTTAAATTCTAAGTTTTTCAGTGCAACTCACTCATATACTATGTACTACACTGTGCGTTTCTTAAATTCTAAGTTTTTCAGTGCAACTCACTCATATACTATGTACTACACTGTGCGTTTCTTATATTCTAAGTTTTTCAGTGCAACTCACTCATATACTATGTACTACACTGTGCGTTTCTTATATTCTAAGTTTTTGAGTGCAACTCACTCATACACTATGTACTACACTGTGCGTTTCTCATATTCTAAGTTTTTGAGTGCAACTCACTCATATACTATGTACTACACTGTGCGTTTCTCATATTCTAAGTTTTTCAGTGCAACTCACTCATATACTATGTACTACACTGTGCGTTTCTTATATTCCAAGTTTTTCAGTGCAACTCACTCATATACTATGTACTACACTGTGTGTTTCTTATATTCTAAGTTTTTCAGTGCAACTCACTCATATACTATGTACTACACTGTGCGTTTCTTATATTCTAAGTTTTTCAGTGCAACTCACTCATATACTATGTACTACACTGTGCGTTTCTTATATTCTAAGTTTTTCAGTGCAACTCACTCATATACTATGTACTACACTGTGCATTTCGTGTAATGCGGGTTTTTCAGTAAATTCTAAGTTTTTCAGTGCAACTCATTCATATACTATGTACAATACTGTGCGTTTCTTATATTCTAAGTTTTTCAGTGCAACTCACTCATATACTATGTACTACACTGTGCGTTTTTTATATTCTAAGTTTTTCAGTGCAACTCACTCATATACTATGTACTACACTGTGCGTTTCTTATATTCTAAGTTTTTGAGTGCAACTCACTCATATACTATGTACTACACTGTGCGTTTCTTATATTCTAAGTTTTTCAGTGCAACTCACTCATATACTATGTGCTACACTGTGCGTTTCTTATATTCTAAGTTTTTCAGTGCAACTCACTCATATACTATGTGCTACACTGTGCGTTTCTTAAATTCTAAGTTTTTCAGTGCAACTCACTCATATACTATGTACTACACTGTGCGTTTCTTATATTCTAAGTTTTTCAGTGCAACTCACTCATATACTATGTACTACACTGTGCGTTTCTAATATTCTAAGTTTTTCAGTGCAACTCACTCATATACTATGTGCTACACTGTGCGTTTCTTATATTCTAAGTTTTTCAGTGCAACTCACTCATATACTATGTACTACACTGTGCGTTTCTTATATTCTAAGTTTTTCAGTGCAACTCACTCATATACTATGTACTACACTGTGCGTTTCTTATATTCTAAGTTTTTGAGTGCAACTCACTCATATACTATGTACTACACTGTGCGTTTCTTATATTCTAAGTTTTTCAGTGCAACTCACTCATATACTATGTGCTACACTGTGCGTTTCTTATATTCTAAGTTTTTCAGTGCAACTCACTCATATACTATGTGCTACACTGTGCGTTTCTTATATTCTAAGTTTTTCAGTGCAACTCACTCATATACTATGTGCTACACTGTGCGTTTCTTATATTCTAAGTTTTTCAGTGCAACTCACTCATATACTATGTACTACACTGTGCGTTTCTTATATTCTAAGTTTTTCAGTGCAACTCACTCATATACTATGTACTACACTGTGCGTTTCTTATATTCTAAGTTTTTCAGTGCAACTCACTCATATACTATGTACTATACTGTGCGTTTCTTATATTCTAAGTTTTTCAGTGCAACTCACTCATATACTATGTACTACACTGTGCATTTCGTGTAATGCGGGTTTTTCAGTAAATTCTAAGTTTTTCAGTGCAACTCATTCATATACTATGTACAATACTGTGCGTTTCTTATATTCTAAGTTTTTCAGTGCAACTCACTCATATACTATGTACTACACTGTGCGTTTCTTATATTCTAAGTTTTTCAGTGCAACTCACTCATATACTATGTACTACACTGTGCGTTTCTTATATTCTAAGTTTTTGAGTGCAACTCACTCATATACTATGTACTACACTGTGCGTTTCTTATATTCTAAGTTTTTCAGTGCAACTTACTCATATACTATGTACTACACTGTGCGTTTCTTAAATTCTAAGTTTTTCAGTGCAACTCACTCATATACTATGTACTACACTGTGCGTTTCTTAAATTCTAAGTTTTTCAGTGCAACTCACTCATATACTATGTACTACACTGTGCGTTTCTTATATTCTAAGTTTTTCAGTGCAACTCACTCATATACTATGTACTACACTGTGCGTTTCTTATATTCTAAGTTTTTGAGTGCAACTCACTCATACACTATGTACTACACTGTGCGTTTCTCATATTCTAAGTTTTTGAGTGCAACTCACTCATATACTATGTACTACACTGTGCGTTTCTCATATTCTAAGTTTTTCAGTGCAACTCACTCATATACTATGTACTACACTGTGCGTTTCTTATATTCCAAGTTTTTCAGTGCAACTCACTCATATACTATGTACTACACTGTGTGTTTCTTATATTCTAAGTTTTTCAGTGCAACTCACTCATATACTATGTACTACACTGTGCGTTTCTTATATTCTAAGTTTTTCAGTGCAACTCACTCATATACTATGTACTACACTGTGCGTTTCTTATATTCTAAGTTTTTCAGTGCAACTCACTCATATACTATGTACTACACTGTGCATTTCGTGTAATGCGGGTTTTTCAGTAAATTCTAAGTTTTTCAGTGCAACTCATTCATATACTATGTACAATACTGTGCGTTTCTTATATTCTAAGTTTTTCAGTGCAACTCACTCATATACTATGTACTACACTGTGCGTTTTTTATATTCTAAGTTTTTCAGTGCAACTCACTCATATACTATGTACTACACTGTGCGTTTCTTATATTCTAAGTTTTTGAGTGCAACTCACTCATATACTATGTACTACACTGTGCGTTTCTTATATTCTAAGTTTTTCAGTGCAACTCACTCATATACTATGTGCTACACTGTGCGTTTCTTATATTCTAAGTTTTTCAGTGCAACTCACTCATATACTATGTGCTACACTGTGCGTTTCTTAAATTCTAAGTTTTTCAGTGCAACTCACTCATATACTATGTACTACACTGTGCGTTTCTTATATTCTAAGTTTTTCAGTGCAACTCACTCATATACTATGTACTACACTGTGCGTTTCTAATATTCTAAGTTTTTCAGTGCAACTCACTCATATACTATGTGCTACACTGTGCGTTTCTTATATTCTAAGTTTTTCAGTGCAACTCACTCATATACTATGTGCTACACTGTGCGTTTCTTATATTCTAAGTTTTTCAGTGCAACTCACTCATATACTATGTACTACACTGTGCGTTTCTTATATTCTAAGTTTTTCAGTGCAACTCACTCATATACTATGTACTACACTGTGCGTTTCTTATATTCTAAGTTTTTCAGTGCAACTCACTCATATACTATGTACTACACTGTGCGTTTCTTATATTCTAAGTTTTTCAGTGCAACTCACTCATATACTATGTACTACACTGTGCGTTTCTTATATTCTAAGTTTTTCAGTGCAACTCACTCATATACTATGTACTACACTGTGCGTTTCTTATATTCTAAGTTTTTCAGTGCAACTCACTCATATACTATGTACTACCCTGTGCGTTTCTTATATTCTAAGTTTTTGAGTGCAACTCACTCATACACTATGTACTACACTGTGCGTTTCTCATATTCTAAGTTTTTGAGTGCAACTCACTCATATACTATGTACTACACTGTGCGTTTCTCATATTCTAAGTTTTTGAGTGCAACTCACTCATATACTATGTACTACACTGTGCGTTTCTCATATTCTAAGTTTTCCAGTGCAACTCACTCATATGCTATGTACTACACTGTGCGTTTCTTATATTCCAAGTTTTTCAGTGCAACTCACTCATATACTATGTACTACACTGTGCGTTTCTTATATTCTAAGTTTTTCAGTGCAACTCACTCATATACTATGTACTACACTGTGCGTTTCTTATATTCTAAGTTTTTCAGTGCAACTCACTCATATACTATGTACTACACTGTGCGTTTCTTATATTCTAAGTTTTTCAGTGCAACTCACTCATATACTATGTACTACACTGTGCATTTCGTGTAATGCGGGTTTTTCAGTAAATTCTAAGTTTTTCAGGGCAACTCATTCATATACTATGTACAATACTGTGCGTTTCTTATATTCTAAGTTTTTCAGTGCAACTCACTCATATACTATGTACTACACTGTGCGTTTCTTATATTCTAAGTTTTTCAGTGCAACTCACTCATATACTATGTACTACACTGTGCGTTTCTTATATTCTAAGTTTTTCAGTGCAACTCACTCATATACTATGTACTACACTGTGCGTTTCTTATATTCTAAGTTTTTCAGTGCAACTCACTCATATACTATGTGCTACACTGTGCGTTTCTTATAATCTAAGTTTTTCAGTGCAATTCACTCATATACTATGTGCTACACTGTGCGTTTCTTATATTCTAAGTTTTTCAGTGCAACTCACTCATATACTATGTGCTACACTGTGCGTTTCTTATATTCTAAGTTTTTCAGTGCAACTCACTCATATACTATGTACTACACTGTGCGTTTCTTATATTCTAAGTTTTTCAGTGCAACTCACTCATATACTATGTACTACACTGTGCGTTTCTTATATTCTAAGTTTTTCAGTGCAACTCACTCATATACTATGTACTACACTGTGCGTTTCTTATATTCTAAGTTTTTCAGTGCAACTCACTCATATACTATGTACTACACTGTGTGTTTCTTATATTCTAAGTTTTTCAGTGCAACTCACTCATATACTATGTACTACACTGTGCGTTTCTTATATTCTAAGTTTTTCAGTGCAACACACTCATATACTATGTACTACACTGTGCGTTTCTTATATTCTAAGTTTTTCAGTGCAACTCACTCATATACTATGTACTACACTGTGCGTTTCTTATATTCTAAGTTTTTCAGTGCAACTCACTCATATACTATGTACTACACTGTGCATTTCGTGTAATGCGGGTTTTTCAGTAAATTCTAAGTTTTTCAGTGCAACTCATTCATATACTATGTACTATACTGTGCGTTTCTTATATTCTAAGTTTTTCAGTGCAACTCACTCATATACTATGTACTACACTGTGCGTTTCTTATATTCTAAGTTTTTCAGTGCAACTCACTCATATACTATGTACTACACTGTGCGTTTCTTATATTCTAAGTTTTTCAGTGCAACTCACTCATATACTATGTACTACACTGTGCATTTCGTGTAATGCGGGTTTTTCAGTAAATTCTAAGTTTTTCATTGCAACTCATTCATATACTATGTACAATACTGTGCGTTTCTTATATTTTAAGTTTTTCAGTGCAACTCACTCATATACTATGTACTACACTGTGCGTTTCTTATATTCTAAGTTTTTCAGTGCAACTCACTCATACTATGTACTACACTGTGCGTTTCTTATATTCTAAGTTTTTGAGTGCAACTCACTCATATACTATGTACTACACTGTGCGTTTCTTATATTCTAAGTTTTCCAGTGCAACTCACTCATATACTATGTATTACACTGTGCATTTCTTATATTCTAAGTTTTTCAGTGCAACTCACTCATATACTTTGTACTACACTGTTCTTTTCTTATGTTCTAAGTTTTTCAGTGCAACTCACTCATATACTATGTACTACACTGTGCGTTTCTTATATTCTAAGTTTTTCAGTGCAACTCACTCATATACTATGTACTACACTGTGCGTTTCTTATATTCTAAGTTTTTGAGTGCAACTCACTCATATACTATGTATTACACTGTGCATTTCTTATATTCTAAGTTTTTCAGTGCAACTCACTCATATACTTTGTACTACACTGTGCGTTTCTTATATTCTAAGTTTTTCAGTGCAACTCACTCATATACTATGTACTACACTGTGCGTTTCTTATATTCTAAGTTTTTCAGTGCAACTCACTCATATACTATGTACTACACTGTGCGTTTCTTATATTCTAAGTTTTTGAGTGCAACTCACTCATATACTATGTACTACACTGTGCGTTTCTTATATTCTAAGTTTTTCAGTGCAACTCACTCATATACTATGTGCTACACTGTGCGTTTCTTATATTCTAAGTTTTTCAGTGCAACTCACTCATATACTATGTGCTACACTGTGCGTTTCTTATATTCTAAGTTTTTCAGTGCAACTCACTCATATACTATGTGCTACACTGTGCGTTTCTTATATTCTAAGTTTTTCAGTGCAACTCACTCATATACTATGTACTACACTGTGCGTTTCTTATATTCTAAGTTTTTCAGTGCAACTCACTCATATACTATGTACTACACTGTGCGTTTCTTATATTCTAAGTTTTTCAGTGCAACTCACTCATATACTATGTACTATACTGTGCGTTTCTTATATTCTAAGTTTTTCAGTGCAACTCACTCATATACTATGTACTACACTGTGCGTTTCTTATATTCTAAGTTTTTCAGTGCAACTCACTCATATACTATGTATTACACTGTGCGTTTCTAATATTCTAAGTTTTTCAGTGCAACTCACTCATATACTATGTACTACACTGTGCGTTTCTTATATTCTAAGTTTTTCAGTGCAACTCACTCATATACTATGTACTACACTGTGCGTTTCTTATATTCTAAGTTTTTCAGTGCAACTCACTCATATACTATGTACTACACTGTGCGTTTCTTATATTATAAGTTTTTCAGTGCAACTCACTCATATACTATGTACTACACTGTGCGTTTCTTATATTCTAAGTTTTTCAGTGCAACTCACTCATATACTATGTACTACACTGTGCGTTTCTTATATTCTAAGTTTTTCAGTGCAACTCACTCATATACTATGTACTACACTGTGTGTTTCTTATATTCTAAGTTTTTCAGTGCAACTCACTCATATACTATGTACTACACTGTGCGTTTCTTATATTCTAAGTTTTTCAGTGCAACACACTCATATACTATGTACTACACTGTGCGTTTCTTATATTCTAAGTTTTTCAGTGCAACTCACTCATATACTATGTACTACACTGTGCGTTTCTTATATTCTAAGTTTTTCAGTGCAACTCACTCATATACTATGTACTACACTGTGCATTTCGTGTAATGCGGGTTTTTCAGTAAATTCTAAGTTTTTCAGTACAACTCACTCATATACTATGGACTACACTGTGCGTTTCTTATATTCTAAGTTTTTCAGTGCAACTCACTCATATACTATGTACTACACTGTGCGTTTCTTATATTCTAAGTTTTTCAGTGCAACTCACTCATATACTATGTACTACACTGTGCGTTTCTTATATTCTAAGTTTTTCAGTGCAACTCACTCATATACTATGTACTACACTGTGCGTTTCTTATATTCTAAGTTTTTCAGTGCAACTCACTCATATACTATGTACTACCCTGTGCGTTTCTTATATTCTAAGTTTTTGAGTGCAACTCACTCATACACTATGTACTACACTGTGCGTTTCTCATATTCTAAGTTTTTGAGTGCAACTCACTCATATACTATGTACTACACTGTGCGTTTCTCATATTCTAAGTTTTTGAGTGCAACTCACTCATATACTATGTACTACACTGTGCGTTTCTCATATTCTAAGTTTTCCAGTGCAACTCACTCATATACTATGTACTACACTGTGCGTTTCTTATATTCCAAGTTTTTCAGTGCAACTCACTCATATACTATGTACTACACTGTGCGTTTCTTATATTCTAAGTTTTTCAGTGCAACTCACTCATATACTATGTACTACACTGTGCGTTTCTTATATTCTAAGTTTTTCAGTGCAACTCACTCATATACTATGTACTACACTGTGCGTTTCTTATATTCTAAGTTTTTCAGTGCAACTCACTCATATACTATGTACTACACTGTGCATTTCGTGTAATGCGGGTTTTTCAGTAAATTCTAAGTTTTTCAGTGCAACTCATTCATATACTATGTACAATACTGTGCGTTTCTTATATTCTAAGTTTTTCAGTGCAACTCACTCATATACTATGTACTACACTGTGCGTTTCTTATATTCTAAGTTTTTCAGTGTAACTCACTCATATACTATGTACTACACTGTGCGTTTCTTATATTCTAAGTTTTTGAGTGCAACTCACTCATATACTATGTACTACACTGTGCGTTTCTTATATTCTAAGTTTTTTAGTGCAACTCACTCATATACTATGTGCTACACTGTGCGTTTCTATAATCTAAGTTTTTCAGTGCAACTCACTCATATACTATGTGCTACACTGTGCGTTTCTTATATTCTAAGTTTTTCAGTGCAACTCACTCATATACTATGTGCTACACTGTGCGTTTCTTATATTCTAAGTTTTTCAGTGCAACTCACTCATATACTATGTACTACACTGTGCGTTTCTTATATTCTAAGTTTTTCAGTGCAACTCACTCATATACTATGTACTACACTGTGCGTTTCTTATATTCTAAGTTTTTCAGTGCAACTCACTCATATACTATGTACTACACTGTGCGTTTCTTATATTCTAAGTTTTTCAGTGCAACTCACTCATATACTATGTACTACACTGTGTGTTTCTTATATTCTAAGTTTTTCAGTGCAACTCACTCATATACTATGTACTACACTGTGCGTTTCTTATATTCTAAGTTTTTCAGTGCAACACACTCATATACTATGTACTACACTGTGCGTTTCTTATATTCTAAGTTTTTCAGTGCAACTCACTCATATACTATGTACTACACTGTGCGTTTCTTATATTCTAAGTTTTTCAGTGCAACTCACTCATATACTATGTACTACACTGTGCGTTTCGTGTAATGCGGGTTTTTCAGTAAATTCTAAGTTTTTCAGTGCAACTCATTCATATACTATGTACTATACTGTGCGTTTCTTATATTCTAAGTTTTTCAGTGCAACTCACTCATATACTATGTACTACACTGTGTGTTTCTTATATTCTAAGTTTTTCAGTGCAACTCACTCATATACTATGTACTACACTGTGCGTTTCTTATATTCTAAGTTTTTCAGTGCAACACACTCATATACTATGTACTACACTGTGCGTTTCTTATATTATAAGTTTTTCAGTGCAACTCACTCATATACTATGTACTACACTGTGCGTTTCTTATATTCTAAGTTTTTCAGTGCAACTCACTCATATACTATGTACTACACTGTGCATTTCGTGTAATGCGGGTTTTTCAGTAAATTCTAAGTTTTTCCGTACAACTCACTCATATACTATGGACTACACTGTGCGTTTCTTATATTCTAAGTTTTTCAGTGCAACTCACTCATATACTATGTACTACACTGTGCGTTTCTTATATTCAAAGTTTTTCAGTAAAACTCACTCATATACTATGTACTACACTGTGCGTTTCTTATATTCTAAGTTTTTCAGTGCAACTCACTCATATACTATGTACTACACTGTGCGTTTCTTATATTCTAAGTTTTTCAGTGCAACTCACTCATATACTATGTACTACACTGTGCGTTTCTTATATTCTAAGTTTTTCAGTGCAACTCACTCATATACTATGTACTACACTGTGCGTTTCTTATATTCTAAGTTTTTCAGTGCAACTCACTCATATACTATGTACTACACTGTGCTTTTCTTATATTCTAAGTTTTTCATTGCAACTCACTCATATACTATGTACTACACTGTGCGTTTCTTATATTCTAAGTTTTTCAGTGCAACTCACTCATATACTATGTACTACACTGTGCGTTTCTTATATTCTAAGTTTTTCAGTGCAACTCACTCATATACTATGTACTACACTGTGCATTTCTTATATTCAAAGTTTTTCAGTGCAACTCACTCATATACTATGTACTACACTGTGCGTTTCTTATATTCTAAGTTTTTCAGTGCAACTCACTCAAATACTATGTTCTACACTGTGCGTTTCTTATATTCTAAGTTTTTCAGTGCAACTCACTCATATACTATGTACTACACTGTGCGTTTCTTATATTCAAAGTTTTTCAGTGCAACTCACTCATATACTATGTACTACACTGTGCGTTTCTTACATTCTAAGTTTTTCAGTGCAACTCACTCATATACTATGTACTACACTGTGCGTTTCTTATATTCTAAGTTTTTCAGTGCAACTCACTCATATACTATGTATTACACTGTGCGTTTCTTATATTCTAAGTTTTTCAGTGCAACTCACTCATATACTTTGTACTACACTGTGCTTTTCTTATATTCTAAGTTTTTCAGTGCAACTCACTCATATACTATGTACTACACTGTGCGTTTCTTATATTCTAAGTTTTTCAGTGCAACTCACTCATATACTATGTACTACACTGTGCGTTTCTTATATTCTAAGTTTTTCAGTGCAACTCACTCATATACTATGTACTACACTGTGCGTTTCTTATATTCTAAGTTTTTCAGTGCAACTCACTCATATACTATGTACTACACTGTGCATTTCGTGTAATGCGGGTTTTTCAGTAAATTCTAAGTTTTTCAGTACAACTCACTCATATACTATGGACTACACTGTGCGTTTCTTATATTCTAAGTTTTTCAGTGCAACTCACTCATATACTATGTACTACACTGTGCGTTTCTTATATTCAAAGTTTTTCAGTAAAACTCACTCATATACTATGTACTACACTGTGCGTTTCTTATATTCTAAGTTTTTCAGTGCAACTCACTCATATACTATGTACTACACTGTGCGTTTCTTATATTCTAAGTTTTTCAGTGCAACTCACTCATATACTATGTACTACACTGTGCGTTTCTTATATTCTAAGTTTTTCAGTGCAACTCACTCATATACTATGTACTACACTGTGCTTTTCTTATATTCTAAGTTTTTCAGTGCAACACACTCATATACTATGTACTACACTGTGCGTTTCTTATATTCTAAGTTTTTCATTGCAACTCACTCATATACTATGTACTACACTGTGCGTTTCTTATATTCTAAGTTTTTCAGTGCAACTCACTCATATACTATGTACTACACTGTGCGTTTCTTATATTCTAAGTTTTTCAGTGCAACTCACTCATATACTATGTACTACACTGTGCTTTTCTTATATTCAAAGTTTTTCAGTGCAACTCACTCATATACTATGTACTACACTGTGCGTTTCTTATATTCTAAGTTTTTGAGTGCAACTCACTCATATACTATGTACTACACTGTGCGTTTCTTATATTCTAAGTTTTTCAGTGCAACTCACTCATATACTATGTACTACACTGTGTGTTTCTTATATTCTAAGTTTTTCAGTGCAACTCACTCATATACTATGTACTACACTGTGCGTTTCTTATATTCTAAGTTTTTCAGTGCAACTCACTCATATACTATGTACTACACTGTGCATTTCTTATATTCAAAGTTTTTGAGTGCAACTCACTCATATACTATGTACTACACTGTGCGTTTCTTATATTCTAAGTTTTTCAGTGCAACTCACTCATATACTATGTACTACACTGTGCGTTTCTTATATTCTAAGTTTTTCAGTGCAACACACTCATATACTAGGTACTACACTGTGCGTTTCTTATATTCTAAGTTTTTCAGTGCAACTCACTCATATACTATGTACTACACTGTGCGTTTCTTATATTCTAAGTTTTTCAGTGCAACTCACTCATATACTATGTACTACACTGTGCATTTCGTGTAATGCGGGTTTTTCAGTAAATTCTAAGATTTTCAGTACAACTCACTCATATACTATGGACTACACTGTGCGTTTCTTATATTCTAAGTTTTTCAGTGCAACTCACTCATATACTATGTACTACACTGTGCGTTTCTTATATTCAAAGTTTTTCAGTAAAACTCACTCATATACTATGTACTACACTGTGCGTTTCTTATATTCTAAGTTTTTCATTGCAACTCACTCATATACTATGTACTACACTGTGCGTTTCTTATATTCTAAGTTTTTCAGTGCAACTCACTCATATACTATGTACTACACTGTGCGTTTCTTATATTCTAAGTTTTTCAGTGCAACTCACTCATATACTATGTACTACACTGTGCGTTTCTTATATTCAAAGTTTTTCAGTGCAACTCACTCATATACTATGTACTACACTGTGCGTTTCTTATATTCTAAGTTTTTCAGTGCAACTCACTCATATACTATGTACTACACTGTGCGTTTCTTATATTCTAAGTTTTAGAGTGCAACTCACTCATATACTATGTACTACACTGTGCGTTTCTTATATTCTAAGTTTTTCAGTGCAACTCACTCATATACTATGTACTACACTGTGCGTTTCTTATATTCTAAGTTTTTGAGTGCAACTCACTCATATACTATGTACTACACTGTGCGTTTCTTATATTCTAAGTTTTTCAGTGCAACTCACTCATATACTATGTACTACACTGTGTGTTTCTTATATTCTAAGTTTTTCAGTGCAACTCACTCATATACTATGTACTACACTGTGCGTTTCTTATATTCTAAGTTTTTGAGTGCAACTCACTCATATACTATGTACTACACTGTGCGTTTCTTATATTCTAAGTTTTTCAGTGCAACTCACTCATATACTATGTACTACACTGTGCGTTTCTTATATTCAAAGTTTTTGAGTGCAACTCACTCATATACTATGTACTACACTGTGCGTTTCTTATATTCTAAGTTTTTCAGTGCAACTCACTCATATACTATGTACTACACTGTGTGTTTCTTATATTCTAAGTTTTTCAGTGCAACTCACTCATATACTATGTACTACACTGTGCGTTTCTTATATTCTAAGTTTTTCAGTGCAACACACTCATATACTATGTACTACACTGTGCGTTTCTTATATTCTAAGTTTTTCAGTGCAACTCACTCATATACTATGTACTACACTGTGCGTTTCTTATATTCTAAGTTTTTGAGTGCAACTCACTCATATACTATGTACTACACTGTGCATTTCGTGTAATGCGGGTTTTTCAGTAAATTCTAAGATTTTCAGTACAACTCACTCATATACTATGGACTACACTGTGCGTTTCTTATATTCTAAGTTTTTCAGTGCAACTCACTCATATACTATGTACTACACTGTGCGTTTCTTATATTCAAAGTTTTTCAGTAAAACTCACTCATATACTATGGACTACACTGTGCGTTTCTTATATTCTAAGTTTTTCAGTGCAACTCACTCATATACTATGTACTACACTGTGCGTTTCTTATATTCTAAGTTTTTCAGTGCAACTCACTCATATACTATGTACTACACTGTGCGTTTCTTATATTCTAAGTTTTTCAGTGCAACTCACTCATATACTATGTACTACACTGTGCATTTCTTATATTCAAAGTTTTTCAGTGCAACTCACTCATATACTATGTACTACACTGTGCGTTTCTTATATTCTAAGTTTTTCAGTGCAACTCACTCATATACTATGTACTACACTGTGCATTTCTTATATTCAAAGTTTTTGAGTGCAACTCACTCATATACTATGTACTACACTGTGCGTTTCTTATATTCTAAGTTTTTCAGTGCAACTCACTCATATACTATGTACTACACTGTGTGTTTCTTATATTCTAAGTTTTTCAGTGCAACTCACTCATATACTATGTACTACACTGTGCGTTTCTTATATTCTAAGTTTTTCAGTGCAACACACTCATATACTATGTACTACACTGTGCGTTTCTTATATTCTAAGTTTTTCAGTGCAACTCACTCATATACTATGTACTACACTGTGCGTTTCTTATATTCTAAGTTTTTCAGTGCAACTCACTCATATACTATGTACTACACTGTGCATTTCGTGTAATGCGGGTTTTTCAGTAAATTCTAAGATTTTCAGTACAACTCACTCATATACTATGGACTACACTGTGTGTTTCTTATATTCTAAGTTTTTCAGTGCAACTCACTCATATACTATGTACTACACTGTGCGTTTCTTATATTCTAAGTTTTTCAGTGCAACTCACTCATATACTATGTACTACACTGTGCATTTCTTATATTCAAAGTTTTTCAGTGCAACTCACTCATATACTATGTACTACACTGTGCGTTTCTTATATTCTAAGTTTTTCAGTGCAACTCACTCATATACTATGTACTACACTGTGCGTTTCTTATATTCTAAGTTTTTGAGTGCAACTCACTCATATACTATGTACTACACTGTGCGTTTCTTATATTCTAAGTTTTTCAGTGCAACTCACTCATATACTATGTACTACACTGTGCGTTTCTTATATTCTAAGTTTTTGAGTGCAACTCACTCATATACTATGTACTACACTGTGCGTTTCTTATATTCTAAGTTTTTCAGTGCAACTCACTCATATACTATGTACTACACTGTGTGTTTCTTATATTCTAAGTTTTTCAGTGCAACTCACTCATATACTATGTACTACACTGTGCGTTTCTTATATTCTAAGTTTTTGAGTGCAACTCACTCATATACTATGTACTACACTGTGCGTTTCTTATATTCTAAGTTTTTCAGTGCAACTCACTCATATACTCTGTACTACACTGTGCATTTCTTATATTCAAAGTTTTTGAGTGCAACTCACTCATATACTATGTACTACACTGTGCGTTTCTTATATTCTAAGTTTTTCAGTGCAACTCACTCATATACTATGTACTACACTGTGTGTTTCTTATATTCTAAGTTTTTCAGTGCAACTCACTCATATACTATGTACTACACTGTGCGTTTCTTATATTCTAAGTTTTTCAGTGCAACACACTCATATACTATGTACTACACTGTGCGTTTCTTATATTCTAAGTTTTTCAGTGCAACTCACTCATATACTATGTACTACACTGTGCGTTTCTTATATTCTAAGTTTTTCAGTGCAACTCACTCATATACTATGTACTACACTGTGCATTTCGTGTAATGCGGGTTTTTCAGTAAATTCTAAGATTTTCAGTACAACTCACTCATATACTATGGACTACACTGTGCGTTTCTTATATTCTAAGTTTTTCAGTGCAACTCACTCATATACTATGTACTACACTGTGCGTTTCTTATATTCAAAGTTTTTCAGTAAAACTCACTCATATACTATGGACTACACTGTGCGTTTCTTATATTCTAAGTTTTTCAGTGCAACTCACTCATATACTATGTACTACACTGTGCGTTTCTTATATTCAAAGTTTTTCAGTAAAACTCACTCATATAGTATGTACTACACTGTGCGTTTCTTATATTCTAAGTTTTTCAGTGCAACTCACTCATATACTATGTACTACACTGTGCGTTTCTTATATTCTAAGTTTTTCAGTGCAACTCACTCATATACTATGTACTACACTGTGCATTTCTTATATTCAAAGTTTTTCAGTGCAACTCACTCATATACTATGTACTACACTGTGCGTTTCTTATATTCTAAGTTTTTCAGTGCAACTCACTCAAATACTATGTTCTACACTGTGCGTTTCTTATATTCTAAGTTTTTCAGTGCAACTCACTCATATACTATGTACTACACTGTGCGTTTCTTATATTCAAAGTTTTTCAGTGCAACTCACTCATATACTATGTACTACACTGTGCGTTTCTTACATTCTAAGTTTTTCAGTGCAACTCACTCATATACTATGTACTACACTGTGCGTTTCTTATATTCTAAGTTTTTCAGTGCAACTCACTCATATACTATGTATTACACTGTGCGTTTCTTATATTCTAAGTTTTTCAGTGCAACTCACTCATATACTTTGTACTACACTGTGCTTTTCTTATATTCTAAGTTTTTCAGTGCAACTCACTCATATACTATGTACTACACTGTGCGTTTCTTATATTCTAAGTTTTTCAGTGCAACTCACTCATATACTATGTACTACACTGTGCGTTTCTTATATTCTAAGTTTTTCAGTGCAACTCACTCATATACTATGTACTACACTGTGCGTTTCTTATATTCTAAGTTTTTCAGTGCAACTCACTCATATACTATGTACTACACTGTGCATTTCGTGTAATGCGGGTTTTTCAGTAAATTCTAAGTTTTTCAGTACAACTCACTCATATACTATGGACTACACTGTGCGTTTCTTATATTCTAAGTTTTTCAGTGCAACTCACTCATATACTATGTACTACACTGTGCGTTTCTTATATTCAAAGTTTTTCAGTAAAACTCACTCATATACTATGTACTACACTGTGCGTTTCTTATATTCTAAGTTTTTCAGTGCAACTCACTCATATACTATGTACTACACTGTGCGTTTCTTATATTCTAAGTTTTTCAGTGCAACTCACTCATATACTATGTACTACACTGTGCGTTTCTTATATTCTAAGTTTTTCAGTGCAACTCACTCATATACTATGTACTACACTGTGCTTTTCTTATATTCTAAGTTTTTCAGTGCAACACACTCATATACTATGTACTACACTGTGCGTTTCTTATATTCTAAGTTTTTCATTGCAACTCACTCATATACTATGTACTACACTGTGCGTTTCTTATATTCTAAGTTTTTCAGTGCAACTCACTCATATACTATGTACTACACTGTGCGTTTCTTATATTCTAAGTTTTTCAGTGCAACTCACTCATATACTATGTACTACACTGTGCTTTTCTTATATTCAAAGTTTTTCAGTGCAACTCACTCATATACTATGTACTACACTGTGCGTTTCTTATATTCTAAGTTTTTGAGTGCAACTCACTCATATACTATGTACTACACTGTGCGTTTCTTATATTCTAAGTTTTTCAGTGCAACTCACTCATATACTATGTACTACACTGTGTGTTTCTTATATTCTAAGTTTTTCAGTGCAACTCACTCATATACTATGTACTACACTGTGCGTTTCTTATATTCTAAGTTTTTCAGTGCAACTCACTCATATACTATGTACTACACTGTGCATTTCTTATATTCAAAGTTTTTGAGTGCAACTCACTCATATACTATGTACTACACTGTGCGTTTCTTATATTCTAAGTTTTTCAGTGCAACTCACTCATATACTATGTACTACACTGTGCGTTTCTTATATTCTAAGTTTTTCAGTGCAACACACTCATATACTAGGTACTACACTGTGCGTTTCTTATATTCTAAGTTTTTCAGTGCAACTCACTCATATACTATGTACTACACTGTGCGTTTCTTATATTCTAAGTTTTTCAGTGCAACTCACTCATATACTATGTACTACACTGTGCATTTCGTGTAATGCGGGTTTTTCAGTAAATTCTAAGATTTTCAGTACAACTCACTCATATACTATGGACTACACTGTGCGTTTCTTATATTCTAAGTTTTTCAGTGCAACTCACTCATATACTATGTACTACACTGTGCGTTTCTTATATTCAAAGTTTTTCAGTAAAACTCACTCATATACTATGTACTACACTGTGCGTTTCTTATATTCTAAGTTTTTCATTGCAACTCACTCATATACTATGTACTACACTGTGCGTTTCTTATATTCTAAGTTTTTCAGTGCAACTCACTCATATACTATGTACTACACTGTGCGTTTCTTATATTCTAAGTTTTTCAGTGCAACTCACTCATATACTATGTACTACACTGTGCGTTTCTTATATTCAAAGTTTTTCAGTGCAACTCACTCATATACTATGTACTACACTGTGCGTTTCTTATATTCTAAGTTTTTCAGTGCAACTCACTCATATACTATGTACTACACTGTGCGTTTCTTATATTCTAAGTTTTAGAGTGCAACTCACTCATATACTATGTACTACACTGTGCGTTTCTTATATTCTAAGTTTTTCAGTGCAACTCACTCATATACTATGTACTACACTGTGCGTTTCTTATATTCTAAGTTTTTGAGTGCAACTCACTCATATACTATGTACTACACTGTGCGTTTCTTATATTCTAAGTTTTTCAGTGCAACTCACTCATATACTATGTACTACACTGTGTGTTTCTTATATTCTAAGTTTTTCAGTGCAACTCACTCATATACTATGTACTACACTGTGCGTTTCTTATATTCTAAGTTTTTGAGTGCAACTCACTCATATACTATGTACTACACTGTGCGTTTCTTATATTCTAAGTTTTTCAGTGCAACTCACTCATATACTATGTACTACACTGTGCATTTCTTATATTCAAAGTTTTTGAGTGCAACTCACTCATATACTATGTACTACACTGTGCGTTTCTTATATTCTAAGTTTTTCAGTGCAACTCACTCATATACTATGTACTACACTGTGTGTTTCTTATATTCTAAGTTTTTCAGTGCAACTCACTCATATACTATGTACTACACTGTGCGTTTCTTATATTCTAAGTTTTTCAGTGCAACACACTCATATACTATGTACTACACTGTGCGTTTCTTATATTCTAAGTTTTTCAGTGCAACTCACTCATATACTATGTACTACACTGTGCGTTTCTTATATTCTAAGTTTTTCAGTGCAACTCACTCATATACTATGTACTACACTGTGCATTTCGTGTAATGCGGGTTTTTCAGTAAATTCTAAGATTTTCAGTACAACTCACTCATATACTATGGACTACACTGTGCGTTTCTTATATTCTAAGTTTTTCAGTGCAACTCACTCATATACTATGTACTACACTGTGCGTTTCTTATATTCAAAGTTTTTCAGTAAAACTCACTCATATACTATGGACTACACTGTGCGTTTCTTATATTCTAAGTTTTTCAGTGCAACTCACTCATATACTATGTACTACACTGTGCGTTTCTTATATTCTAAGTTTTTCAGTGCAACTCACTCATATACTATGTACTACACTGTGCGTTTCTTATATTCTAAGTTTTTCAGTGCAACTCACTCATATACTATGTACTACACTGTGCATTTCTTATATTCAAAGTTTTTCAGTGCAACTCACTCATATACTATGTACTACACTGTGCGTTTCTTATATTCTAAGTTTTTCAGTGCAACTCACTCATATACTATGTACTACACTGTGCATTTCTTATATTCAAAGTTTTTGAGTGCAACTCACTCATATACTATGTACTACACTGTGCGTTTCTTATATTCTAAGTTTTTCAGTGCAACTCACTCATATACTATGTACTACACTGTGTGTTTCTTATATTCTAAGTTTTTCAGTGCAACTCACTCATATACTATGTACTACACTGTGCGTTTCTTATATTCTAAGTTTTTCAGTGCAACACACTCATATACTATGTACTACACTGTGCGTTTCTTATATTCTAAGTTTTTCAGTGCAACTCACTCATATACTATGTACTACACTGTGCGTTTCTTATATTCTAAGTTTTTCAGTGCAACTCACTCATATACTATGTACTACACTGTGCATTTCGTGTAATGCGGGTTTTTCAGTAAATTCTAAGATTTTCAGTACAACTCACTCATATACTATGGACTACACTGTGTGTTTCTTATATTCTAAGTTTTTCAGTGCAACTCACTCATATACTATGTACTACACTGTGCGTTTCTTATATTCTAAGTTTTTCAGTGCAACTCACTCATATACTATGTACTACACTGTGCATTTCTTATATTCAAAGTTTTTCAGTGCAACTCACTCATATACTATGTACTACACTGTGCGTTTCTTATATTCTAAGTTTTTCAGTGCAACTCACTCATATACTATGTACTACACTGTGCGTTTCTTATATTCTAAGTTTTTGAGTGCAACTCACTCATATACTATGTACTACACTGTGCGTTTCTTATATTCTAAGTTTTTCAGTGCAACTCACTCATATACTATGTACTACACTGTGCGTTTCTTATATTCTAAGTTTTTGAGTGCAACTCACTCATATACTATGTACTACACTGTGCGTTTCTTATATTCTAAGTTTTTCAGTGCAACTCACTCATATACTATGTACTACACTGTGTGTTTCTTATATTCTAAGTTTTTCAGTGCAACTCACTCATATACTATGTACTACACTGTGCGTTTCTTATATTCTAAGTTTTTGAGTGCAACTCACTCATATACTATGTACTACACTGTGCGTTTCTTATATTCTAAGTTTTTCAGTGCAACTCACTCATATACTATGTACTACACTGTGCATTTCTTATATTCAAAGTTTTTGAGTGCAACTCACTCATATACTATGTACTACACTGTGCGTTTCTTATATTCTAAGTTTTTCAGTGCAACTCACTCATATACTATGTACTACACTGTGTGTTTCTTATATTCTAAGTTTTTCAGTGCAACTCACTCATATACTATGTACTACACTGTGCGTTTCTTATATTCTAAGTTTTTCAGTGCAACACACTCATATACTATGTACTACACTGTGCGTTTCTTATATTCTAAGTTTTTCAGTGCAACTCACTCATATACTATGTACTACACTGTGCGTTTCTTATATTCTAAGTTTTTCAGTGCAACTCACTCATATACTATGTACTACACTGTGCATTTCGTGTAATGCGGGTTTTTCAGTAAATTCTAAGATTTTCAGTACAACTCACTCATATACTATGGACTACACTGTGCGTTTCTTATATTCTAAGTTTTTCAGTGCAACTCACTCATATACTATGTACTACACTGTGCGTTTCTTATATTCAAAGTTTTTCAGTAAAACTCACTCATATACTATGGACTACACTGTGCGTTTCTTATATTCTAAGTTTTTCAGTGCAACTCACTCATATACTATGTACTACACTGTGCGTTTCTTATATTCAAAGTTTTTCAGTAAAACTCACTCATATAGTATGTACTACACTGTGCGTTTCTTATATTCTAAGTTTTTCAGTGCAACTCACTCATATACTATGTACTACACTGTGCGTTTCTTATATTCTAAGTTTTTCAGTGCAACTCACTCATATACTATGTACTACACTGTGCGTTTCTTATATTCTAAGTTTTTCAGTGCAACACACTCATATACTATTTACTACACTGTGCGTTTCTTATATTCTAAGTTTTTCAGTGCAACTCACTCATATATTATGTACTACACTGTGCGTTTCTTATATTCTAAGTTTTTCAGTGCAACTCACTCATATACTATGTACTACACTGTGCATTTCGTGTAATGCGGGTTTTTCAGTAAATTCTAAGATTTTCAGTACAACTCACTCATATACTATGGACTACACTGTGCGTTTCTTATATTCTAAGTTTTTCAGTGCAACTCACTCATATACTATGTACAACACTGTGCGTTTCTTATATTCAAAGTTTTTCAGTAAAACTCACTCATATACTATGGACTACACTGTGCGTTTCTTATATTCTAAGTTTTTCAGTGCAACTCACTCATATACTATGTACTACACTGTGCGTTTCTTATATTCAAAGTTTTTCAGTAAAACTCACTCATATACTATGTACTACACTGTGCGTTTCTTATATTCTAAGTTTTTCAGTGCAACTCACTCATATACTATGTACTACACTGTGCGTTTCTTATATTCTAAGTTTTTCAGTGCAACTCACTCATATACTATGTACTACACTGTGCGTTTCTTATATTCTAAGTTTTTCAGTGCAACTCACTCATATACTATGTACTACACTGTGCTTTTCTTATATTCTAAGTTTTTCAGTGCAACACACTCATATACTATATACTACACTGTGCGTTTCTTATATTCTAAGTTTTTCGGTGCAACTCACTCATATACTATGTACTACACTGTGCGTTTCTTATATTCTAAGTTTTTCAGTGCAACTCACTCATATACTATGTACTACACTGTGCGTTTCTTATATTCTAAGTTTTTGAGTGCAACTCACTCATATACTATGTACTACACTGTGCGTTTCTTATATTCTAAGTTTTTCAGTGCAACTCACTCATATACTATGTACTACACTGTGTGTTTCTTATATTCTAAGTTTTTCAGTGCAACTCACTCATATACTATGTACTACACTGTGCGTTTCTTATATTCTAAGTTTTTCAGTGCAACTCACTCATATACTATGTACTACACTGTGCATTTCTTATATTCAAAGTTTTTGAGTGCAACTCACTCATATACTATGTACTACACTGTGCGTTTCTTATATTCAAAGTTTTTGAGTGCAACTCACTCATATACTATGTACTACACTGTGCGTTTCTTATATTCTAAGTTTTTCAGTGCAACTCACTCATATACTATGTACTACACTGTGCGTTTCTTATATTCTAAGTTTTTCAGTGCAACACACTCATATACTATGTACTACACTGTGCGTTTCTTATATTCTAAGTTTTTCAGTGCAACTCACTCATATACTATGTACTACACTGTGCGTTTCTTATATTCTAAGTTTTTCAGTGCAACTCACTCATATACTATGTACTACACTGTGCATTTCGTGTAATGCGGGTTTTTCAGTAAATTCTAAGATTTTCAGTACAACTCACTCATATACTATGGACTACACTGTGCGTTTCTTATATTCTAAGTTTTTCAGTGCAACTCACTCATATACTATGTACTACACTGTGCGTTTCTTATATTCAAAGTTTTTCAGTAAAACTCACTCATATACTATGTACTACACTGTGCGTTTCTTATATTCTAAGTTTTTCATTGCAACTCACTCATATACTATGTACTACACTGTGCGTTTCTTATATTCTAAGTTTTTCAGTGCAACTCACTCATATACTATGTACTACACTGTGCGTTTCTTATATTCTAAGTTTTTCAGTGCAACTCACTCATATACTATGTACTACACTGTGCGTTTCTTATATTCAAAGTTTTTCAGTGCAACTCACTCATATACTATGTACTACACTGTGCGTTTCTTATATTCTAAGTTTTTGAGTGCAACTCACTCATATACTATGTACTACACTGTGCGTTTCTTATATTCTAAGTTTTTCAGTGCAACTCACTCATATACTATGTACTACACTGTGCGTTTCTTATATTCTAAGTTTTTGAGTGCAACTCACTCATATACTATGTACTACACTGTGCGTTTCTTATATTCTAAGTTTTTCAGTGCAACTCACTCATATACTATGTACTACACTGTGTGTTTCTTATATTCTAAGTTTTTCAGTGCAACTCACTCATATACTATGTACTACACTGTGCGTTTCTTATATTCTAAGTTTTTGAGTGCAACTCACTCATATACTATGTACTACACTGTGCGTTTCTTATATTCTAAGTTTTTCAGTGCAACTCACTCATATACTATGTACTACACTGTGCGTTTCTTATATTCTAAGTTTTTCAGTGCAACTCACTCATATACTATGTACTACACTGTGCATTTCTTATATTCAAAGTTTTTGAGTGCAACTCACTCATATACTATGTACTACACTGTGCGTTTCTTATATTCTAAGTTTTTCAGTGCAACTCACTCATATACTATGTACTACACTGTGTGTTTCTTATATTCTAAGTTTTTCAGTGCAACTCACTCATATACTATGTACTACACTGTGCGTTTCTTATATTCTAAGTTTTTCAGTGCAACACACTCATATACTATGTACTACACTGTGCGTTTCTTATATTCTAAGTTTTTCAGTGCAACTCACTCATATACTATGTACTACACTGTGCGTTTCTTATATTCTAAGTTTTTCAGTGCAACTCACTCATATACTATGTACTACACTGTGCATTTCGTGTAATGCGGGTTTTTCAGTAAATTCTAAGATTTTCAGTACAACTCACTCATATACTATGGACTACACTGTGCGTTTCTTATATTCTAAGTTTTTCAGTGCAACTCACTCATATACTATGTACTACACTGTGCGTTTCTTATATTCAAAGTTTTTCAGTAAAACTCACTCATATACTATGGACTACACTGTGCGTTTCTTATATTCTAAGTTTTTCAGTGCAACTCACTCATATACTATGTACTACACTGTGCGTTTCTTATATTCTAAGTTTTTCAGTGCAACTCACTCATATACTATGTACTACACTGTGCGTTTCTTATATTCTAAGTTTTTCAGTGCAACTCACTCATATACTATGTACTACACTGTGCGTTTCTTATATTCTAAGTTTTTGAGTGCAACTCACTCATATACTATGTACTACACTGTGCGTTTCTTATATTCTAAGTTTTTCAGTGCAACTCACTCATATACTATGTACTACACTGTGTGTTTCTTATATTCTAAGTTTTTCAGTGCAACTCACTCATATACTATGTACTACACTGTGCGTTTCTTATATTCTAAGTTTTTGAGTGCAACTCACTCATATACTATGTACTACACTGTGCGTTTCTTATATTCTAAGTTTTTCAGTGCAACTCACTCATATACTATGTACTACACTGTGCATTTCTTATATTCAAAGTTTTTGAGTGCAACTCACTCATATACTATGTACTACACTGTGCGTTTCTTATATTTTAAGTTTTTCAGTGCAACTCACTCATATACTATGTACTACACTGTGTGTTTCTTATATTCTAAGTTTTTCAGTGCAACTCACTCATATACTATGTACTACACTGTGCGTTTCTTATATTCTAAGTTTTTCAGTGCAACACACTCATATACTATGTACTACACTGTGCGTTTCTTATATTCTAAGTTTTTCAGTGCAACTCACTCATATACTATGTACTACACTGTGCGTTTCTTATATTCTAAGTTTTTCAGTGCAACTCACTCATATACTATGTACTACACTGTGCGTTTCTTATATTCAAAGTTTTTCAGTAAAACTCACTCATATAGTATGTACTACACTGTGCGTTTCTTATATTCTAAGTTTTTCAGTGCAACTCACTCATATACTATGTACTACACTGTGCGTTTCTTATATTCTAAGTTTTTGAGTGCAACTCACTCATATACTATGTACTACACTGTGCGTTTCTTATATTCTAAGTTTTTCAGTGCAACTCACTCATATACTATGTACTACACTGTGCGTTTCTTATATTCTAAGTTTTTCAGTGCAACTCACTCATATACTATGTACTACACTGTGCATTTCTTATATTCAAAGTTTTTGAGTGCAACTCACTCATATACTATGTACTACACTGTGCGTTTCTTATATTCTAAGTTTTTCAGTGCAACTCACTCATATACTATGTACTACACTGTGTGTTTCTTATATTCTAAGTTTTTCAGTGCAACTCACTCATATACTATGTACTACACTGTGCGTTTCTTATATTCTAAGTTTTTCAGTGCAACACACTCATATACTATGTACTACACTGTGCGTTTCTTATATTCTAAGTTTTTCAGTGCAACTCACTCATATACTATGTACTACACTGTGCGTTTCTTATATTCTAAGTTTTTCAGTGCAACTCACTCATATACTATGTACTACACTGTGCATTTCGTGTAATGCGGGTTTTTCAGTAAATTCTAAGATTTTCAGTACAACTCACTCATATACTATGGACTACACTGTGCGTTTCTTATATTCTAAGTTTTTCAGTGCAACTCACTCATATACTATGTACTACACTGTGCGTTTCTTATATTCAAAGTTTTTCAGTAAAACTCACTCATATACTATGGACTACACTGTGCGTTTCTTATATTCTAAGTTTTTCAGTGCAACTCACTCATATACTATGTACTACACTGTGCGTTTCTTATATTCTAAGTTTTTCAGTGCAACTCACTCATATACTATGTACTACACTGTGCGTTTCTTATATTCTAAGTTTTTCAGTGCAACTCACTCATATACTATGTACTACACTGTGCATTTCTTATATTCAAAGTTTTTCAGTGCAACTCACTCATATACTATGTACTACACTGTGCGTTTCTTATATTCTAAGTTTTTCAGTGCAACTCACTCATATACTATGTACTACACTGTGCATTTCTTATATTCAAAGTTTTTGAGTGCAACTTACTCATATACTATGTACTACACTGTGCGTTTCTTATATTCTAAGTTTTTCAGTGCAACTCACTCATATACTATGTACTACACTGTGTGTTTCTTATATTCTAAGTTTTTCAGTGCAACTCACTCATATACTATGTACTACACTGTGCGTTTCTTATATTCTAAGTTTTTCAGTGCAACACACTCATATACTATGTACTACACTGTGCGTTTCTTATATTCTAAGTTTTTCAGTGCAACTCACTCATATACTATGTACTACACTGTGCGTTTCTTATATTCTAAGTTTTTCAGTGCAACTCACTCATATACTATGTACTACACTGTGCATTTCGTGTAATGCGGGTTTTTCAGTAAATTCTAAGATTTTCAGTACAACTCACTCATATACTATGGACTACACTGTGTGTTTCTTATATTCTAAGTTTTTCAGTGCAACTCACTCATATACTATGTACTACACTGTGCGTTTCTTATATTCAAAGTTTTTCAGTAAAACTCACTCATATACTATGTACTACACTGTGCGTTTCTTATATTCTAAGTTTTTCATTGCAACTCACTCATATACTATGTACTACACTGTGCGTTTCTTATATTCTAAGTTTTTCAGTGCAACTCACTCATATACTATGTACTACACTGTGCGTTTCTTATATTCTAAGTTTTTCAGTGCAACTCACTCATATACTATGTACTACACTGTGCATTTCTTATATTCAAAGTTTTTCAGTGCAACTCACTCATATACTATGTACTACACTGTGCGTTTCTTATATTCTAAGTTTTTCAGTGCAACTCACTCATATACTATGTACTACACTGTGCGTTTCTTATATTCTAAGTTTTTGAGTGCAACTCACTCATATAGTATGTACTACACTGTGCGTTTCTTATATTCTAAGTTTTTCAGTGCAACTCACTCATATACTATGTACTACACTGTGCGTTTCTTATATTCTAAGTTTTTGAGTGCAACTCACTCATATACTATGTACTACACTGTGCGTTTCTTATATTCTAAGTTTTTCAGTGCAACTCACTCATATACTATGTACTACACTGTGTGTTTCTTATATTCTAAGTTTTTCAGTGCAACTCACTCATATACTATGTACTACACTGTGCGTTTCTTATATTCTAAGTTTTTGAGTGCAACTCACTCATATACTATGTACTACACTGTGCGTTTCTTATATTCTAAGTTTTTCAGTGCAACTCACTCATATACTATGTACTACACTGTGCATTTCTTATATTCAAAGTTTTTGAGTGCAACTCACTCATATACTATGTACTACACTGTGCGTTTCTTATATTCTAAGTTTTTCAGTGCAACTCACTCATATACTATGTACTACACTGTGTGTTTCTTATATTCTAAGTTTTTCAGTGCAACTCACTCATATACTATGTACTACACTGTGCGTTTCTTATATTCTAAGTTTTTCAGTGCAACACACTCATATACTATGTACTACACTGTTTGTTTCTTATATTCTAAGTTTTTCAGTGCAACTCACTCATATACTATGTACTACACTGTGCGTTTCTTATATTCAAAGTTTTTCAGTAAAACTCACTCATATACTATGTACTACACTGTGCGTTTCTTATATTCTAAGTTTTTCAGTGCAACTCACTCATATACTATGTACTACACTGTGCGTTTCTTATATTCAAAGTTTTTCAGTAAAACTCACTCATATAGTATGTACTACACTGTGCGTTTCTTATATTCTAAGTTTTTCAGTGCAACTCACTCATATACTATGTACTACACTGTGCGTTTCTTATATTCTAAGTTTTTCAGTGCAACTCACTCATATACTATGTACTACACTGTGCGTTTCTTATATTCTAAGTTTTTCAGTGCAACACACTCATATACTATGTACTACACTGTGCGTTTCTTATATTCTAAGTTTTTCAGTGCAACTCACTCATATATTATGTACTACACTGTGCGTTTCTTATATTCTAAGTTTTTCAGTGCAACTCACTCATATACTATGTACTATACTGTGCATTTCGTGTAATGCGGGTTTTTCAGTAAATTCTAAGATTTTCAGTACAACTCACTCATATACTATGGACTACACTGTGCGTTTCTTATATTCTAAGTTTTTCAGTGCAACTCACTCATATACTATGTACAACACTGTGCGTTTCTTATATTCAAAGTTTTCCAGTAAAACTCACTCATATACTATGGACTACACTGTGCGTTTCTTATATTCTAAGTTTTTCAGTGCAACTCACTCATATACTATGTACTACACTGTGCGTTTCTTATATTCAAAGTTTTTCAGTAAAACTCACTCATATACTATGTACTACACTGTGCGTTTCTTATATTCTAAGTTTTTCAGTGCAACTCACTCATATACTATGTACTACACTGTGGGTTTCTTATATTCTAAGTTTTTCAGTGCAACTCACTCATATACTATGTACTACACTGTGCGTTTCTTATATTCTAAGTTTTTCAGTGCAACTCACTCATATACTATGTACTACACTGTGCTTTTCTTATATTCTAAGTTTTTCAGTGCAACACACTCATATACTATGTACTACACTGTGCGTTTCTTATATTCTAAGTTTTTCAGTGCAACTCACTCATATACTATGTACTACACTGTGCGTTTCTTATATTCTAAGTTTTTCAGTGCAACTCACTCATATACTATGTACTACACTGTGCGTTTCTTATATTCTAAGTTTTTCAGTGCAACTCACTCATATACTATGTACTACACTGTGCATTTCTTATATTCAAAGTTTTTCAGTGCAACTCACTCATATACTATGTACTACACTGTGCGTTTCTTATATTCTAAGTTTTTCAGTGCAACTCACTCAAATACTATGATCTACACTGTGCGTTTCTTATATTCTAAGTTTTTCAGTGCAACTCACTCATATACTATGGACTACACTGTGCGTTTCTTATATTCAAAGTTTTTCAGTGCAACTCACTCATATACTATGTACTACACTGTGCGTTTCTTATATTCTAAGTTTTTCAGTGCAACTCACTCATATACTATGTACTACACTGTGCGTTTCTTATATTCTAAGTTTTTCAGTGCAACTCACTCATATACTATGTACTACACTGTGCATTTCTTATATTCAAAGTTTTTCAGTGCAACTCACTCATATACTATGTACTACACTGTGCGTTTCTTATATTCTAAGTTTTTCAGTGCAACTCACTCATATACTATGTACTACACTGTGCGTTTCTTATATTCTAAGTTTTTGAGTGCAACTCACTCATATACTATGTACTACACTGTGCGTTTCTTATATTCTAAGTTTTTCAGTGCAACTCACTCATATACTATGTACTACACTGTGTGTTTCTTATATTCTAAGTTTTTCAGTGCAACTCACTCATATACTATGTACTACACTGTGCGTTTCTTATATTCTAAGTTTTTGAGTGCAACTCACTCATATACTATGTACTACACTGTGCGTTTCTTATATTCTAAGTTTTTCAGTGCAACTCACTCATATACTATGTACTACACTGTGCATTTCTTATATTCAAAGTTTTTGAGTGCAACTCACTCATATACTATATACTACACTGTGCGTTTCTTATATTCTAAGTTTTTCAGTGCAACTCACTCATATACTATGTACTACAATGTGTGTTTCTTATTTTCTAAGTTTTTCAGTGCAACTCACTCATATACTATGTACTACACTGTGCGTTTCTTATATTCTAAGTTTTTCAGTGCAACACACTCATATACTATGTACTACACTGTGCGTTTCTTATATTCTAAGTTTTTCAGTGCAACTCACTCATATACTATGTACTACACTGTGCGTTTCTTATATTCTAAGTTTTTCAGTGCAACTCACTCATATACTATGTACTACACTGTGCATTTCGTGTAATGCGGGTTTTTCAGTAAATTCTAAGATTTTCAGTACAACTCACTCATATACTATGGACTACACTGTGCGTTTCTTATATTCTAAGTTTTTCAGTGCAACTCACTCATATACTATGTACTACACTGTGCGTTTCTTATATTCAAAGTTTTTCAGTAAAACTCACTCATATACTATGTACTACACTGTGCGTTTCTTATATTCTAAGTTTTTCAGTGCAACTCACTCATATACTATGTACTACACTGTGCGTTTCTTATATTCTAAGTTTTTGAGTGCAACTCACTCATATACTATGTACTACACTGTGCGTTTCTTATATTCTAAGTTTTTCAGTGCAACTCACTCATATACTATGTACTACACTGTGTGTTTCTTATATTCTAAGTTTTTCAGTGCAACTCACTCATATACTATGTACTACACTGTGCGTTTCTTATATTCTAAGTTTTTGAGTGCAACTCACTCATATACTATGTACTACACTGTGCGTTTCTTATATTCTAAGTTTTTCAGTGCAACTCACTCATATACTATGTACTACACTGTGCATTTCTTATATTCAAAGTTTTTGAGTGCAACTCACTCATATACTATGTACTACACTGTGCGTTTCTTATATTCTAAGAGTTTCAGTGCAACTCACTCATATACTATGTACTACACTGTGTGTTTCTTATATTCTAAGTTTTTCAGTGCAACTCACTCATATACTATGTACTACACTGTGCGTTTCTTATATTCTATGTTTTTCAGTGCAACACACTCATATACTATGTACTACACTGTGCGTTTCTTATATTCTAAGTTTTTCAGTGCAACTCACTCATATACTATGTACTACACTGTGCGTTTCTTATATTCTAAGTTTTTCAGTGCAACTCACTCATATACTATGTACTACACTGTGCATTTCGTGTAATGCGGGTTTTTCAGTAAATTCTAAGATTTTCAGTACAACTCACTCATATACTATGGACTACACTGTGCGTTTCTCATATTCTAAGTTTTTCAGTGCAACTCACTCATATACTATGTACTACACTGTGCGTTTCTTATATTCAAAGTTTTTCAGTAAAACTCACACATATACTATGGACTACACTGTGCGTTTCTTATATTCTAAGTATTCAGTGCAACTCACTCATATACTATGTACTACACTGTGCGTTTCTTATATTCAAAGTTTTTCAGTAAAACTCATTCATATACTATGTACTACACTGTGCGTTTCTTATATTCTAAGTTTTTCAGTGCAACTCACTCATATACTATGTACTACACTGTGCGTTTCTTATATTCTAAGTTTTTCAGTGCAACTCACTCATATACTATGTACTACACTGTGCGTTTCTTATATTCTAAGTTTTTCAGTGCAACACACTCATATACTATGTACTACACTGTGCGTTTCTTATATTCTAAGTTTTTCAGTGCAACTCACTCATATATTATGTACTACACTGTGCGTTTCTTATATTCTAAGTTTTTCAGTGCAACTCACTCATATACTATGTACTACACTGTGCATTTCGTGTAATGCGGGTTTTTCAGTAAATTCTAAGATTTTCAGTACAACTCACTCATATACTATGGACTACACTGTGCGTTTCTTATATTCTAAGTTTTTCAGTGCAACTCACTCATATACTATGTACTACACTGTGCGTTTCTTATATTCAAAGTTTTTCAGTAAAACTCACTCATATACTATGGACTACACTGTGCGTTTCTTATATTCTAAGTTTTTCAGTGCAACTCACTCATATACTATGTACTACACTGTGCGTTTCTTATATTCAAAGTTTTTCAGTAAAACTCACTCATATACTATGTACTACACTGTGCGTTTCTTATATTCTAAGTTTTTCAGTGCAACTCACTCATATACTATGTACTACACTGTGCGTTTCTTATATTCTAAGTTTTTCAGTGCAACTCACTCATATACTATGTACTACACTGTGCGTTTCTTATATTCTAAGTTTTTCAGTGCAACTCACTCATATACTATGTACTACACTGTGCTTTTCTTATATTCTAAGTTTTTCAGTGCAACACACTCATATACTATGTACTACACTGTGCGTTTCTTATATTCTAAGTTTTTCAGTGCAACTCACTCATATACTATGTACTACACTGTGCGTTTCTTATATTCTAAGTTTTTCAGTGCAACTCACTCATATACTATGTACTACACTGTGCGTTTCTTATATTCTAAGTTTTTCAGTGCAACTCACTCATATACTATGTACTACACTGTGCATTTCTTATATTCAAAGTTTTTCAGTGCAACTCACTCATATACTATGTACTACACTGTGCGTTTCTTATATTCTAAGTTTTTCAGTGCAACTCACTCAAATACTATGATCTACACTGTGCGTTTCTTATATTCTAAGTTTTTCAGTGCAACTCACTCATATACTATGGACTACACTGTGCGTTTCTTATATTCAAAGTTTTTCAGTGCAACTCACTCATATACTATGTACTACACTGTGCGTTTCTTATATTCTAAGTTTTTCAGTGCAACTCACTCATATACTATGTACTACACTGTGCGTTTCTTATATTCTAAGTTTTTCAGTGCAACTCACTCATATACTATGTACTACACTGTGCATTTCTTATATTCAAAGTTTTTCAGTGCAACTCACTCATATACTATGTACTACACTGTGCGTTTCTTATATTCTAAGTTTTTCAGTGCAACTCACTCATATACTATGTACTACACTGTGCGTTTCTTATATTCTAAGTTTTTGAGTGCAACTCACTCATATACTATGTACTACACTGTGCGTTTCTTATATTCTAAGTTTTTCAGTGCAACTCACTCATATACTATGTACTACACTGTGTGTTTCTTATATTCTAAGTTTTTCAGTGCAACTCACTCATATACTATGTACTACACTGTGCGTTTCTTATATTCTAAGTTTTTGAGTGCAACTCACTCATATACTATGTACTACACTGTGCGTTTCTTATATTCTAAGTTTTTCAGTGCAACTCACTCATATACTATGTACTACACTGTGCATTTCTTATATTCAAAGTTTTTGAGTGCAACTCACTCATATACTATATACTACACTGTGCGTTTCTTATATTCTAAGTTTTTCAGTGCAACTCACTCATATACTATGTACTACACTGTGTGTTTCTTATATTCTAAGTTTTTCAGTGCAACTCACTCATATACTATGTACTACACTGTGCGTTTCTTATATTCTAAGTTTTTCAGTGCAACACACTCATATACTATGTACTACACTGTGCGTTTCTTATATTCTAAGTTTTTCAGTGCAACTCACTCATATACTATGTACTACACTGTGCGTTTCTTATATTCTAAGTTTTTCAGTGCAACTCACTCATATACTATGTACTACACTGTGCATTTCGTGTAATGCGGGTTTTTCAGTAAATTCTAAGATTTTCAGTACAACTCACTCATATACTATGGACTACACTGTGCGTTTCTTATATTCTAAGTTTTTCAGTGCAACTCACTCATATACTATGTACTACACTGTGCGTTTCTTATATTCAAAGTTTTTCAGTAAAACTCACTCATATACTATGTACTACACTGTGCGTTTCTTATATTCTAAGTTTTTCAGTGCAACTCACTCATATACTATGTACTACACTGTGCGTTTCTTATATTCTAAGTTTTTGAGTGCAACTCACTCATATACTATGTACTACACTGTGCGTTTCTTATATTCTAA
The DNA here is from genome assembly GCF_978045245.1 of Mus caroli. Taxonomy (NCBI): domain Eukaryota; kingdom Metazoa; phylum Chordata; class Mammalia; order Rodentia; family Muridae; genus Mus; species Mus caroli. The sequence goes on along the minus strand of NW_028227279.1, from coordinate 1,492,833 downwards.
GTTTTTCAGTGCAACTCACTCATATACTATGTACTACACTGTGTGTTTCTTATATTCTAAGTTTTTCAGTGCAACTCACTCATATACTATGTACTACACTGTGCGTTTCTTATATTCTAAGTTTTTGAGTGCAACTCACTCATATACTATGTACTACACTGTGCGTTTCTTATATTCTAAGTTTTTCAGTGCAACTCACTCATATACTATGTACTACACTGTGCATTTCTTATATTCAAAGTTTTTGAGTGCAACTCACTCATATACTATGTACTACACTGTGCGTTTCTTATATTCTAAGAGTTTCAGTGCAACTCACTCATATACTATGTACTACACTGTGTGTTTCTTATATTCTAAGTTTTTCAGTGCAACTCACTCATATACTATGTACTACACTGTGCGTTTCTTATATTCTATGTTTTTCAGTGCAACACACTCATATACTATGTACTACACTGTGCGTTTCTTATATTCTAAGTTTTTCAGTGCAACTCACTCATATACTATGTACTACACTGTGCGTTTCTTATATTCTAAGTTTTTCAGTGCAACTCACTCATATACTATGTACTACACTGTGCATTTCGTGTAATGCGGGTTTTTCAGTAAATTCTAAGATTTTCAGTACAACTCACTCATATACTATGGACTACACTGTGCGTTTCTCATATTCTAAGTTTTTCAGTGCAACTCACTCATATACTATGTACTACACTGTGCGTTTCTTATATTCAAAGTTTTTCAGTAAAACTCACTCATATACTATGGACTACACTGTGCGTTTCTTATATTCTAAGTATTCAGTGCAACTCACTCATATACTATGTACTACACTGTGCGTTTCTTATATTCAAAGTTTTTCAGTAAAACTCATTCATATACTATGTACTACACTGTGCGTTTCTTATATTCTAAGTTTTTCAGTGCAACTCACTCATATACTATGTACTACACTGTGCGTTTCTTATATTCTAAGTTTTTCAGTGCAACTCACTCATATACTATGTACTACACTGTGCGTTTCTTATATTCTAAGTTTTTCAGTGCAACACACTCATATACTATGTACTACACTGTGCGTTTCTTATATTCTAAGTTTTTCAGTGCAACTCACTCATATATTATGTACTACACTGTGCGTTTCTTATATTCTAAGTTTTTCAGTGCAACTCACTCATATACTATGTACTACACTGTGCATTTCGTGTAATGCGGGTTTTTCAGTAAATTCTAAGATTTTCAGTACAACTCACTCATATACTATGGACTACACTGTGCGTTTCTTATATTCTAAGTTTTTCAGTGCAACTCACTCATATACTATGTACTACACTGTGCGTTTCTTATATTCAAAGTTTTTCAGTAAAACTCACTCATATACTATGGACTACACTGTGCGTTTCTTATATTCTAAGTTTTTCAGTGCAACTCACTCATATACTATGTACTACACTGTGCGTTTCTTATATTCAAAGTTTTTCAGTAAAACTCACTCATATACTATGTACTACACTGTGCGTTTCTTATATTCTAAGTTTTTCAGTGCAACTCACTCATATACTATGTACTACACTGTGCGTTTCTTATATTCTAAGTTTTTCAGTGCAACTCACTCATATACTATGTACTACACTGTGCGTTTCTTATATTCTAAGTTTTTCAGTGCAACTCACTCATATACTATGTACTACACTGTGCTTTTCTTATATTCTAAGTTTTTCAGTGCAACACACTCATATACTATGTACTACACTGTGCGTTTCTTATATTCTAAGTTTTTCAGTGCAACTCACTCATATACTATGTACTACACTGTGCGTTTCTTATATTCTAAGTTTTTCAGTGCAACTCACTCATATACTATGTACTACACTGTGCGTTTCTTATATTCTAAGTTTTTCAGTGCAACTCACTCATATACTATGTACTACACTGTGCATTTCTTATATTCAAAGTTTTTCAGTGCAACTCACTCATATACTATGTACTACACTGTGCGTTTCTTATATTCTAAGTTTTTCAGTGCAACTCACTCAAATACTATGATCTACACTGTGCGTTTCTTATATTCTAAGTTTTTCAGTGCAACTCACTCATATACTATGGACTACACTGTGCGTTTCTTATATTCAAAGTTTTTCAGTGCAACTCACTCATATACTATGTACTACACTGTGCGTTTCTTATATTCTAAGTTTTTCAGTGCAACTCACTCATATACTATGTACTACACTGTGCGTTTCTTATATTCTAAGTTTTTCAGTGCAACTCACTCATATACTATGTACTACACTGTGCATTTCTTATATTCAAAGTTTTTCAGTGCAACTCACTCATATACTATGTACTACACTGTGCGTTTCTTATATTCTAAGTTTTTCAGTGCAACTCACTCATATACTATGTACTACACTGTGCGTTTCTTATATTCTAAGTTTTTGAGTGCAACTCACTCATATACTATGTACTACACTGTGCGTTTCTTATATTCTAAGTTTTTCAGTGCAACTCACTCATATACTATGTACTACACTGTGTGTTTTTTATATTCTAAGTTTTTCAGTGCAACTCACTCATATACTATGTACTACACTGTGCGTTTCTTATATTCTAAGTTTTTGAGTGCAACTCACTCATATACTATGTACTACACTGTGCGTTTCTTATATTCTAAGTTTTTCAGTGCAACTCACTCATATACTATGTACTACACTGTGCATTTCTTATATTCAAAGTTTTTGAGTGCAACTCACTCATATACTATGTACTACACTGTGCGTTTCTTATATTCTAAGTTTTTCAGTGCAACTCACTCATATACTATGTACTACACTGTGTGTTTCTTATATTCTAAGTTTTTCAGTGCAACTCACTCATATACTATGTACTACACTGTGCGTTTCTTATATTCTAAGTTTTTCAGTGCAACACACTCATATACTATGTACTACACTGTGCGTTTCTTATATTCTAAGTTTTTCAGTGCAACTCACTCATATATGATGTACTACACTGTGCGTTTCTTATATTCTAAGTTTTTCAGTGCAACTCACTCATATACTATGTACTACACTGTGCATTTCGTGTAATGCGGGTTTTTCAGTAAATTCTAAGATTTTCAGTACAACTCACTCATATACTATGGACTACACTGTGCGTTTCTTATATTCTAAGTTTTTCAGTGCAACTCACTCATATACTATGTACTACACTGTGCGTTTCTTATATTCAAAGTTTTTCAGTAAAACTCACTCATATACTATGTACTACACTGTGCGTTTCTTATATTCTAAGTTTTTCAGTGCAACTCACTCATATACTATGTACTACACTGTGCGTTTCTTATATTCTAAGTTTTTCAGTGCAACTCACTCATATACTATGTACTACACTGTGCGTTTCTTATATTCTAAGTTTTTCAGTGCAACTCACTCATATACTATGTACTACACTGTGCTTTTCTTATATTCTAAGTTTTTCAGTGCAACACACTCATATACTATGTACTACACTGTGCGTTTCTTATATTCTAAGTTTTTCAGTGCAACTCACTCGTATACTATGTACTACACTGTGCGTTTCTTATATTCTAAGTTTTTCAGTGCAACTCACTCATATACTATGTACTACACTGTGCGTTTCTTATATTCTAAGTTTTTCAGTGCAACTCACTCATATACTATGTACTACACTGTGCATTTCTTATATTCAAAGATTTTCAGTGCAACTCACTCATATACTATGTACTACACTGTGCGTTTCTTATATTCTAAGTTTTTCAGTGCAACTTACTCAAATACTATGATCTACACTGTGCGTTTCTTATATTCTAAGTTTTTCAGTGCAACTCACTCATATACTATGTACTACACTGTGCGTTTCTTATATTCTAAGTTTTTCAGTGAAACTCACTCATATACTATGTACTACACTGTGCGTTTCTTATATTCTAAGTTTTTCAGTGCAACTCACTCATATACTATGTACTACACTGTGCGTTTCTTATATTCTAAGTTTTTCAGTGCAACTCACTCATATACTATGTATTACACTGTGCGTTTCTTATATTCTAAGTTTTTCAGTGCAACTCACTCATATACTTTGTACTACACTGTGCTTTTCTTATATTCTAAGTTTTTCAGTGCAACTCACTCATATATGATGTACTACACTGTGCGTTTCTTATATTCTAAGTTTTTCAGTGCAACTCACTCATATACTATGTACTACACTGTGCATTTCGTGTAATGCGGGTTTTTCAGTAAATTCTAAGATTTTCAGTACAACTCACTCATATACTATGGACTACACTGTGCGTTTCTTATATTCTAAGTTTTTCAGTGCAACTCACTCATATACTATGTACTACACTGTGCGTTTCTTATATTCAAAGTTTTTCAGTAAAACTCACTCATATACTATGTACTACACTGTGCGTTTCTTATATTCTAAGTTTTTCAGTGCAACTCACTCATATACTATGTACTACACTGTGCGTTTCTTATATTCTAAGTTTTTCAGTGCAACTCACTCATATACTATGTACTACACTGTGCGTTTCTTATATTCTAAGTTTTTCAGTGCAACTCACTCATATACTATGTACTACACTGTGCTTTTCTTATATTCTAAGTTTTTCAGTGCAACACACTCATATACTATGTACTACACTGTGCGTTTCTTATATTCTAAGTTTTTCAGTGCAACTCACTCATATACTATGTACTACACTGTGCGTTTCTTATATTCTAAGTTTTTCAGTGCAACTCACTCATATACTATGTACTACACTGTGCGTTTCTTATATTCTAAGTTTTTCAGTGCAACTCACTCATATACTATGTACTACACTGTGCATTTCTTATATTCAAAGATTTTCAGTGCAACTCACTCATATACTATGTACTACACTGTGCGTTTCTTATATTCTAAGTTTTTCAGTGCAACTCACTCAAATACTATGATCTACACTGTGCGTTTCTTATATTCTAAGTTTTTCAGTGCAACTCACTCATATACTATGTACTACACTGTGCGTTTCTTATATTCAAAGTTTTTCAGTGCAACTCACTCATATACTATGTACTACACTGTGCGTTTCTTATATTCTAAGTTTTTCAGTGCAACTCACTCATATACTATGTACTACACTGTGCGTTTCTTATATTCTAAGTTTTTCAGTGCAACTCACTCATATACTATGTACTACACTGTGCGTTTCTTATATTCTAAGTTTTTCAGTGCAACTCACTCATATACTATGTACTACACTGTGCGTTTCTTATATTCTAAGTTTTTGAGTGCAACTCACTCATATACTATGTACTACACTGTGCGTTTCTTATATTCTAAGTTTTTCAGTGCAACTCACTCATATACTATGTACTACACTGTGCATTTCTTATATTCAAAGTTTTTGAGTGCAACTCACTCATATACTATGTACTACACTGTGCGTTTCTTATATTCTAAGTTTTTCAGTGCAACTCACTCATATACTATGTACTACACTGTGTGTTTCTTATATTCTAAGTTTTTCAGTGCAACTCACTCATATACTATGTACTACACTGTGCGTTTCTTATATTCTAAGTTTTTCAGTGCAACACACTCATATACTATGTACTACACTGTGCGTTTCTTATATTCTAAGTTTTTCAGTGCAACTCACTCATATATGATGTACTACACTGTGCGTTTCTTATATTCTAAGTTTTTCAGTGCAACTCACTCATATACTATGTACTACACTGTGCATTTCGTGTAATGCGGGTTTTTCAGTAAATTCTAAGATTTTCAGTACAACTCACTCATATACTATGGACTACACTGTGCGTTTCTTATATTCTAAGTTTTTCAGTGCAACTCACTCATATACTATGTACTACACTGTGCGTTTCTTATATTCAAAGTTTTTCAGTAAAACTCACTCATATACTATGTACTACACTGTGCGTTTCTTATATTCTAAGTTTTTCAGTGCAACTCACTCATATACTATGTACTACACTGTGCGTTTCTTATATTCTAAGTTTTTCAGTGCAACTCACTCATATACTATGTACTACACTGTGCGTTTCTTATATTCTAAGTTTTTCAGTGCAACTCACTCATATACTATGTACTACACTGTGCTTTTCTTATATTCTAAGTTTTTCAGTGCAACACACTCATATACTATGTACTACACTGTGCGTTTCTTATATTCTAAGTTTTTCAGTGCAACTCACTCGTATACTATGTACTACACTGTGCGTTTCTTATATTCTAAGTTTTTCAGTGCAACTCACTCATATACTATGTACTACACTGTGCGTTTCTTATATTCTAAGTTTTTCAGTGCAACTCACTCATATACTATGTACTACACTGTGCATTTCTTATATTCAAAGATTTTCAGTGCAACTCACTCATATACTATGTACTACACTGTGCGTTTCTTATATTCTAAGTTTTTCAGTGCAACTTACTCAAATACTATGATCTACACTGTGCGTTTCTTATATTCTAAGTTTTTCAGTGCAACTCACTCATATACTATGTACTACACTGTGCGTTTCTTATATTCTAAGTTTTTCAGTGAAACTCACTCATATACTATGTACTACACTGTGCGTTTCTTATATTCTAAGTTTTTCAGTGCAACTCACTCATATACTATGTACTACACTGTGCGTTTCTTATATTCTAAGTTTTTCAGTGCAACTCACTCATATACTATGTATTACACTGTGCGTTTCTTATATTCTAAGTTTTTCAGTGCAACTCACTCATATACTTTGTACTACACTGTGCTTTTCTTATATTCTAAGTTTTTCAGTGCAACTCACTCATATATGATGTACTACACTGTGCGTTTCTTATATTCTAAGTTTTTCAGTGCAACTCACTCATATACTATGTACTACACTGTGCATTTCGTGTAATGCGGGTTTTTCAGTAAATTCTAAGATTTTCAGTACAACTCACTCATATACTATGGACTACACTGTGCGTTTCTTATATTCTAAGTTTTTCAGTGCAACTCACTCATATACTATGTACTACACTGTGCGTTTCTTATATTCAAAGTTTTTCAGTAAAACTCACTCATATACTATGTACTACACTGTGCGTTTCTTATATTCTAAGTTTTTCAGTGCAACTCACTCATATACTATGTACTACACTGTGCGTTTCTTATATTCTAAGTTTTTCAGTGCAACTCACTCATATACTATGTACTACACTGTGCGTTTCTTATATTCTAAGTTTTTCAGTGCAACTCACTCATATACTATGTACTACACTGTGCTTTTCTTATATTCTAAGTTTTTCAGTGCAACACACTCATATACTATGTACTACACTGTGCGTTTCTTATATTCTAAGTTTTTCAGTGCAACTCACTCATATACTATGTACTACACTGTGCGTTTCTTATATTCTAAGTTTTTCAGTGCAACTCACTCATATACTATGTACTACACTGTGCGTTTCTTATATTCTAAGTTTTTCAGTGCAACTCACTCATATACTATGTACTACACTGTGCATTTCTTATATTCAAAGATTTTCAGTGCAACTCACTCATATACTATGTACTACACTGTGCGTTTCTTATATTCTAAGTTTTTCAGTGCAACTCACTCAAATACTATGATCTACACTGTGCGTTTCTTATATTCTAAGTTTTTCAGTGCAACTCACTCATATACTATGTACTACACTGTGCGTTTCTTATATTCAAAGTTTTTCAGTGCAACTCACTCATATACTATGTACTACACTGTGCGTTTCTTATATTCTAAGTTTTTCAGTGCAACTCACTCATATACTATGTACTACACTGTGCGTTTCTTATATTCTAAGTTTTTCAGTGCAACTCACTCATATACTATGTACTACACTGTGCGTTTCTTATATTCTAAGTTTTTCAGTGCAACTCACTCATATACTTTGTACTACACTGTGCTTTTCTTATATTCTAAGTTTTTCAGTGCAACTCACTCATATACTATGTACTACACTGTGCGTTTCTTATATTCTAAGTTTTCAGTGCAACTCACTCATATACTATGTACTACACTGTGCGTTTCTTATATTCTAAGTTTTTGAGTGCAACTCACTCATATACTATGTACTACACTGTGCGTTTCTTATATTCTAAGTTTTTGAGTGCAACTCACTCATATACTATGTGCTACACTGTGCGTTTCTTATATTCTAAGTTTTTGAGTGCAACTCACTCATATACTATGTGCTACACTGTGCGTTTCTTATATTCTAAGTTTTTCTGTGCAACTCACTCATATACTATGTGCTACACTGTGCGTTTCTTATATTCTAAGTTTTTCATTGCAACTCACTCATATACTATGTACTACACTGTGTGTTTCTTATATTCTAAGTTTTTCAGTGCAACTCACTCATATACTATGTACTACACTGTGCGTTTCTTATATTCTAAGTTTTTCAGTGCAACACACTCATATACTATGTACTACACTGTGCGTTTCTTATATTCTAAGTTTTTCAGTGCAACTCACTCATATACTATATACTACACTGTGCGTTTCTTATATTCTAAGTTTTTCAGTGCAACTCACTCATATACTATGTACTACACTGTGCGTTTCTTATATTCTAAGTTTTTCAGTGCAACTCACTCATATACTATGTACTACACTGTACTTTTCTTATATTCTAAGTTTTTCAGTGCAACACACTCATATACTATGTACTACACTGTGCGTTTCTTATATTCTAAGTTTTTCAGTGCAACTCACTCATATACTATGTACTACACTGTGCGTTTCTTATATTCTAAGTTTTTCAGTGCAACTCACTCATATACTATGTACTACACTGTGCATTTCTTATATTCAAAGTTTTTCAGTGCAACTCACTCATATACTATGTACTACACTGTGCGTTTCTTATATTCTAAGTTTTTCAGTGCAACTCACTCAAATACTATGATCTACACTGTGCGTTTCTTATATTCTAAGTTTTTCAGTGCAACTCACTCATATACTATGTACTACACTGTGCGTTTCTTATATTCAAAGTTTTTCAGTGCAACTCACTCATATACTATGTACTACACTCTGCGTTTCTTATATTCTAAGTTTTTCAGTGCAACTCACTCATATACTATGTACTACACTGTGCGTTTCTTATATTCTAAGTTTTTCAGTGCAACTCACTCATATACTATGTATTACACTGTGCGTTTCTTATATTCTAAGTTTTTCAGTGCAACTCACTCATATACTTTGTACTACACTGTGCTTTTCTTATATTCTAAGTTTTTCAGTGCAACTCACTCATATACTATGTACTACACTGTGCGTTTCTTATATTCTAAGTTTTTCAGTGCAACTCACTCATATACTATGTACTACACTGTGCGTTTCTTATATTCTAAGTTTTTCAGTGCAACTCACTCATATACTATGTACTACACTGTGCGTTTCTTATATTCTAAGTTTTTGAGTGCAACTCACTCATATACTATGTGCTACACTGTGCGTTTCTTATATTCTAAGTTTTTGAGTGCAACTCACTCATATACTATGTGCTACACTGTGCGTTTCTTATATTCTAAGTTTTTCTGTGCAACTCACTCATATACTATGTGCTACACTGTGCGTTTCTTATATTCTAAGTTTTTCAGTGCAACTCACTCATATACTATGTACTACACTGTGTGTTTCTTATATTCTAAGTTTTTCAGTGCAACTCACTCATATACTATGTACTACACTGTGCGTTTCTTATATTCTAAGTTTTTCAGTGCAACACACTCATATACTATGTACTACACTGTGCGTTTCTTATATTCTAAGTTTTTCAGTGCAACTCACTCATATACTATGTACTACACTGTGCGTTTCTTATATTCTAAGTTTTTCAGTGCAACTCACTCATATACTATGTACTACACTGTGCATTTCGTGTAATGCGGGTTTTTCAGTAAATTCTAAGTTTTTCAGTACAACTCACTCATATACTATGGACTACACTGTGCGTTTCTTATATTCTAAGTTTTTCAGTGCAACTCACTCATATACTATGTACTACACTGTGCGTTTCTTATATTCAAAGTTTTTCAGTAAAACTCACTCATATACTATGTACTACACTGTGCGTTTCTTATATTCTAAGTTTTTCAGTGCAACTCACTCATATACTATGTACTACACTGTGCGTTTCTTATATTCTAAGTTTTTCAGTGCAACTCACTCATATACTATGTACTACATTGTGCTTTTCTTATATTCTAAGTTTTCAGTGCAACACACTCATATACTATGTACTACACTGTGCGTTTCTTATATTCTAAGTTTTTCAGTGCAACTCACTCATATACTATGTACTACACTGTGCGTTTCTTATATTCTAAGTTTTTCAGTGCAACTCACTCATATACTATGTACTACACTGTGCGTTTCTTATATTCTAAGTTTTTCAGTGCAACTCACTCATATACTATGTACTACACTGTGCATTTCTTATATTCAAAGTTTTTCAGTGCAACTCACTCATATTCTATGTACTACACTTAGCGTTTCTTATATTCTAAGTTTTTCAGTGCAACTCACTCATATACTATGTACTACACCGTGCGTTTCTTATATTCTAAGTTTTTCAGTGCAACTCACTCATATACTATGTACTACACCGTGCGTTTCTTATATTCAAAGTTTTTCAGTGCAACTCACTCATATACTATGTACTACACTGTGCGTTTCTTATATTCAAAGTTTTTCAGTGCAACTCACTCATATACTATGTACTACACTGTGCGTTTCTTATATTCTAAGTTTTTCAGTGCAACTCACTCATATACTATGTATTACACTGTGCGTTTCTTATATTCTAAGTTTTTCAGTGCAACTCACTCATATACTTTGTACTACACTGTGCTTTTCTTATATTCTAAGTTTTTCAGTGCAACTCACTCATATACTATGTACTACACTGTGCGTTTCTTATATTCTAAGTTTTTCAGTGCAACTCACTCATATACTATGTGCTACACTGTGCATTTCTTATATTCTAAGTTTTTCAGTGCAACTCACTCATATACTATGTACTACACTGTGCGTTTCTTATATTCTAAGTTTTTCAGTGAAACTCACTCATATACTATGTACTACACTGTGCGTTTCTTATATTCTAAGTTTTTCAGTGCAACTCACTCATATACTATGTACTACACTGTGCGTTTCTTATATTCTAAGTTTTTCAGTGCAACACACTCATATACTATGTACTACACTGTGCGTTTCTTATATTCTAAGTTTTTCAGTGCAACTCACTCAAATACTATGTACTACACTGTGCGTTTCTTATATTCTAAGTTTTTCAGTGCAACTCACTCATATACTATGTACTACACTATGCGTTTCTTATATTCAAAGTTTTTCAGTGCAACTCACTCATATACTATGTACTACACTGTGCGTTTCTTATATTCTAAGTTTTTCAGTGCAACTCACTCATATACTATGTACTACACTGTGCGTTTCTTATATTCTAAGTTTTTCAGTGCAACTCACTCATATACTATGTATTACACTGTGCGTTTCTTATATTCTAAGTTTTTCAGTGCAACTCACTCATATACTTTGTACTACACTGTGCTTTTCTTATATTCTAAGTTTTTCAGTGCAACTCACTCATATACTATGTACTACACTGTGCGTTTCTTATATTCTAAGTTTTTCAGTGCAACTCACTCATATACTATGTACTACACTGTGCGTTTCTTATATTCTAAGTTTTTGAGTGCAACTCACTCATATACTATGTACTACACTGTGCGTTTCTTATATTCTAAGTTTTTGAGTGCAACTCACTCATATACTATGAGCTACACTGTGCGTTTCTTATATTCTAAGTTTTTGAGTGCAACTCACTCATATACTATGTGCTACACTGTGCGTTTCTTATATTCTAAGTTTTTCAGTGCAACTCACTCATATACTATGTACTACACTGTGTGTTTCTTATATTCTAAGTTTTTCAGTGCAACTCACTCATATACTATGTACTACACTGTGCGTTTCTTATATTCTAAGTTTTTCAGTGCAACACACTCATATACTATGTACTACACTGTGCGTTTCTTATATTCTAAGTTTTTCAGTGCAACTCACTCATATACTATGTACTACACTGTGCGTTTCTTATATTCTAAGTTTTTCAGTGCAACTCACTCATATACTATGTACTACACTGTGCATTTCGTGTAATGCGGGTTTTTCAGTAAATTCTAAGTTTTTCAGTACAACTCACTCATATACTATGGACTACACTGTGCGTTTCTTATATTCTAAGTTTTTCAGTGCAACTCACTCATATACTATGTACTACACTGTGCGTTTCTTATATTCAAAGTTTTTCAGTAAAACTCACTCATATACTATGTACTACACTGTGCGTTTCTTATATTCTAAGTTTTTCAGTGCAACTCACTCATATACTATGTACTACACTGTGCGTTTCTTATATTCTAAGTTTTTCAGTGCAACTCACTCATATACTATGTACTACATTGTGCTTTTCTTATATTCTAAGTTTTTCAGTGCAACACACTCATATACTATGTACTACACTGTGCGTTTCTTATATTCTAAGTTTTTCAGTGCAACTCACTCATATACTATGTACTACACTGTGCGTTTCTTATATTCTAAGTTTTTCAGTGCAACTCACTCATATACTATGTACTACACTGTGCGTTTCTTATATTCTAAGTTTTTCAGTGCAACTCACTCATATACTATGTACTACACTGTGCGTTTCTTATATTCTAAGTTTTTCAGTGCAACTCACTCATATACTATGTACTACACAGTGCGTTTCTTATATTCTAAGTTTTTCAGTGCAACTCACTCATATACTATGTACTACACTGTGCGTTTCTTATATTCAAAGTTTTTCAGTGCAACTCACTTATATACTATGTACTACACTGTGCGTTTCTTATATTCTAAGTTTTTGAGTGCAACTCACTCATATACTATGTGCTACACTGTGCGTTTCTTATATTCTAAGTTTTTGAGTGCAACTCACTCATATACTATGTGCTACACTGTGCGTTTCTTATATTCTAAGTTTTTCTGTGCAACTCACTCATATACTATGTGCTACACTGTGCGTTTCTTATATTCTAAGTTTTTCAGTGCAACTCACTCATATACTATGTACTACACTGTGTGTTTCTTATATTCTAAGTTTTTCAGTGCAACTCACTCATATACTATGTACTACACTGTGCGTTTCTTATATTCTAAGTTTTTGAGTGCAACTCACTCATATACTATGTACTACACTGTGCGTTTCTTATATTCTAAGTTTTTGAGTGCAACTCACTCATATACTATGAGCTACACTGTGCGTTTCTTATATTCTAAGTTTTTGAGTGCAACTCACTCATATACTATGTGCTACACTGTGCGTTTCTTATATTCTAAGTTTTTCAGTGCAACTCACTCATATATTATGTACTACACTGTGTGTTTCTTATATTCTAAGTTTTTCAGTGCAACTCACTCATATACTATGTACTACACTGTGCGTTTCTTATATTCTAAGTTTTTCAGTGCAACACACTCATATACTATGTACTACACTGTGCGTTTCTTATATTCTAAGTTTTTCAGTGCAACTCACTCATATACTATGTACTACACTGTGCGTTTCTTATATTCTAAGTTTTTCAGTGCAACTCACTCATATACTATGTACTACACTGTGCATTTCGTGTAATGCGGGTTTTTCAGTAAATTCTAAGTTTTTCAGTACAACTCACTCATATACTATGGACTACACTGTGCGTTTCTTATATTCTAAGTTTTTCAGTGCAACTCACTCATATACTATGTACTACACTGTGCGTTTCTTATATTCAAAGTTTTTCAGTAAAACTCACTCATATACTATGTACTACACTGTGCGTTTCTTATATTCTAAGTTTTTCAGTGCAACTCACTCATATACTATGTACTACACTGTGCGTTTCTTATATTCTAAGTTTTTCAGTGCAACTCACTCATATACTATGTACTACATTGTGCTTTTCTTATATTCTAAGTTTTTCAGTGCAACACACTCATATACTATGTACTACACTGTGCGTTTCTTATATTCTAAGTTTTTCAGTGCAACTCACTCATATACTATGTACTACACTGTGCGTTTCTTATATTCTAAGTTTTTCAGTGCAACTCTCTCATATACTATGTACTACACTGTGCGTTTCTTATATTCTAAGTTTTTCAGTGCAACTCACTCATATACTATGTACTACACTGTGCATTTCTTATATTCAAAGTTTTTCAGTGCAACTCACTCATATTCTATGTACTACACTGTGCGTTTCTTATATTCTAAGTTTTTCAGTGCAACTCACTCATATACTATGTACTACACCGTGCGTTTCTTATATTCTAAGTTTTTCAGTGCAACTCACTCATATACTATGTACTACACTGTGCGTTTCTTATATTCAAAGTTTTTCAGTGCAACTCACTCATATACTATGTACTACACTGTGCGTTTCTTATATTCTAAGTTTTTGAGTGCAACTCACTCATATACTATGTGCTACACTGTGCGTTTCTTATATTCTAAGTTTTTGAGTGCAACTCACTCATATACTATGTGCTACACTGTGCGTTTCTTATATTCTAAGTTTTTCTGTGCAACTCACTCATATACTATGTGCTACACTGTGCGTTTCTTATATTCTAAGTTTTTCAGTGCAACTCACTCATATACTATGTACTACACTGTGTGTTTCTTATATTCTAAGTTTTTCAGTGCAACTCACTCATATACTATGTACTACACTGTGCGTTTCTTATATTCTAAGTTTTTCAGTGCAACACACTCATATACTATGTACTACACTGTGCGTTTCTTATATTCTAAGTTTTTCAGTGCAACTCACTCATATACTATGTACTACACTGTGCGTTTCTTATATTCTAAGTTTTTCAGTGCAACTCACTCATATACTATGTACTACACTGTGCATTTCATGTAATGCGGGTTTTTCAGTAAATTCTAAGTTTTTCAGTACAACTCACTCATATACTATGGACTACACTGTGCGTTTCTTATATTCTAAGTTTTTCAGTGCAACTCACTCATATACTATGTACTACACTGTGCGTTTCTTA
Organism: Mus caroli; assembly: GCF_978045245.1. NCBI lineage: Eukaryota > Metazoa > Chordata > Mammalia > Rodentia > Muridae > Mus > Mus caroli. Next base: position 1,477,654 of record NW_028227279.1, on the reverse strand, counting down.
TATTCAAAGTTTTTCAGTAAAACTCACTCATATACTATGTACTACACTGTGCGTTTCTTATATTCTAAGTTTTTCAGTGCAACTCACTCATATACTATGTACTACACTGTGCGTTTCTTATATTCTAAGTTTTTCAGTGCAACTCACTCATATACTATGTACTACATTGTGCGTTTCTTATATTCTAAGTTTTTCAGTGCAACACACTCATATACTATGTACTACACTGTGCGTTTCTTATATTCTAAGTTTTTCAGTGCAACTCACTCATATACTATGTACTACACTGTGCGTTTCTTATATTCTAAGTTTTTCAGTGCAACTCACTCATATACTATGTACTACACTGTGCGTTTCTTATATTCTAAGTTTTTCAGTGCAACTCACTCATATACTATGTACTATACTGTGCATTTCTTATATTCAAAGTTTTTCAGTGCAACTCACTCATATTCTATGTACTACACTGTGCGTTTCTTATATTCTAAGTTTTTCAGTGCAACTCACTCATATACTATGTACTACACCGTGCGTTTCTTATATTCTAAGTTTTTCAGTGCAACTCACTCATATACTATGTACTACACTGTGCGTTTCTTATATTCAAAGTTTTTCAGTGCAACTCACTCATATACTATGTACTACACTGTGCGTTTCTTATATTCAAAGTTTTTCAGTGCAACTCACTCATATACTATGTACTACACTGTGCGTTTCTTATATTCTAAGTTTTTCAGTGCAACTCACTCATATACTATGTATTACACTGTGCGTTTCTTATATTCTAAGTTTTTCAGTGCAACTCACTCATATACTTTGTACTACACTGTGCTTTTCTTATATTCTAAGTTTTTCAGTGCAACTCACTCATATACTATGTACTACACTGTGCGTTTCTTATATTCTAAGTTTTTCAGTGCAACTCACTCATATACTATGTACTACACTGTGCGTTTCTTATATTCTAAGTTTTTCAGTGAAACTCACTCATATACTATGTACTACACAGTGCGTTTCTTATATTCTAAGTTTTTCAGTGCAACTCACTCATATACTATGTACTACACTGTGCGTTTCTTATATTCTAAGTTTTTCAGTGCAACACACTCATATACTATGTACTACACTGTGCGTTTCTTATATTCTAAGTTTTTCAGTGCAACTCACTCAAATACTATGTACTACACTGTGCGTTTCTTATATTCTAAGTTTTTCAGTGCAACTCACTCATATACTATGTACTACACTATGCGTTTCTTATATTCAAAGTTTTTCAGTGCAACTCACTCATATACTATGTACTACACTGTGCGTTTCTTATATTCTAAGTTTTTCAGTGCAACTCACTCATATACTATGTACTACACTGTGCGTTTCTTATATTCTAAGTTTTTCAGTGCAACTCACTCATATACTATGTATTACACTGTGCGTTTCTTATATTCTAAGTTTTTCAGTGCAACTCACTCATATACTTTGTACTACACTGTGCTTTTCTTATATTCTAAGTTTTTCAGTGCAACTCACTCATATACTATGTACTACACTGTGCGTTTCTTATATTCTAAGTTTTTCAGTGCAACTCACTCATATACTATGTACTACACTGTGCGTTTCTTATATTCTAAGTTTTTGAGTGCAACTCACTCATATACTATGAGCTACACTGTGCGTTTCTTATATTCTAAGTTTTTGAGTGCCACTCACTCATATACTATGTGCTACACTGTGCGTTTCTTATATTCTAAGTTTTTCAGTGCAACTCACTCATATACTATGTACTACACTGTGTGTTTCTTATATTCTAAGTTTTTCAGTGCAACTCACTCATATACTATGTACTACACTGTGCGTTTCTTATATTCTAAGTTTTTCAGTGCAACACACTCATATACTATGTACTACACTGTGCGTTTCTTATATTCTAAGTTTTTCAGTGCAACTCACTCATATACTATGTACTACACTGTGCGTTTCTTATATTCTAAGTTTTTCAGTGCAACTCACTCATATACTATGTACTACACTGTGCATTTCGTGTAATGCGGGTTTTTCAGTAAATTCTAAGTTTTTCAGTACAACTCACTCATATACTATGGACTACACTGTGCGTTTCTTATATTCTAAGTTTTTCAGTGCAACTCACTCATATACTATGTACTACACTGTGCGTTTCTTATATTCAAAGTTTTTCAGTAAAACTCACTCATATACTATGTACTACACTGTGCGTTTCTTATATTCTAAGTTTTCAAGTGCAACTCACTCATATACTATGTACTACACTGTGCGTTTCTTATATTCTAAGTTTTTCAGTGCAACTCACTCATATACTATGTACTACATTGTGCTTTTCTTATATTCTAAGTTTTTCAGTGCAACACACTCATATACTATGTACTACACTGTGCGTTTCTTATATTCTAAGTTTTTCAGTGCAACTCACTCATATACTATGTACTACACTGTGCGTTTCTTATATTCTAAGTTTTTCAGTGCAACTCACTCATATACTATGTACTACACTGTGCGTTTCTTATATTCTAAGTTTTTCAGTGCAATTCACTCATATACTATGTACTACACTGTGCATTTCTTATATTCAAAGTTTTTCAGTGCAACTCACTCATATTCTATGTACTACACTGTGCGTTTCTTATATTCTAAGTTTTTCAGTGCAACTCACTCATATACTATGTACTACACCGTGCGTTTCTTATATTCTAAGTTTTTCAGTGCAACTCACTCATATACTATGTACTACACTGTGCGTTTCTTATATTCAAAGTTTTTCAGTGCAACTCACTCATATACTATGTACTACACTGTGCGTTTCTTATATTCAAAGTTTTTCAGTGCAACTCACTCATATACTATGTACTACACTGTGCGTTTCTTATATTCTAAGTTTTTCAGTGCAACTCACTCATATACTATGTATTACACTGTGCGTTTCTTATATTCTAAGTTTTTCAGTGCAACTCACTCATATACTTTGTACTACACTGTGCTTTTCTTATATTCTAAGTTTTTCAGTGCAACTCACTCATATATTATGTACTACACTGTGCGTTTCTTATATTCTAAGTTTTTCAGTGCAACTCACTCATATACTATGTGCTACACTGTGCGTTTCTTATATTCTAAGTTTTTCAGTGCAACTCACTCATATACTATGTACTACACTGTGCGTTTCTTATATTCTAAGTTTTTCAGTGAAACTCACTCATATACTATGTACTACACTGTGCGTTTCTTATATTCTAAGTTTTTCAGTGCAACTCACTCATATACTATGTACTACACTGTGCGTTTCTTATATTCTAAGTTTTTCAGTGCAACACACTCATATACTATGTACTACACTGTGCGTTTCTTATATTCTAAGTTTTTCAGTGCAACTCACTCAAATACTATGTACTACACTGTGCGTTTCTTATATTCTAAGTTTTTCAGTGCAACTCACTCATATACTATGTACTACACTATGCGTTTCTTATATTCAAAGTTTTTCAGTGCAACTCACTCATATACTATGTACTACACTGTGCGTTTCTTATATTCTAAGTTTTTCAGTGCAACTCACTCATATACTATGTACTACACTGTGCGTTTCTTATATTCTAAGTTTTTCAGTGCAACTCACTCATATACTATGTATTACACTGTGCGTTTCTTATATTCTAAGTTTTTCAGTGCAACTCACTCATATACTTTGTACTACACTGTGCTTTTCTTATATTCTAAGTTTTTCAGTGCAACTCACTCATATACTATGTACTACACTGTGCGTTTCTTATATTCTAAGTTTTTCAGTGCAACTCACTCATATACTATGTACTACACTGTGCGTTTCTTATATTCTAAGTTTTTGAGTGCAACTCACTCATATACTATGTACTACACTGTGCGTTTCTTATATTCTAAGTTTTTGAGTGCAACTCACTCATATACTATGAGCTACACTGTGCGTTTCTTATATTCTAAGTTTTTGAGTGCAACTCACTCATATACTATGTGCTACACTGTGCGTTTCTTATATTCTAAGTTTTTCAGTGCAACTCACTCATATACTATGTGCTACACTGTGCGTTTCTTATATTCTAAGTTTTTCAGTGCAACTCACTCATATACTATGTACTACACTGTGCGTTTCTTATATTCTAAGTTTTTCAGTGCAACTCACTCATATACTATGTACTACACTGTGCATTTCGTGTAATGCGGGTTTTTCAGTAAATTCTAAGTTTTTCAGTACAACTCACTCATATACTATGTACTACACTGTGCGTTTCTTATATTCTAAGTTTTTCAGTGCAACTCACTCATATACTATGTACTACACTGTGCGTTTCTTATATTCTAAGTTTTTCAGTGCAACTCACTCATATACTATGTACTACACTGTGCGTTTCTTATATTCTAAGTTTTTCAGTGCAACTCACTCATATACTATGTGCTACACTGTGCGTTTCTTATATTCTAAGTTTTTCAGTGCAACTCACTCATATACTATGTGCTACACTGTGCGTTTCTTATATTCTAAGTTTTTCAGTGCAACTCACTCATATACTATGTGCTACACTGTGCGTTTCTTATATTCTAAGTTTTTCAGTGCAACTCACTCATATACTATGTGCTACACTGTGCGTTTCTTATATTCTAAGTTTTTCAGTGCAACTCACTCATATACTATGTGCTACACTGTGCGTTTCTTATATTCTAAGTTTTTCAGTGCAACTCACTCATATACTATGTACTACACTGTGCGTTTCTTATATTCTAAGTTTTTCAGTGAAACTCACTCATATACTATGTACTACACTGTGCGTTTCTTATATTCTACGTTTTTCAGTGCAACTCACTCATATACTATATACTACACTGTGCGTTTCTTATATTCTAAGTTTTTCAGTGCAACACACTCATATACTATGTACTACACTGTGCGTTTCTTATATTCTAAGTTTTTCAGTGCAACTCGCTCAAATACTATGTACTACACTGTGCGTTTCTTATATTCAAAGTTTTTCAGTGCAACTCACTCATATACTATGTACTACACTGTGCATTTCTTATATTCAAAGTTTTTCAGTGCAACTCACTCATATACTATGTACTACACTGTGCGTTTCTTATATTCTAAGTTTTTCAGTGCAACTCACTCATATACTATGTATTACACTGTGCGTTTCTTATATTCTAAGTTTTTCAGTGCAACTCACTCATATACTTTGTACTACACTGTGCGTTTCTTATATTCTAAGTTTTTCAGTGCAACTCACTCATATACTATGTACTACACTGTGCGTTTCTTATATTCTAAGTTTTTGAGTGCAACTCACTCATATACTATGTACTACACTGTGCGTTTCTTATATTCTAAGTTTTTGAGTGCAACTCACTCATATACTATGAGCTACACTGTGCGTTTCTTATATTCTAAGTTTTTGAGTGCAACTCACTCATATACTATGTGCTACACTGTGCGTTTCTTATATTCTAAGTTTTTCAGTGCAACTCACTCATATACTATGTGCTACACTGTGCGTTTCTTATATTCTAAGTTTTTCAGTGCAACTCACTCATATACTATGTGCTACACTGTGCGTTTCTTATATTCTAAGTTTTTCAGTGCAACTCACTCATATACTATGTGCTACACTGTGCGTTTCTTATATTCTAAGTTTTTCAGTGCAACTCACTCATATACTATGTGCTACACTGTGCGTTTCTTATATTCTAAGTTTTTCAGTGCAACTCACTCATATACTATGTGCTACACTGTGCGTTTCTTATATTCTAAGTTTTTCAGTGCAACTCACTCATATACTATGTACTACACCGTGCGTTTCTTATATTCAAAGTTTTTCAGTGCAACTCACTCATATACTATGTACTACACTGTGCGTTTCTTATATTCAAAGTTTTTCAGTGCAACTCACTCATATACTATGTACTACACTGTGCGTTTCTTATATTCTAAGTTTTTCAGTGCAACTCACTCATATACTATGTACTACACTGTGCGTTTCTTAAATTCTAAGTTTTTCAGTGCAACTCACTCATATACTATGTACTACACTGTGCGTTTCTTATATTCTAAGTTTTTCAGTGCAACTCACTCATATACTATGTACTACACTGTGCGTTTCTTATATTCTAAGTTTTTCAGTGCAACTCACTCATATACTATGTACTACACTGTGCGTTTCTTATATTCTAAGTTTTTCAGTGCAACTCACTCATATACTATGTATTACACTGTGCGTTTCTTATATTCTAAGTTTTTCAGTGCAACTCACTCATATACTTTGTACTACACTGTGCTTTTCTTATATTCTAAGTTTTTCAGTGCAACTCACTCATATACTATGTACTACACTGTGAGTTTCTTATATTCTAAGTTTTTCAGTGCAACTCACTCATATACGATGTACTACACTGTGCGTTTCTTATATTCTAAGTTTTTGAGTCAACTCACTCATATACTATGTACTACACTGTGCGTTTCTCATATTCTAAGTTTTTGAGTGCAACTCACTCATATACTATGTACTACACTGTGCGTTTCTCATATTCTAAGTTTTTCAGTGCAACTCACTCATATACTATGTACTACACTGTGCGTTTCTTATATTCTAAGTTTTTCAGTGCAACTCACTCATATACTATGTACTACACTGTGCGTTTCTTATATTCTAAGTTTTTCAGTGCAACTCACTCATATACTATGTACTACACTGTGCGTTTCTTATATTCTAAGTTTTTCAGTGCAACTCACTCATATACTATGTACTACACTGTGCGTTTCTTATATTCTAAGTTTTTCAGTGCAACTCACTCATATACTATGTGCTACACTGTGCGTTTCTTATATTCTAAGTTTTTCAGTGCAACTCACTCATATACTATGTGCTACACTGTGCGTATCTTATATTCTAAGTTTTTCAGTGCAACTCACTCATATACTATGTACTACACTGTGCGTTTTTTATATTCTAAGTTTTTCAGTGCAACTCACTCATATACTATGTACTACACTGTGCGTTTCTTATATTCTAAGTTTTTCAGTGCAACTCACTCATATACTATGTACTACACTGTGCGTTTCATATATTCTAAGTTTTTCAGTGCAACTCACTCATATACTATGTACTACACTGTGCGTTTCTTATATTCTAAGTTTTTCAGTGCAACTCACTCATATACTATGTACTACACTGTGCATTTCTTATATTCAAAGTTTTTCAGTGCAACTCACTCATATACTATGTACTACACTGTGCGTTTCTTATATTCTAAGTTTTTCAGTGCAACTCACTCAAATACTATGATCTACACTGTGCGTTTCTTATATTCTAAGTTTTTCAGTGCAACTCACTCATATACTATGTACTACACTGTGCGTTTCTTATATTCAAAGTTTTTCAGTGCAACTCACTCATATACTATGTACTACACTGTGCGTTTCTTATATTCTAAGTTTTTCAGTGCAACTCACTCATATACTATGTACTACACTGTGCGTTTCTTATATTCTAAGTTTTTCAGTGCAACTCACTCATATACTATGTATTACACTGTGCGTTTCTTATATTCTAAGTTTTTCAGTGCAACTCACTCATATACTTTGTACTACACTGTGCTTTTCTTATATTCTAAGTTTTTCAGTGCAACTCACTCATATACTATGTACTACACTGTGCGTTTCTTATATTCTAAGTTTTTCAGTGCAACTCACTCATATACTATGTACTACACTGTGCGTTTCTTATATTCTAAGTTTTTCAGTGCAACTCACTCATATACTATGTACTACACTGTGCGTTTCTTATATTCTAAGTTTTTGAGTGCAACTCACTCATATACTATGTGCTACACTGTGCTTTTCTTATATTCTAAGTTTTTGAGTGCAACTCACTCATATACTATGTGCTACACTGTGCGTTTCTTATATTCTAAGTTTTTCTGTGCAACTCACTCATATACTATGTGCTACACTGTGCGTTTCTTATATTCTAAGTTTTTCAGTGCAACTCACTCATATACTATGTACTACACTGTGTGTTTCTTATATTCTAAGTTTTTCAGTGCAACTCACTCATATACTATGTACTACACTGTGCGTTTCTTATATTCTAAGTTTTTCAGTGCAACACACTCATATACTATGTACTACACTGTGCGTTTCTTATATTCTAAGTTTTTCAGTGCAACTCACTCATATACTATGTACTACACTGTGCGTTTCTTATATTCTAAGTTTTTCAGTGCAACTCACTCATATACTATGTACTACACTGTGCATTTCGTGTAATGCGGGTTTTTCAGTAAATTCTAAGTTTTTCAGTACAACTCACTCATATACTATGGACTACACTGTGCGTTTCTTATATTCTAAGTTTTTCAGTGCAACTCACTCATATACTATGTACTACAATGTGAGTTTCTTATATTCAAAGTTTTTCAGTAAAACTCACTCATATACTATGTACTACACTGTGCGTTTCTTATATTCTAAGTTTTTCAGTGCAACTCACTCATATACTATGTACTACACTGTGCGTTTCTTATATTCTAAGTTTTTCAGTGCAACTCACTCATATACTATGTACTACACTGTGCTTTTCTTATATTCTAAGTTTTTCAGTGCAACACACTCATATACTATGTACTACACTGTGCCTTTCTTATATTCTAAGTTTTTCAGTGCAACTCACTCATATACTATGTACTACACTGTGCGTTTCTTATATTCTAAGTTTTTCAGTGCAACTCACTCATATACTATGTACTACACTGTGCGTTTCTTATATTCTAAGTTTTTCAGTGCAACTCACTCATATACTATGTACTACACTGTGCATTTCTTATATTCAAAGTTTTTCAGTGCAACTCACTCATATACTATGTACTACACTGTGCGTTTCTTATATTCTAAGTTTTTCAGTGCAACTCACTCAAATACTATGTTCTACACTGTGCGTTTCTTATATTCTAAGTTTTTCAGTGCAACTCACTCATATACTATGTACTACACTGTGCGTTTCTTATATTCAAAGTTTTTCAGTGCAACTCACTCATATACTATGTACTACACTGTGCGTTTCTTATATTCAAAGTTTTTCAGTGCAACTCACTCATATACTATGTACTACACTGTGCGTTTCTTATATTCTAAGTTTTTCAGTGCAACTCACTCATATACTATGTATTACACTGTGCGTTTCTTATATTCTAAGTTTTTCAGTGCAACTCACTCATATACTTTGTACTACACTGTGCTTTTCTTATATTCTAAGTTTTTCAGTGCAACTCACTCATATACTATGTACTACACTGTGCGTTTCTTATATTCTAAGTTTTTCAGTGCAACTCACTCATATACTATGTACTACACTGTGCGTTTCTTATATTCTAAGTTTTTGAGTGCAACTCACTCATATACTATGTACTACACTGTGCGTTTCTTATATTCTAAGTTTTTGAGTGCAACTCACTCATATACTATGTGCTACACTGTGCGTTTCTTATATTCTAAGTTTTTGAGTGCAACTCACTCATATACTATGTGCTACACTGTGCGTTTCTTATATTCTAAGTTTTTCAGTGCAACTCACTCATATACTATGTGCTACACTGTGCGTTTCTTATATTCTAAGTTTTTCAGTGCAACTCACTCATATACTATGTACTACACTGTGCGTTTCTTATATTCTAAGTTTTTCAGTGCAACTCACTCATATACTATGTACTACACTGTGCATTTCGTGTAATGCGGGTTTTTCAGTAAATTCTAAGTTTTTCAGTGCAACTCACTCATATACTATGTGCTACACTGTGCGTTTCTTATATTCTAAGTTTTTCAGTGCAACTCACTCATATACTATGTGCTACACTGTGCGTTTCTTATATTCTAAGTTTTTCAGTGCAACTCACTCATATACTATGTACTACACTGTGCGTTTCTTATATTCTAAGTTTTTCAGTGCAACTCACTCATATACTATGTGCTACACTGTGCGTTTCTTATATTCTAAGTTTTTCAGTGCAACTCACTCATATACTATGTACTACACTGTGCGTTTCTTATATTCTAAGTTTTTCAGTGAAACTCACTCATATACTATGTACTACACTGTGCGTTTCTTATATTCTAAGTTTTTCAGTGCAACTCACTCATATACTATGTACTACACTGTGCGTTTCTTATATTCTAAGTTTTTCAGTGCAACACACTCATATACTATGTACTACACTGTGCGTTTCTTATATTCTAAGTTTTTCAGTGCAACTCACTCAAATACTATGTACTACACTGTGCGTTTCTTATATTCTAAGTTTTTCAGTGCAACTCACTCATATACTATGTACTACACTATGCGTTTCTTATATTCAAAGTTTTTCAGTGCAACTCACTCATATACTATGTACTACACTCTGCGTTTCTTATATTCTAAGTTTTTCAGTGCAACTCACTCATATACTATGTACTACACTGTGCGTTTCTTATATTCTAAGTTTTTCAGTGCAACTCACTCATATACTATGTATTACACTGTGCGTTTCTTATATTCTAAGTTTTTCAGTGCAACTCACTCATATACTTTGTACTACACTGTGCTTTTCTTATATTCTAAGTTTTTCAGTGCAACTCACTCATATACTATGTACTACACTGTGCGTTTCTTATATTCTAAGTTTTTCAGTGCAACTCACTCATATACTATGTACTACACTGTGCGTTTCTTATATTCTAAGTTTTTGAGTGCAACTCACTCATATACTATGTACTACACTGTGCGTTTCTTATATTCTAAGTTTTTGAGTGCCACTCACTCATATACTATGAGCTACACTGTGCGTTTCTTATATTCTAAGTTTTTGAGTGCAATCACTCATATACTATGTGCTACACTGTGCGTTTCTTATATTCTAAGTTTTTCAGTGCAACTCACTCATATACTATGTGCTACACTGTGCGTTTCTTATATTCTAAGTTTTTCAGTGCAACTCACTCATATACTATGTACTACACTGTGCGTTTCTTATATTCTAAGTTTTTCAGTGCAACTCACTCATATACTATGTACTACACTGTGCATTTCGTGTAATGCGGGTTTTTCAGTAAATTCTAAGTTTTTCAGTACAACTCACTCATATACTATGTACTACACTGTGCGTTTCTTATATTCTAAGTTTTTCAGTGCAACTCACTCATATACTATGTACTACACTGTGCGTTTCTTATATTCAAAGTTTTTCAGTGCAACTCACTCATATACTATGTACTACACTGTACGTTTCTTATATTCTAAGTTTTTCAGTGCAACTCACTCATATACTATGTACTACACTGTGCGTTTCTTATATTCTAAGTTTTTCAGTGCAACTCACTCATATACTATGTACTGCACTGTGCGTTTCTTATATTCTAAGTTTTTCAGTGCAACTCACTCATATACTATGTACTACACTGTGCGTTTCTTATATTCTAAGTTTTTCAGTGCAACTCACTCATATACTATGTACTACACTGTGCGTTTCTTATATTCTAAGTTTTTCAGTGCAACTCACTCATATACTATGTGCTACACTGTGCGTTTCTTATATTCTAAGTTTTTCAGTGCAACTCACTCATATACTATGTACTACACTGTGCGTTTCTTATATTCTAAGTTTTTCAGTGCAACTCACTCATATACTATGTGCTACACTGTGCGTTTCTTATATTCTAAGTTTTTCAGTGCAACTCACTCATATACTATGTACTACACTGTGCATTTCGTGTAATGCGGGTTTTTCAGTAAATTCTAAGTTTTTCAGTACAACTCACTCATATACTATGTACTACACTGTGCGTTTCTTATATTCTAAGTTTTTCAGTGCAACTCACTCATATACTATGTACTACACTGTGCGTTTCTTATATTCTAAGTTTTTCAGTGCAACTCACTCATATACTATGTGCTACACTGTGCGTTTCTTATATTCTAAGTTTTTCAGTGCAACTCACTCATATACTATGTGCTACACTGTGCGTTTCTTATATTCTAAGTTTTTCAGTGCAACTCACTCATATACTATGTGCTACACTGTGCGTTTCTTATATTCTAAGTTTTTCAGTGCAACTCACTCATATACTATGTGCTACACTGTTCGTTTCTTATATTCTAAGTTTTTCAGTGCAACTCACTCATATACTATGTGCTACACTGTGCGTTTCTTATATTCTAAGTTTTTCAGTGCAACTCACTCATATACTATGTGCTACACTGTGCGTTTCTTATATTCTAAGTTTTTCAGTGCAACTCACTCATATACTATGTACTACACTGTGCGTTTCTTATATTCTAAGTTTTTCAGTGAAACTCACTCATATACTATGTACTACACTGTGCGTTTCTTATATTCTAAGTTTTTCAGTGCAACTCACTCATATACTATGTGCTACACTGTGCGTTTCTTATATTCTAAGTTTTTCAGTGCAACTCACTCATATACTATGTGCTACACTGTGCGTTTCTTATATTCTAAGTTTTTCAGTGCAACTCACTCATATACTATGTGCTACACTGTGCGTTTCTTATATTCTAAGTTTTTCAGTGCAACTCACTCATATACTATGTGCTACACTGTGCGTTTCTTATATTCTAAGTTTTTCAGTGCAACTCACTCATATACTATGTGCTACACTGTGCGTTTCTTATATTCTAAGTTTTTCAGTGCAACTCACTCATATACTATGTACTACACTGTGCGTTTCTTATATTCTAAGTTTTTCAGTGCAACTCACTCATATACTATGTACTACACTGTGCGTTTCTTATATTCTAAGTTTTTCAGTGCAACTCACTCATATACTATGTACTACACTGTGCGTTTCTTATATTCTAAGTTTTTCAGTGCAACTCGCTCAAATACTATGTACTACACTGTGCGTTTCTTATATTCAAAGTTTTTCAGTGCAACTCACTCATATACTATGTACTACACTGTGCGTTTCTTATATTCTAAGTTTTTCAGTGCAACTCACTCATATACTATGTACTACACTGTGCGTTTCTTATATTCTAAGTTTTTCAGTGCAACTCACTCATATACTATGTATTACACTGTGCGTTTCTTATATTCTAAGTTTTTCAGTGCAACTCACTCATATACTTTGTACTACACTGTGCTTTTCTTATATTCTAAGTTTTTCAGTGCAACTCACTCATATACTATGTACTACACTGTGCGTTTCTTATATTCTAAGTTTTTCAGTGCAACTCACTCATATACTATGTACTACACTGTGCGTTTCTTATATTCTAAGTTTTTGAGTGCAACTCACTCATATACTATGTACTACACTGTGCGTTTCTTATATTCTAAGTTTTTGAGTGCAACTCACTCATATACTATGAGCTACACTGTGCGTTTCTTATATTCTAAGTTTTTGAGTGCAATCACTCATATACTATGTGCTACACTGTGCGTTTCTTATATTCTAAGTTTTTCAGTGCAACTCACTCATATACTATGTGCTACACTGTGCGTTTCTTATATTCTAAGTTTTTCAGTGCAACTCACTCATATACTATGTACTACACTCTGCGTTTCTTATATTCTAAGTTTTTCAGTGCAACTCACTCATATACTATGTACTACACTGTGCATTTCGTGTAATGCGGGTTTTTCAGTAAATTCTAAGTTTTTCAGTACAACTCACTCATATACTATGTATTACACTGTGCGTTTCTTATATTCTAAGTTTTTCAGTGCAACTCACTCATATACTTTGTACTACACTGTGCTTTTCTTATATTCTAAGTTTTTCAGTGCAACTCACTCATATACTATGTACTACACTGTGCGTTTCTTATATTCTAAGTTTTTCAGTGCAACTCACTCATATACTATGTACTACACTGTGCGTTTCTTATATTCTAAGTTTTTGAGTGCAACTCACTCATATACTATGTACTACACTGTGCGTTTCTTATATTCTAAGTTTTTGAGTGCAACTCACTCATATACTATGAGCTACACTGTGCGTTTCTTATATTCTAAGTTTTTGAGTGCAATCACTCATATACTATGTGCTACACTGTGCGTTTCTTATATTCTAAGTTTTTCAGTTCAACTCACTCATATACTATGTGCTACACTGTGCGTTTCTTATATTCTAAGTTTTTCAGTGCAACTCACTCATATACTATGTACTACACTGTGCGTTTCTTATATTCTAAGTTTTTCAGTGCAACTCACTCATATACTATGTACTACACTGTGCATTTCGTGTAATGCGGGTTTTTCAGTAAATTCTAAGTTTTTCAGTACAACTCACTCATATACTATGTACTACACTGTGCGTTTCTTATATTCAAAGTTTTTCAGTGCAACTCACTCATATACTATGTACTACACTGTGCGTTTCTTATATTCTAAGTTTTTCAGTGCAACTCACTCATATACTATGTACTACACTGTGCGTTTCTTATATTCTAAGTTTTTCAGTGCAACTCACTCATATACTATGTGCTACACTGTGCGTTTCTTATATTCTAAGTTTTTCAGTGCAACTCACTCATATACTATGTGCTACACTGTGCGTTTCTTATATTCTAAGTTTTTCAGTGCAACTCACTCATATACTATGTACTACACTGTGCGTTTCTTATATTCTAAGTTTTTCAGTGCAACTCACTCATATACTATGTGCTACACTGTGCGTTTCTTATATTCTAAGTTTTTCAGTGCAACTCACTCATATACTATGTACTACACTGTGCGTTTCTTATATTCTAAGTTTTTCAGTGAAACTCACTCATATACTATGTACTACACTGTGCGTTTCTTATATTCTAAGTTTTTCAGTGCAACTCACTCATATACTATGTACTACACTGTGCGTTTCTTATATTCTAAGTTTTTCAGTGCAACTCACTCATATACTATGTACTACACTGTGCGTTTCTTATATTCTAAGTTTTTCAGTGCAACTCGCTCAAATACTATGTACTACACTGTGCGTTTCTTATATTCAAAGTTTTTCAGTGCAACTCACTCATATACTATGTACTACACTGTGCGTTTCTTATATTCTAAGTTTTTCAGTGCAACTCACTCATATACTATGTACTACACTGTGCGTTTCTTATATTCTAAGTTTTTCAGTGCAACTCACTCATATACTATGTATTACACTGTGCGTTTCTTATATTCTAAGTTTTTCAGTGCAACTCACTCATATACTTTGTACTACACTGTGCTTTTCTTATATTCTAAGTTTTTCAGTGCAACTCACTCATATACTATGTACTACACTGTGCGTTTCTTATATTCTAAGTTTTTCAGTGCAACTCACTCATATACTATGTACTACACTGTGCGTTTCTTATATTCTAAGTTTTTGAGTGCAACTCACTCATATACTATGTACTACACTGTGCGTTTCTTATATTCTAAGTTTTTGAGTGCAACTCACTCATATACTATGAGCTACACTGTGCGTTTCTTATATTCTAAGTTTTTGAGTGCAATCACTCATATACTATGTGCTACACTGTGCGTTTCTTATATTCTAAGTTTTTCAGTGCAACTCACTCATATACTATGTGCTACACTGTGCGTTTCTTATATTCTAAGTTTTTCAGTGCAACTCACTCATATACTATGTACTACACTGTGCGTTTCTTATATTCTAAGTTTTTCAGTGCAACTCACTCATATACTATGTACTACACTGTGCATTTCGTGTAATGCGGGTTTTTCAGTAAATTCTAAGTTTTTCAGTACAACTCACTCATATACTATGTACTACACTGTGCGTTTCTTATATTCTAAGTTTTTCAGTGCAACTCACTCATATACTATGTACTACACTGTGCGTTTCTTATATTCAAAGTTTTTCAGTGCAACTCACTCATATACTATGTACTACACTGTGCGTTTCTTATATTCTAAGTTTTTCAGTGCAACTCACTCATATACTATGTACTACACTGTGCGTTTCTTATATTCTAAGTTTTTCAGTGCAACTCACTCATATACTATGTGCTACACTGTGCGTTTCTTATATTCTAAGTTTTTCAGTGCAACTCACTCATATACTATGTGCTACACTGTGCGTTTCTTATATTCTAAGTTTTTCAGTGCAACTCACTCATATACTATGTACTACACTGTGCGTTTCTTATATTCTAAGTTTTTCAGTGCAACTCACTCATATACTATGTGCTACACTGTGCGTTTCTTATATTCTAAGTTTTTCTGTGCAACTCACTCATATACTATGTACTACACTGTGCATTTCTTATATTCAAAGTTTTTCAGTGCAACTCACTCATATACTATGTACTACACTGTGCGTTTCTTATATTCTAAGTTTTTCAGTGCAACACACTCATATACTATGTATTACACTGTGCGTTTCTTATATTCTAAGTTTTTCAGTGCAACTCACTCATATACTTTGTACTACACTGTGCTTTTCTTATATTCTAAGTTTTTCAGTGCAACTCACTCATATACTATGTATTACACTGTGCGTTTCTTATATTCTAAGTTTTTCAGTGCAACTCACTCATATACTTTGTACTACACTGTGCTTTTCTTATATTCTAAGTTTTTCAGTGCAACTCACTCATATACTATGTACTACACTGTGCGTTTCTTATATTCTAAGTTTTTCAGTGCAACTCACTCATATACTATGTACTACACTGTGCGTTTCTTATATTCTAAGTTTTTGAGTGCAACTCACTCATATACTATGTACTACACTGTGCGTTTCTTATATTCTAAGTTTTTGAGTGCAACTCACTCATATACTATGAGCTACACTGTGCGTTTCTTATATTCTAAGTTTTTGAGTGCAATCACTCATATACTATGTGCTACACTGTGCGTTTCTTATATTCTAAGTTTTTCAGTGCAACTCACTCATATACTATGTGCTACACTGTGCGTTTCTTATATTCTAAGTTTTTCAGTGCAACTCACTCATATACTATGTACTACACTGTGCGTTTCTTATATTCTAAGTTTTTCAGTGCAACTCACTCATATACTATGTACTACACTGTGCATTTCGTGTAATGCGGGTTTTTCAGTAAATTCTAAGTTTTTCAGTGCAACTCACTCATATACTATGTACTACACTGTGCGTTTCTTATATTCTAAGTTTTTCAGTGAAACTCACTCATATACTTTGTACTACACTGTGCTTTTCTTATATTCTAAGTTTTTCAGTGCAACTCGCTCAAATACTATGTACTACACTGTGCGTTTCTTATATTCAAAGTTTTTCAGTGCAACTCACTCATATACTATGTACTACACTGTGCGTTTCTTATATTCTAAGTTTTTCAGTGCAACTCACTCATATACTATGTACTACACTGTGCGTTTCTTATATTCTAAGTTTTTCAGTGCAACTCACTCATATACTATGTATTACACTGTGCGTTTCTTATATTCTAAGTTTTTCAGTGCAACTCACTCATATACTTTGTACTACACTGTGCTTTTCTTATATTCTAAGTTTTTCAGTGCAACTCACTCATATACTATGTACTACACTGTGCGTTTCTTATATTCTAAGTTTTTCAGTGCAACTCACTCATATACTATGTACTACACTGTGCGTTTCTTATATTCTAAGTTTTTGAGTGCAACTCACTCATATACTATGTACTACACTGTGCGTTTCTTATATTCTAAGTTTTTGAGTGCAACTCACTCATATACTATGAGCTACACTGTGCGTTTCTTATATTCTAAGTTTTTGAGTGCAATCACTCATATACTATGTGCTACACTATGCGTTTCTTATATTCTAAGTTTTTCAGTGCAACTCACTCATATACTATGTGCTACACTGTGCGTTTCTTATATTCTTAGTTTTTCAGTGCAACTCACTCATATACTATGTACTACACTGTGCGTTTCTTATATTCTAAGTTTTTCAGTGCAACTCACTCATATACTATGTACTACACTGTGCATTTCGTGTAATGCGGGTTTTTCAGTAAATTCTAAGTTTTTCAGTACAACTCACTCATATACTATGTACTACACTGTGCGTTTCTTATATTCTAAGTTTTTCAGTGCAACTCACTCATATACTATGTACTACACTGTGCGTTTCTTATATTCAAAGTTTTTCAGTGCAACTCACTCATATACTATGTACTACACTGTGCGTTTCTTATATTCTAAGTTTTTCAGTGCAACTCACTCATATACTATGTACTACACTGTGCGTTTCTTATATTCTAAGTTTTTCAGTGCAACTCACTCATATACTATGTGCTACACTGTGCGTTTCTTATATTCTAAGTTTTTCAGTGCAACTCACTCATATACTATGTGCTACACTGTGCGTTTCTTATATTCTAAGTTTTTCAGTGCAACTCACTCATATACTATGTACTACACTGTGCGTTTCTTATATTCTAAGTTTTTCAGTGCAACTCACTCATATACTATGTGCTACACTGTGCGTTTCTTATATTCTAAGTTTTTCTGTGCAACTCACTCATATACTATGTACTACACTGTGCATTTCTTATATTCAAAGTTTTTCAGTGCAACTCACTCATATACTATGTACTACACTGTGCGTTTCTTATATTCTAAGTTTTTCAGTGCAACACACTCATATACTATGTATTACACTGTGCGTTTCTTATATTCTAAGTTTTTCAGTGCAACTCACTCATATACTTTGTACTACACTGTGCTTTTCTTATATTCTAAGTTTTTCAGTGCAACTCACTCATATACTATGTACTACACTGTGCGTTTCTTATATTCTAAGTTTTTCAGTGCAACTCACTCATATACTATGTATTACACTGTGCGTTTCTTATATTCTAAGTTTTTCAGTGCAACTCACTCATATACTTTGTACTACACTGTGCTTTTCTTATATTCTAAGTTTTTCAGTGCAACTCACTCATATACTATGTACTACACTGTGCGTTTCTTATATTCTAAGTTTTTCAGTGCAACTCACTCATATACTATGTACTACACTGTGCGTTTCTTATATTCTAAGTTTTTGAGTGCAACTCACTCATATACTATGTACTACACTGTGCGTTTCTTATATTCTAAGTTTTTGAGTGCAACTCACTCATATACTATGAGCTACACTGTGCGTTTCTTATATTCTAAGTTTTTGAGTGCAATCACTCATATACTATGTGCTACACTGTGCGTTTCTTATATTCTAAGTTTTTCAGTGCAACTCACTCATATACTATGTGCTACACTGTGCGTTTCTTATATTCTAAGTTTTTCAGTGCAACTCACTCATATACTATGTACTACACTGTGCGTTTCTTATATTCTAAGTTTTTCAGTGCAACTCACTCATATACTATGTACTACACTGTGTATTTCGTGTAATGCGGGTTTTTCAGTAAATTCTAAGTTTTTCAGTGCAACTCACTCATATACTATGTACTACACTGTGCGTTTCTTATATTCTAAGTTTTTCAGTGAAACTCACTCATATACTTTGTACTACACTGTGCTTTTCTTATATTCTAAGTTTTTCAGTGCAACTCACTCATATACTATGTACTACACTGTGCGTTTCTTATATTCTAAGTTTTTCAGTGCAACTCACTCATATACTATGTACTACACTGTGCGTTTCTTATATTCTAAGTTTTTGAGTGCAACTCACTCATATACTATGTACTACACTGTGCGTTTCTTATATTCTAAGTTTTTGAGTGCAACTCACTCATATACTATGAGCTACACTGTGCGTTTCTTATATTCTAAGTTTTTGAGTGCAATCACTCATATACTATGTGCTACACTGTGCGTTTCTTATATTCTAAGTTTTTCAGTGCAACTCACTCATATACTATGTGCTACACTGTGCGTTTCTTATATTCTAAGTTTTTCAGTGCAACTCACTCATATACTATGTACTACACTGTGCGTTTCTTATATTCTAAGTTTTTCAGTGCAACTCACTCATATACTATGTACTACACTGTGCATTTCGTGTAATGCGGGTTTTTCAGTAAATTCTAAGTTTTTCAGTACAACTCACTCATATACTATGTACTACACTGTGCGTTTCTTATATTCTAAGTTTTTCAGTGCAACTCACTCATATACTATGTACTACACTGTGCGTTTCTTATATTCTAAGTTTTTCAGTGCAACTCACTCATATACTATGTACTACACTGTGCGTTTCTTATATTCTAAGTTTTTCAGTGCAACTCACTCATATACTATGTGCTACACTGTGCGTTTCTTATATTCTAAGTTTTTCAGTGCAACTCACTCATATACTATGTGCTACACTGTGCGTTTCTTATATTCTAAGTTTTTCAGTGCAACTCACTCATATACTATGTACTACACTGTGCGTTTCTTATATTCTAAGTTTTTCAGTGCAACTCACTCATATACTATGTGCTACACTGTGCGTTTCTTATATTCTAAGTTTTTCTGTGCAACTCACTCATATACTATGTACTACACTGTGCATTTCTTATATTCAAAGTTTTTCAGTGCAACTCACTCATATACTATGTACTACACTGTGCGTTTCTTATATTCTAAGTTTTTCAGTGCAACACACTCATATACTATGTATTACACTGTGCGTTTCTTATATTCTAAGTTTTTCAGTGCAACTCACTCATATACTTTGTACTACACTGTGCTTTTCTTATATTCTAAGTTTTTCAGTGCAACTCACTCATATACTATGTACTACACTGTGCGTTTCTTATATTCTAAGTTTTTCAGTGCAACTCACTCATATACTATGTATTACACTGTGCGTTTCTTATATTCTAAGTTTTTCAGTGCAACTCACTCATATACTTTGTACTACACTGTGCTTTTCTTATATTCTAAGTTTTTCAGTGCAACTCACTCATATACTATGTACTACACTGTGCGTTTCTTATATTCTAAGTTTTTCAGTGCAACTCACTCATATACTATGTACTACACTGTGCGTTTCTTATATTCTAAGTTTTTGAGTGCAACTCACTCATATACTATGTACTACACTGTGCGTTTCTTATATTCTAAGTTTTTGAGTGCAACTCACTCATATACTATGAGCTACACTGTGCGTTTCTTATATTCTAAGTTTTTGAGTGCAATCACTCATATACTATGTGCTACACTGTGCGTTTCTTATATTCTAAGTTTTTCAGTGCAACTCACTCATATACTATGTGCTACACTGTGCGTTTCTTATATTCTAAGTTTTTCAGTGCAACTCACTCATATACTATGTACTACACTGTGCGTTTCTTATATTCTAAGTTTTTCAGTGCAACTCACTCATATACTATGTACTACACTGTGCATTTCGTGTAATGCGGGTTTTTCAGTAAATTCTAAGTTTTTCAGTACAACTCACTCATATACTATGTACTACACTGTGCGTTTCTTATATTCTAAGTTTTTCAGTGCAACTCACTCATATACTATGTACTACACTGTGCGTTTCTTATATTCAAAGTTTTTCAGTGCAACTCACTCATATACTATGTACTACACTGTGCGTTTCTTATATTCTAAGTTTTTCAGTGCAACTCACTCATATACTATGTACTACACTGTGCGTTTCTTATATTCTAAGTTTTTCGGTGCAACTCACTCATATACTATGTGCTACACTGTGCGTTTCTTATATTCTAAGTTTTTCAGTGCAACTCACTCATATACTATGTGCTACACTGTGCGTTTCTTATATTCTAAGTTTTTCAGTGCAACTCACTCATATACTATGTACTACACTGTGCGTTTCTTATATTCTAAGTTTTTCAGTGCAACTCACTCATATACTATGTGCTACACTGTGCGTTTCTTATATTCTAAGTTTTTCAGTGCAACTCACTCATATACTATGTACTACACTGTGCATTTCTTATATTCAAAGTTTTTCAGTGCAACTCACTCATATACTATGTACTACACTGTGCGTTTCTTATATTCTAAGTTTTTCAGTGCAACTCACTCATATACTATGTATTACACTGTGCGTTTCTTATATTCTAAGTTTTTCAGTGCAACTCACTCATATACTTTGTACTACACTGTGCTTTTCTTATATTCTAAGTTTTTCAGTGCAACTCACTCATATACTATGTACTACACTGTGCGTGTCTTATATTCTAAGTTTTTCAGTGCAACTCACTCATATACTATGTACTACACTGTGCGTTTCTTATATTCTAAGTTTTTGAGTGCAACTCACTCATATACTATGTACTACACTGTCCGTTTCTTATATTCTAAGTTTTTGAGTGCAACTCACTCATATACTATGAGCTACACTGTGCGTTTCTTATATTCTAAGTTTTTGAGTGCAACTCACTCATATACTATGTGCTACACTGTGCGTTTCTTATATTCTAAGTTTTTCAGTGCAAGTCACTCATATACTATGTGCTACACTGTGCGTTTCTTATATTCTAAGTTTTTCAGTGCAAGTCACTCATATACTATGTGCTACACTGTGCGTTTCTTATATTCTAAGTTTTTCAGTGCAACTCACTCATATACTATGTGCTACACTGTGCGTTTCTTATATTCTAAGTTTTTCAGTGCAACTCACTCATATACTATGTGCTACACTGTGCGTTTCTTATATTCTAAGTTTTTCAGTGCAACTCACTCATATACTATGTACTACACTGTGCGTTTCTTATATTCAAAGTTTTTCAGTGCAAATCACTCATATACTATGTACTACACTGTGCGTTTCTTATATTCTAAGTTTTTCAGTGCAACTCACTCATATACTATGTACTACACTGTGCGTTTCTTATATTCTAAGTTTTTCAGTGCAACTCACTCATATACTATGTACTACACTGTGCGTTTCTTAAATTCTAAGTTTTTCAGTACAACTCACTCATATACTATGTACTACACTGTGCGTTTCTTAAATTCTAAGTTTTTCAGTGCAACTCACTCATATACTATGTACTACACTGTGCGTTTCTTATATTCTAAGTTTTTCAGTGCAACTCACTCATATACTATGTACTACACTGTGCGTTTCTTATATTCTAAGTTTTTCAGTGCAACTCACTCATATACTATGTACTACACTGTGCGTTTCTTATATTCTAAGTTTTTCAGTGCAACTCACTCATATACTATGTATTACACTGTGCGTTTCTTATATTCTAAGTTTTTCAGTGCAACTCACTCATATACTTTGTACTACACTGTGCTTTTCTTATATTCTAAGTTTTTCAGTGCAACTCACTCATATACTATGTACTGCACTGTGAGTTTCTTATATTCTAAGTTTTTCAGTGCAACTCACTCATATACTATGTACTACACTGTGCGTTTCTTATATTCTAAGTTTTTGAGTCAACTCACTCATATACTATGTACTACACTGTGCGTTTCTCATATTCTAAGTTTTTGAGTGCAACTCACTCATACTATGTACTACACTGTGCGTTTCTTATATTCTAAATTTTTCAGTGCAACTCACTCATATACTATGTACTACACTGTGCGTTTCTTATATTCTAAGTTTTTCAGTGCAACTCACTCATATACTATATACTACACTGTGCGTTTCTTATATTCTAAGTTTTTCAGTGCAACTCACTCATATACTATGTACTACACTGTGCGTTTCTTATATTCTAAGTTTTTCAGTGCAACTCACTCATATACTATGTACTACACTGTGCGTTTCTTATATTCTAAGTTTTTCAGTGCAACTCACTCATATACTATGTGCTACACTGTGCGTTTCTTATATTCTAAGTTTTTCAGTGCAACTCACTCATATACTATGTGCTACACTGTGCGTATCTTATATTCTAAGTTTTTCAGTGCAACTCACTCATATACTATGTACTACACTGTGCGTTTTTTATATTCTAAGTTTTTCAGTGCAACTCACTCATATACTATGTACTACACTGTGCGTTTCTTATATTCTAAGTTTTTCAGTGCAACTCACTCATATACTATGTACTACACTGTGCATTTCGTGTAATGCGGGTTTTTCAGTAAAGTCTAAGTTTTTCAGTGCAACTCATTCATATACTATGTACTATGCTGTGCGTTTCTTATATTCTAAGTTTTTCAGTGCAACTCACTCATATACTATGTACTACACTGTGCGTTTCATATATTCTAAGTTTTTCAGTGCAACTCACTCTTATACTATGTACTACACTGTGCGTTTCTTATATTCTAAGTTTTTCATGCAACTCACTCATATACTATGTACTACACTGTGCGTTTCTTATATTCTAAGTTTTTCAGTGCAACTCACTCATATACTATGTACTACACTGTGCGTTTCTTATATTCTAAGTTTTTGAGTGCAACTCACTCATATACTATGTACTACACTGTGCGTTTCTTATATTCTAAGTTTTTCAGTGCAACTCACTCATATACATGTACTACACGGTGCGTTTCTTATATTCTAAGTTTTTCAGTGCAACTCACTCATATACTATGTGCTACACTGTGCGTTTCTTATATTCTAAGTTTTTCAGTGCAACTCACTCATATACTATGTGCTACACTATGCGTTTCTTATATTCTAAGTTTTTCAGTGCAACTCACTCATATACTATGTACTACACTGTGCGTTTCTTATATTCTAAGTTTTTCAGTGCAACTCACTCATATACTATGTGCTACACTGTGCGTTTCTTATATTCTAAGTTTTTCAGTGCAACTCACTCATATACTATGTACTACACTGTGCGTTTCTTATATTCTAAGTTTTTCAGTGAAACTCACTCATATACTATGTACTACACTGTGCGTTTCTTATATTCTAATTTTTTCAGTGCAACTCACTCATATACTATGTACTACACTGTGCGTTTCTTATATTCTAAGTTTTTCAGTGCAACACACTCATATACTATGTACTACACTGTGCGTTTCTTATATTCTAAGTTTTTCAGTGCAACTCGCTCAAATACTATGTACTACACTGTGCGTTTCTTATATTCAAAGTTTTTCAGTGCAACTCACTCATATACTATGTACTACACTGTGCGTTTCTTATATTCTAAGTTTTTCAGTGCAACTCACTCATATACTATGTGCTACACTGTGCGTTTCTTATATTCTAAGTTTTTCAGTGCAACTCACTCATATACTATGTACTACACTGTGCGTTTCTTATATTCTAAGTTTTTCAGTGCAACTCACTCATATACTATGTACTACACTGTGCGTTTCTTATATTCTAAGTTTTTCAGTGCAACTCACTCATATACTATGTACTACACTGTGTGTTTCTTATATTCTAAGTTTTTCAGTGCAACTCACTCATATACTCTGTACTACACTGTGCGTTTCTTATATTCTAAGATTTTCAGTGCAACTCACTCATATACTATGTACTACACTGTGCGTTTCTTATATTCTAAGTTTTTCAGTGCAACACACTCATATACTATGTACTACACTGTGTGTTTCTTATATTCTAAGTTTTTCAGTGCAACTCACTCATATACTATGTACTACACTGTGCGTTTCTTATATTCTAAGTTTTTCAGTGCAACTCACTCATATACTATGTACTACACTGTGCGTTTCTTATATTCTAAGTTTTTCAGTGCAACTCACTCATATACTATGTACTACACTGTGCGTTACTTATATTCTAGGTTTTTCAGTGCAACTCACTCATATACTATGTACTACACTGTGCGTTTCTTATATTCTAAGTTTTTCAGTGCAACTCACTCATATACTATGTACTACACTGTGCGTTTCTTATATTCTAAGTTTTTCAGTGCAACTCACTCATATACTATGTACTACACTGTGCGTTTCTTATATTCTAAGTTTTTCAGTGCAACTCACTCATATACTATGTACTACACTGTGCGTTTCTTATATTCTAAGTTTTTCAGTGCAACTCATTCATATACTATGTACTACACTGTGCATTTCGTGTAATGCGGGTTTTTCAGTAAATTCTAAGTTTTTCAGTGCAACTCATTCATATACTATGTACTATACTGTGCGTTTCTTATATTCTAAGTTTTTCAGTGCAACTCACTCATATACTATGTGCTACACTGTGCGTTTCTTATATTCTAAGTTTTTCAGTGCAACTCACTCATATACTATGTGCTACACTGTGCGTTTCTTATATTCTAAGTTTTTCAGTGCAACTCACTCATATACTATGTGCTACACTGTGCGTTTCTTATATTCTAAGTTTTTCAGTGCAACTCACTCATATACTATGTACTACACTGTGCGTTTCTTATATTCTAAGTTTTTCAGTGCAACTCACTCATATACTATGTACTACACTGTGCGTTTCTTATATTCTAAGTTTTTCAGTGCAACTCACTCATATACTATGTACTACACTGTGCGTTTCTTATATTCTAAGTTTTTCAGTGCAACTCACTCATATACTATGTACTACACTGTGCGTTTCTTATATTCTAAGTTTTTCAGTGCAACTCACTCATATACTATGTACTACACTGTGCGTTTCTTATATTCTAAGTTTTTCAGTGCAACTCACTCATATACTATGTACTACACTGTGTGTTTCTTATATTCTACGTTTTTCAGTGCAACTCACTCATATATTATGTACTACACTGTGCGTTTCTTATATTCTAAGTTTTTCAGTGCAACTCACTCATATACTATGTACTACACTGTGCGTTTCTTATATTCTAAGTTTTTCAGTGCAACACACTCATATACTATGTACTACACTGTGCGTTTCTTATATTCTAAGTTTTTCAGTGCAACTCACTCATATACTATGTACTACACTGTGCGTTTCTTATATTCTAAGTTTTTCAGTGCAACTCACTCATATACTATGTACTACACTGTGCGTTTCTTAAATTCTAAGTTTTTCAGTGCAACTCACTCATATACTATGTACTACACTGTGCGTTTCTTATATTCTAAGTTTTTCAGTGCAACTCACTCATATACTATGTACTACACTGTGCGTTTCTTATATTCTAAATTTTTCAGTGCAACTCACTCATATACTATGTACTACACTGTGCGTTTCTTATATTCTAAGTTTTTCAGTGCAACTCACTCATATACTATGTACTACACTGTGCTTTTCTTATATTCTAAGTTTTTCAGTGCAACTCACTCATATACTATGTACTACACTGTGCGTTTCTTATATTCTAAGTTTTTCAGTGCAACTCACTCATATACTATGTACTACACTGTGCATTTCGTGTAATGCGGGTTTTTCAGTAAATTCTAAGTTTTTCAGTACAACTCACTCATATACTATGTACTACACTGTGCGTTTCTTATATTCTAAGTTTTTCAGTGCAACTCACTCATATACTATGTGCTACACTGTGCGTTTCTTATATTCTAAGTTTTTCAGTGCAACTCACTCATATACTATGTGCTACACTGTGCGTTTCTTATATTCTAAGTTTTTCAGTGCAACTCACTCATATACTATGTACTACACTGTGCGTTTCTTATATTCTAAGTTTTTCAGTGCAACTCACTCATATACTATGTGCTACACTGTGCGTTTCTTATATTCTAAGTTTTTCAGTGCAACTCACTCATATACTATGTACTACACTGTGCGTTTCTTATATTCTAAGTTTTTCAGTGCAACTCACTCATATACTATGTACTACACTGTGCGTTTCTTATATTCTAAGTTTTTCAGTGCAACTCACTCATATACTATGTACTACACTGTGTGTTTCTTATATTCTAAGTTTTTCAGTGCAACTCACTCATATACTCTGTACTACACTGTGCGTTTCTTATATTCTAAGATTTTCAGTGCAACTCACTCATATACTATGTACTACACTGTGCGTTTCTTATATTCTAAGTTTTTCAGTGCAACACACTCATATACTATGTACTACACTGTGCATTTCGTGTAATGCGGGTTTTTCAGTAAATTCTAAGTTTTTCAGTACAACTCACTCATATACTATGTACTACACTGTGCGTTTCTTATATTCTAAGTTTTTCAGTGCAACTCACTCATATACTATGTACTACACTGTGCGTTTCTTATATTCAAAGTTTTTCAGTGCAACTCACTCATATACTATGTACTACACTGTGTGTTTCTTATATTCTAAGTTTTTCAGTGCAACTCACTCATATACTATGTACTACACTGTGCGTTTCTTATATTCTAAGTTTTTCAGTGCAACTCACTCATATACTATGTGCTACACTGTGCGTTTCTTATATTCTAAGTTTTTCAGTGCAACTCACTCATATACTATGTGCTACACTGTGCGTTTCTTATATTCTAAGTTTTTCAGTGCAACTCACTCATATACTATGTACTACACTGTGCGTTTCTTATATTCTAAGTTTTTCAGTGCAACTCACTCATATACTATGTGCTACACTGTGCGTTTCTTATATTCTAAGTTTTTCAGTGCAACTCACTCATATACTATGTACTACACTGTGCGTTTCTTATATTCTAAGTTTTTCAGTGCAACTCACTCATATACTATGTACTACACTGTGCGTTTCTTATATTCTAAGTTTTTCAGTGCAACTCACTCATATACTATGTACTACACTGTGCGTTTCTTATATTCTAAGTTTTTCAGTGCAACTCACTCATATACTCTGTACTACACTGTGCGTTTCTTATATTCTAAGATTTTCAGTGCAACTCACTCATATACTATGTACTACACTGTGCGTTTCTTATATTCTAAGTTTTTCAGTGCAACACACTCATATACTATGTACTACACTGTGTGTTTCTTATATTCTAAGTTTTTCAGTGCAACTCACTCATATACTATGTACTACACTGTGCGTTTCTTATATTCTAAGTTTTTCAGTGCAACTCACTCATATACTATGTACTACACTGTGCGTTTCTTATATTCTAAGTTTTTCAGTGCAACTCACTCATATACTATGTACTACACTGTGCGTTTCTTATATTCTAGGTTTTTCAGTGCAACTCACTCATATACTATGTACTACACTGTGCGTTTCTTATATTCTAAGTTTTTCAGTGCAACTCACTCATATACTATGTACTACACTGTGCGTTTCTTATATTCTAAGTTTTTCAGTGCAACTCACTCATATACTATGTACTACACTGTGCGTTTCTTATATTCTAAGTTTTTCAGTGCAACTCACTCATATACTATGTACTACACTGTGCGTTTCTTATATTCTAAGTTTTTCAGTGCAACTCATTCATATACTATGTACTACACTGTGCATTTCGTGTAATGCGGGTTTTTCAGTAAATTCTAAGTTTTTCAGTGCAACTCATTCATATACTATGTACTATACTGTGCGTTTCTTATATTCTAAGTTTTTCAGTGCAACTCACTCATATACTATGTGCTACACTGTGCGTTTCTTATATTCTAAGTTTTTCAGTGCAACTCACTCATATACTATGTGCTACACTGTGCGTTTCTTATATTCTAAGTTTTTCAGTGCAACTCACTCATATACTATGTGCTACACTGTGCGTTTCTTATATTCTAAGTTTTTCAGTGCAACTCACTCATATACTATGTACTACACTGTGCGTTTCTTATATTCTAAGTTTTTCAGTGCAACTCACTCATATACTATGTACTACACTGTGCGTTTCTTATATTCTAAGTTTTTCAGTGCAACTCACTCATATACTATGTACTACACTGTGCGTTTCTTATATTCTAAGTTTTTCAGTGCAACTCACTCATATACTATGTACTACACTGTGCGTTTCTTATATTCTAAGTTTTTCAGTGCAACTCACTCATATACTATGTACTACACTGTGCGTTTCTTATATTCTAAGTTTTTCAGTGCAACTCACTCATATACTATGTACTACACTGTGTGTTTCTTATATTCTACGTTTTTCAGTGCAACTCACTCATATATTATGTACTACACTGTGCGTTTCTTATATTCTAAGTTTTTCAGTGCAACTCACTCATATACTATGTACTACACTGTGCGTTTCTTATATTCTAAGTTTTTCAGTGCAACACACTCATATACTATGTACTACACTGTGCGTTTCTTATATTCTAAGTTTTTCAGTGCAACTCACTCATATACTATGTACTACACTGTGCGTTTCTTATATTCTAAGTTTTTCAGTGCAACTCACTCATATACTATGTACTACACTGTGCGTTTCTTAAATTCTAAGTTTTTCAGTGCAACTCACTCATATACTATGTACTACACTGTGCGTTTCTTATATTCTAAGTTTTTCAGTGCAACTCACTCATATACTATGTACTACACTGTGCGTTTCTTATATTCTACATTTTTCAGTGCAACTCACTCATATACTATGTACTACACTGTGCGTTTCTTATATTCTAAGTTTTTCAGTGCAACTCACTCATATACTATGTACTACACTGTGCTTTTCTTATATTCTAAGTTTTTCAGTGCAACTCACTCATATACTATGTACTACACTGTGCGTTTCTTATATTCTAAGTTTTTCAGTGCAACTCACTCATATACTATGTACTACACTGTGCATTTCGTGTAATGCGGGTTTTTCAGTAAATTCTAAGTTTTTCAGTACAACTCACTCATATACTATGTACTACACTGTGCGTTTCTTA
The DNA here is from genome assembly GCF_978045245.1 of Mus caroli. Taxonomy (NCBI): domain Eukaryota; kingdom Metazoa; phylum Chordata; class Mammalia; order Rodentia; family Muridae; genus Mus; species Mus caroli. Next base: position 1,447,049 of record NW_028227279.1, on the reverse strand, counting down.
TATTCTAAGTTTTTCAGTGCAACTCACTCATATACTATGTGCTACACTGTGCGTTTCTTATATTCTAAGTTTTTCAGTGCAACTCACTCATATACTATGTGCTACACTGTGCGTTTCTTATATTCTAAGTTTTTCAGTGCAACTCACTCATATACTATGTACTACACTGTGCGTTTCTTATATTCTAAGTTTTTCAGTGCAACTCACTCATATACTATGTGCTACACTGTGCGTTTCTTATATTCTAAGTTTTTCAGTGCAACTCACTCATATACTATGTACTACACTGTGCGTTTCTTATATTCTAAGTTTTTCAGTGCAACTCACTCATATACTATGTACTACACTGTGCGTTTCTTATATTCTAAGTTTTTCAGTGCAACTCACTCATATACTATGTACTACACTGTGTGTTTCTTATATTCTAAGTTTTTCAGTGCAACTCACTCATATACTCTGTACTACACTGTGCGTTTCTTATATTCTAAGATTTTCAGTGCAACTCACTCATATACTATGTACTACACTGTGCGTTTCTTATATTCTAAGTTTTTCAGTGCAACACACTCATATACTATGTACTACACTGTGCATTTCGTGTAATGCGGGTTTTTCAGTAAATTCTAAGTTTTTCAGTACAACTCACTCATATACTATGTACTACACTGTGCGTTTCTTATATTCTAAGTTTTTCAGTGCAACTCACTCATATACTATGTGCTACACTGTGCGTTTCTTATATTCTAAGTTTTTCAGTGCAACTCACTCATATACTATGTGCTACACTGTGCGTTTCTTATATTCTAAGTTTTTCAGTGCAACTCACTCATATACTATGTACTACACTGTGCGTTTCTTATATTCTAAGTTTTTCAGTGCAACTCACTCATATACTATGTGCTACACTGTGCGTTTCTTATATTCTAAGTTTTTCAGTGCAACTCACTCATATACTATGTACTACACTGTGCGTTTCTTATATTCTAAGTTTTTCAGTGCAACTCACTCATATACTATGTACTACACTGTGCGTTTCTTATATTCTAAGTTTTTCAGTGCAACTCACTCATATACTATGTACTACACTGTGTGTTTCTTATATTCTAAGTTTTTCAGTGCAACTCACTCATATACTCTGTACTACACTGTGCGTTTCTTATATTCTAAGATTTTCAGTGCAACTCACTCATATACTATGTACTACACTGTGCGTTTCTTATATTCTAAGTATTTCAGTGCAACACACTCATATACTATGTACTACACTGTGCATTTCGTGTAATGCGGGTTTTTCAGTGAATTCTAAGTTTTTCAGTACAACTCACTCATATACTATGTACTACACTGTGCGTTTCTTATATTCTAAGTTTTTCAGTGCAACTCACTCATATACTATGTACTACACTGTGCGTTTCTTATATTCAAAGTTTTTCAGTGCAACTCACTCATATACTATGTACTACACTGTGCGTTTCTTATATTCTAAGTTTTTCAGTGCAACTCACTCATATACTATGTACTACACTGTGCGTTTCTTATATTCTAAGTTTTTCAGTGCAACTCACTCATATACTATGTGCTACACTGTGCGTTTCTTATATTCTAAGTTTTTCAGTGCAACTCACTCATATACTATGTGCTACACTGTGCGTTTCTTATATTCTAAGTTTTTCAGTGCAACTCACTCATATACTATGTGCTACACTGTGCGTATCTTATATTCTAAGTTTTTCAGTGCAACTCACTCATATACTATGTGCTACACTGTGCGTTTCTTATATTCTAAGTTTTTCAGTGCAACTCACTCATATACTATGTGCTACACTGTGCGTTTCTTATATTCTAAGTTTTTCAGTGCAACTCACTCATATACTATGTACTACACTGTGCGTTTCTTATATTCTAAGTTTTTCAGTGCAACTCACTCATATACTATGTACTACACTGTGCGTTTCTTATATTCTAAGTTTTTCAGTGCAACTCACTCATATACTATGTACTACACTGTGCGTTTCTTATATTCTAAGTTTTTCAGTGCAACTCACTCATATACTATGTACTACACTGTGCGTTTCTTATATTCTAAGTTTTTCAGTGCAACTCACTCATATACTATGTACTACACTGTGCGTTTCTTATATTCTAAGTTTTTCAGTGCAACTCACTCATATACTATGTACTACACTGTGCGTTTCTTATATTCTAAGTTTTTCAGTGCAACTCACTCATATACTATGTACTACACTGTGCGTTTCTTATATTCTAAGTTTTTCAGTGCAACTCACTCATATACTATGTACTACACTGTGCATTTCGTGTAATGCGGGTTTTTCAGTAAATTCTAAGTTTTTCAGTACAACTCACTCATGTACTATGTACTACACTGTGCGTTTCTTATATTCTAAGTTTTTCAGTGCAACTCACTCATATACTATGTACTACACTGTGCGTTTCTTATATTCAAAGTTTTTCAGTGCAACTCACTCATATACTATGTACTACACTGTGCGTTTCTTATATTCTAAGTTTTTCAGTGCAACTCACTCATATACTATGTACTACACTGTGCGTTTCTTATATTCTAAGTTTTTCAGTGCAACTCACTCATATACTATGTGCTACACTGTGCGTTTCTTATATTCTAAGTTTTTCAGTGCAACTCACTCATATACTATGTGCTACACTGTGCGTTTCTTATATTCTAAGTTTTTCAGTGCAACTCACTCATATACTATGTACTACACTGTGCGTTTCTTATATTCTAAGTTTTTCAGTGCAACTCACTCACATACTATGTGCTACACTGTGCGTTTCTTATATTCTAAGTTTTTCAGTGCAACTCACTCATATACTATGTACTACACTGTGCGTTTCTTATATTCTAAGTTTTTCAGTGCAACTCACTCATATACTATGTACTACACTGTGCGTTTCTTATATTCTAAGTTTTTCAGTGCAACTCACTCATATACTATGTACTACACTGTGTGTTTCTTATATTCTAAGTTTTTCAGTGCAACTCACTCATATACTCTGTACTACACTGTGCGTTTCTTATATTCTAAGATTTTCAGTGCAACTCACTCATATACTATGTACTACACCGTGCGTTTCTTATATTCTAAGTTTTTCAGTGCAACACACTCATATACTATGTACTACACTGTGTGTTTCTTATATTCTAAGTTTTTCAGTGCAACTCACTCATATACTATGTACTACACTGTGCGTTTCTTATATTCTAAGTTTTTCAGTGCAACTCACTCATATACTATGTACTACACTGTGCGTTTCTTATATTCTAAGTTTTTCAGTGCAACTCACTCATATACTATGTACTACACTGTGCGTTTCTTATATTCTAGGTTTTTCAGTGCAACTCACTCATATACTATGTACTACACTGTGCGTTTCTTATATTCTAAGTTTTTCAGTGCAACTCACTCATATACTATGTACTACACTGTGCGTTTCTTATATTCTAAGTTTTTCAGTGCAACTCACTCATATACTATGTACTACACTGTGCGTTTCTTATATTCTAAGTTTTTCAGTGCAACTCACTCATATACTATGTACTACACTGTGCGTTTCTTATATTCTAAGTTTTTCAGTGCAACTCATTCATATACTATGTACTACACTGTGCATTTCGTGTAATGCGGGTTTTTCAGTAAATTCTAAGTTTTTCAGTGCAACTCATTCATATACTATGTACTATACTGTGCGTTTCTTATATTCTAAGTTTTTCAGTGCAACTCACTCATATACTATGTGCTACCCTGTGCGTTTCTTATATTCTAAGTTTTTCAGTGCAACTCACTCATATACTATGTGCTACACTGTGCGTTTCTTATATTCTAAGTTTTTCAGTGCAACTCACTCATATACTATGTGCTACACTGTGCGTTTCTTATATTCTAAGTTTTTCAGTGCAACTCACTCATATACTATGTACTACACTGTGCGTTTCTTATATTCTAAGTTTTTCAGTGCAACTCACTCATATACTATGTACTACACTGTGCGTTTCTTATATTCTAAGTTTTTCAGTGCAACTCACTCATATACTATGTACTACACTGTGCGTTTCTTATATTCTAAGTTTTTCAGTGCAACTCACTCATATACTATGTACTACACTGTGCGTTTCTTAAATTCTAAGTTTTTCAGTGCAACTCACTCATATACTATGTACTACACTGTGCGTTTCTTATATTCTAAGTTTTTCAGTGCAACTCACTCATATACTATGTACTACACTGTGCGTTTCTTATATTCTAAGTTTTTCAGTGCAACTCACTCATATACTATGTACTACACTGTGCGTTTCTTATATTCTAAGTTTTTCAGTGCAACTCACTCATATACATTGTACTACACAGTGCTTTTCTTATATTCTAAGTTTTTCAGTGCAACTCACTCATGTACTATGTACTACACAGTGCTTTTCTTATATTCTAAGTTTTTCAGTGCAACTCACTCATGTACTATGTACTACACTGTGCGTTTCTTATATTCTACACTGTGCGTTTCTTATATTCTAAGTTTTTCAGTGCAACTCACTCATATACTATGTACTACACTGTGCGTTTCTTATATTCTAAGTTTTTCAGTGCAACTCACTCATATACTTTGTACTACACTGTGCGTTTCTTATATTCTAAGTTTTTCAGTGCAACTCACTCATATACTTTGTACTACACTGTGCTTTTCTTATATTCTAAGTTTTTCAGTGCAACTCACTCATATACTATGTACTACACTGTGCGTTTCTTATATTCTAAGTTTTTGAGTGCAACTCACTCATATACTATGTACTACACTGTGCGTTTCTTATATTCTAAGTTTTTCAGTGCAACTCACTCATATACTATGTACTACACTGTGCGTTTCTTATATTCTAAGTTTTTCAGTGCAACTCACTCATATACTATGTACTACACTGTGCGTTTCTTATATTCTAAGTTTTTCAGTGCAACTCACTCATATACTATGTACTACACTGTGCGTTTCTTATATTCTAAGTTTTTCAGTGCAACTCACTCATATACTATGTACTACACTGTGCGTTTCTTATATTCTAAGTTTTTCAGTGCAACTCACTCATATACTATGTACTACACTGTGCCTTTCTTATATTCTAAGTTTTTCAGTGCAACTCACTCATATACTATGTACTACACTGTGCGTTTCTTATATTCTAAGTTTTTCAGTGCAACACACTCATATACTATGTACTACACTGTGCGTTTCTTATATTCTAAGTTTTTCAGTGCAACTCACTCATATACTATGTACTACACTGTGCGTTTCTTATATTCTAAGTTTTTCAGTGCAACTCACTCATATACTATGTACTACACTGTGCGTTTCTTATATTCTAAGTTTTTCAGTGCAACTCACTCATATACTATGTACTACACTGTGCATTTAGTGTAATGCGGGTTTTTCAGTAAATTCTAAGTTTTTCAGTACAACTCACTCATATACTATGTACTACACTGTGCGTTTCTTATATTCTAAGTTTTTCAGTGCAACTCACTCATATACTATGTACTACACTGTGCGTTTCTTATATTCTAAGTTTTTCAGTGCAACTCACTCATATACTATGTGCTACACTGTGCGTTTCTTATATTCTAAGTTTTTCAGTGCAACTCACTCATATACTATGTGCTACATTGTGCGTTTCTTATATTCTAAGTTTTTCAGTGCAACTCACTCATATATTATGTGCTACACTGTGCGTTTCTTATATTCTAAGTTTTTCAGTGCAACTCACTCATATACTATGTACTACACTGTGCGTTTCTTATATTCTAAGTTTTTCAGTGCAACTCACTCATATACTATGTACTACACTGTGCGTTTCTTAAATTCTAAGTTTTTCAGTGCAACTCACTCATATACTATGTACTACTCTGTGCGTTTCTTATATTCTAAGTTTTTCAGTGCAACTCACTCATATACTATGTACTACACTCTGCGTTTCTTATATTCTAAGTTTGTCAGTGCAACTCACTCATGTACTTTGTACTACACAGTGCTTTTCTTATATTCTAAGTTTTTCAGTGCAACTTACTCATGTACTATGCACTACACAGTGCTTTTCTTATATTCTAAGTTTTTCAGTGCAACTCACTCATGTACTATGTACTACACTGTGCTTTTCTTATATTCTAAGTTTTTGAGTGCAACTCACTCATATACTATGTGCTACACTGTGCGTTTCTTATATTCTAAGTTTTTCAGTGCAACTCACTCATATACTATGTGCTACACTGTGCGTTTCTTATATTCTAAGTTTTTCAGTGCAACTCATTCATATACTATGTGCTACACTGTGCGTTTCTTATATTCTAAGTTTTTCAGTGCAACTCACTCATATACTATGTGCTACACTGTGCGTTTCTTATATTCTAAGTTTTTCAGTGCAACTCACTCATATACTATGTGCTACACTGTGCGTTTCTTATATTCTAAGTTTTTCAGTGCAACTCACTCATATACTATGTACTACACTGTGCGTTTCTTATATTCTAAGTTTTTCAGTGCAACTCACTCATAAACTATGTACTACACTGTGCGTTTCTTATATTCTAAGTTTTTCAGTGCAACTCACTCATATACTATGTACTACACTGTGCGTTTCTTATATTCTAAGTTTTTCAGTGCAACTCACTCATGTACTTTGTACTACACAGTGCTTTTCTTATATTCTAAGTTTTTCAGTGCAACTCACTCATGTACTATGTACTACACTGTGCGTTTCTTATATTCTAAGTTTTTGAGTGCAACTCACTCATATACTATGTACTACACTGTGCGTTTCTTATATTCTAGGTTTTTCAGTGCAACTCACTCATATACTATGTACTACACTGTGCGTTTCTTATATTCTAAGTTTTTCAGTGCAACTCACTCATATACTATATACTACACTGTGCATTTCGTGTATGCGGGTTTCTCAGTAAATTCTAAGTTTTTCAGTGCAACTCATTCATATACTATGTACTATACTGTGCGTTTCTTATATTCTAAGTTTTTCAGTGCAACTCACTCATATACTATGTGCTACACTGTGCGTTTCTTATATTCTAATTTTTTCAGTGCAACTCACTCATATACTATGTACTACACTGTGCGTTTCTTATATTCTAAGTTTTTCAGTGCAACTCACTCATATACTATGTACTACACTGTGCGTTTCTTATATTCTAAGATTTTCAGTGCAACTCACTCATATACTATGTACTACACTGTGCGTTTCTTATGTTCTAAGTTTTTCAGTGCAACACACTCATATACTATGTACTACACTGTGCGTTTCTTATATTCTAAGTTTTTCAGTGCAACTCACTCATATACTATGTACTACACTGTGCGTTTCTTATATTCTAAGTTTTTCAGTGCAACTCACTCATATACTATGTACTACATTGTGCGTTTCTTATATTCTAATTTTTCAGTGCAACTCGCTCATATACTATGTACTACACTGTGCATTTCGTGTAATGCGGGTTTTTCAGTAAATTCTAAGTTTTTCAGTACAACTCACTCATATACTATGTACTACACTGTGCGTTTCTTATATTCTAAGTTTTTCAGTGCAACTCACTCATATACTATGTACTACACTGTGCGTTTCTTATATTCTAAGTTTTTCAGTGCAACTCACTCATATACTTTGTACTACACAGTGCTTTTCTTATATTCTAAGTTTTTCAGTGCAACTCACTCATGTACTATGTACTACACAGTGCTTTTCTTATATTCTAAGTTTTTCAGTGCAACTCACTCATGTACTATGTACTACACTGTGCGTTTCTTATATTCTACACTGTGCGTTTCTTATATTCTAAGTTTTTCAGTGCAACTCACTCATATACTATGTACTACACTGTGCGTTTCTTATATTCTAAGTTTTTCAGTGCAACTCACTCATATACTTTGTACTACACTGTGCGTTTCTTATATTCTAAGTTTTTCAGTGCAACTCACTCATATACTTTGTACTACACTGTGCTTTTCTTATATTCTAAGTTTTTCAGTGCAACTCACTCATATACTATGTACTACACTGTGCGTTTCTTATATTCTAAGTTTTTGAGTGCAACTCACTCATATACTATGTACTACACTGTGCGTTTCTTATATTCTAAGTTTTTCAGTGCAACTCACTCATATACTATGTACTACACTGTGCGTTTCTTATATTCTAAGTTTTTCAGTGCAACTCACTCATATACTATGTACTACACTGTGCGTTTCTTATATTCTAAGTTTTTCAGTGCAACTCACTCATATACTATGTACTACACTGTGCGTTTCTTATATTCTAAGTTTTTCAGTGCAACTCACTCATATACTATGTACTACACTGTGCGTTTCTTATATTCTAAGTTTTTCAGTGCAACTCACTCATATACTATGTACTACACTGTGCCTTTCTTATATTCTAAGTTTTTCAGTGCAACTCACTCATATACTATGTACTACACTGTGCGTTTCTTATATTCTAAGTTTTTCAGTGCAACACACTCATATACTATGTACTACACTGTGCGTTTCTTATATTCTAAGTTTTTCAGTGCAACTCACTCATATACTATGTACTACACTGTGCGTTTCTTATATTCTAAGTTTTTCAGTGCAACTCACTCATATACTATGTACTACACTGTGCGTTTCTTATATTCTAAGTTTTTCAGTGCAACTCACTCATATACTATGTACTACACTGTGCATTTAGTGTAATGCGGGTTTTTCAGTAAATTCTAAGTTTTTCAGTACAACTCACTCATATACTATGTACTACACTGTGCGTTTCTTATATTCTAAGTTTTTCAGTGCAACTCACTCATATACTATGTACTACACTGTGCGTTTCTTATATTCTAAGTTTTTCAGTGCAACTCACTCATATACTATGTGCTACACTGTGCGTTTCTTATATTCTAAGTTTTTCAGTGCAACTCACTCATATACTATGTGCTACATTGTGCGTTTCTTATATTCTAAGTTTTTCAGTGCAACTCACTCATATATTATGTGCTACACTGTGCGTTTCTTATATTCTAAGTTTTTCAGTGCAACTCACTCATATACTATGTACTACACTGTGCGTTTCTTATATTCTAAGTTTTTCAGTGCAACTCACTCATATACTATGTACTACACTGTGCGTTTCTTAAATTCTAAGTTTTTCAGTGCAACTCACTCATATACTATGTACTACTCTGTGCGTTTCTTATATTCTAAGTTTTTCAGTGCAACTCACTCATATACTATGTACTACACTCTGCGTTTCTTATATTCTAAGTTTGTCAGTGCAACTCACTCATGTACTTTGTACTACACAGTGCTTTTCTTATATTCTAAGTTTTTCAGTGCAACTTACTCATGTACTATGCACTACACAGTGCTTTTCTTATATTCTAAGTTTTTCAGTGCAACTCACTCATGTACTATGTACTACACTGTGCTTTTCTTATATTCTAAGTTTTTGAGTGCAACTCACTCATATACTATGTGCTACACTGTGCGTTTCTTATATTCTAAGTTTTTCAGTGCAACTCACTCATATACTATGTGCTACACTGTGCGTTTCTTATATTCTAAGTTTTTCAGTGCAACTCATTCATATACTATGTGCTACACTGTGCGTTTCTTATATTCTAAGTTTTTCAGTGCAACTCACTCATATACTATGTGCTACACTGTGCGTTTCTTATATTCTAAGTTTTTCAGTGCAACTCACTCATATACTATGTGCTACACTGTGCGTTTCTTATATTCTAAGTTTTTCAGTGCAACTCACTCATATACTATGTACTACACTGTGCGTTTCTTATATTCTAAGTTTTTCAGTGCAACTCACTCATAAACTATGTACTACACTGTGCGTTTCTTATATTCTAAGTTTTTCAGTGCAACTCACTCATATACTATGTACTACACTGTGCGTTTCTTATATTCTAAGTTTTTCAGTGCAACTCACTCATGTACTTTGTACTACACAGTGCTTTTCTTATATTCTAAGTTTTTCAGTGCAACTCACTCATGTACTATGTACTACACTGTGCGTTTCTTATATTCTAAGTTTTTGAGTGCAACTCACTCATATACTATGTACTACACTGTGCGTTTCTTATATTCTAGGTTTTTCAGTGCAACTCACTCATATACTATGTACTACACTGTGCGTTTCTTATATTCTAAGTTTTTCAGTGCAACTCACTCATATACTATATACTACACTGTGCATTTCGTGTAATGCGGGTTTCTCAGTAAATTCTAAGTTTTTCAGTGCAACTCATTCATATACTATGTACTATACTGTGCGTTTCTTATATTCTAAGTTTTTCAGTGCAACTCACTCATATACTATGTGCTACACTGTGCGTTTCTTATATTCTAATTTTTTCAGTGCAACTCACTCATATACTATGTACTACACTGTGCGTTTCTTATATTCTAAGTTTTTCAGTGCAACTCACTCATATACTATGTACTACACTGTGCGTTTCTTATATTCTAAGATTTTCAGTGCAACTCACTCATATACTATGTACTACACTGTGCGTTTCTTATGTTCTAAGTTTTTCAGTGCAACACACTCATATACTATGTACTACACTGTGCGTTTCTTATATTCTAAGTTTTTCAGTGCAACTCACTCATATACTATGTACTACACTGTGCGTTTCTTATATTCTAAGTTTTTCAGTGCAACTCACTCATATACTATGTACTACATTGTGCGTTTCTTATATTCTAATTTTTCAGTGCAACTCACTCATATACTATGTACTACACTGTGCATTTCGTGTAATGCGGGTTTTTCAGTAAATTCTAAGTTTTTCAGTACAACTCACTCATATACTATGTACTACACTGTGCGTTTCTTATATTCTAAGTTTTTCAGTGCAACTCACTCATATACTATGTACTACACTGTGCGTTTCTTATATTCAAAGTTTTTCAGTGCAACTCACTCATATACTATGTACTACACTGTGCGTTTCTTATATTCTAAGTTTTTCAGTGCAACTCACTCATATACTATGTACTACACTGTGCGTTTCTTATATTCTAAGTTTTTCAGTGCAACTCACTCATATACTATGCACTACACTGTGCGTTTCTTAAATTCTAAGTTTTTCAGTGCAACTCACTCATATACTATGTACTACACTGTGCGTTTCTTATATTCTAGGTTTTTCAGTGCAACTCACTCATATACTATGTACTACACTGTGCGTTTCTTATATTCTAAGTTTTTCAAAGCAACTCACTCATATACTATGTACTACACTGTGCGTTTCATATATTCTAAGTTTTTCAGTGCAACTCACTCATATACTATGTACTACACTGTGCGTTTCTTATATTCTAAGTTTTTCAGTGCAACTCACTCATATACTATGTACTACACTGTGCGTTTCTTATATTCTAAGTTTTTCAGTTCAACTCATTCATATACTATGTACTACACTGTGCATTTCGTGTAATGCGGGTTTTTCAGTAAATTCTAAGTTTTTCAGTGCAACTCACTCATATACTATGTACTACACTGTGCGTTTCTTATATTCTAAGTTTTTCAGTGCAACTCACTCATATACTATGTACTACACTGTGCGTTTCTTGTATTCTAAGTTTTTCAGTGCAACTCACTCATGTACTATGTACTACACTGTGCGTTTCTTATATTCTAACTTTTTCAGTGCAACTCACTCATATACTATGTACTACACTGTGCGTTTCTTATATTCTAAGTTTTTCAGTGCAACTCACTCATATACTATGTACTACACTGTGCGTTTCTTATATTCTAAGTTTTTCAGTGCAACTCACTCATATACTATGTACTACACTGTGCGTTTCTTATATTCTAAGTTTTTCAGTGCAACTCACTCATATACTATGTACTACACTGTGCGTTTCTTATATTCTAAGTTTTTCAGTGCAACTCACTTATATACTATGTACTACACTGTGCGTTTCTTATATTCTAAGTTTTTCAGTGCAACTCACTCATGTACTATGTACTACACTGTGCGTTTCTTATATTCTAACTTTTTCAGTGCAACTCACTCATATACTATGTACTACACTGTGCGTTTCTTATATTCTAAGTTTTTCAGTGCAACTCACTCATATACTATGTACTACACTGTGCGTTTCTTATATTCTAAGTTTTTCAGTGCAACTCACTCATATACTATGTACTACACTGTGCGTTTCTTATATTCTAAGTTTTTCAGTGCAACTCACTCATATACTATGTACTACACTGTGCATTTCGTGTAATGCGGGTTTTTCAGTAAATTCTAAGTTTTTCAGTACAACTCACTCATATACTATGTACTACACTGTGCGTTTCTTATATTCTAAGTTTTTCAGTGCAACTCACTCATATACTATGTACTACACTGTGCGTTTCTTATATTCAAAGTTTTTCAGTGCAACTCACTCATATACTATGTACTACACTGTGCGTTTCTTATATTCTAAGTTTTTCAGTGCAACTCACTCATATACTATGTACTACACTGTGCGTTTCTTATATTCTAAGTTTTTCAGTGCAACTCACTCATATACTATGTGCTACACTGTGCGTTTCTTATATTCTAAGTTTTTCAGTGCAACTCACTCATATACTATGTGCTACACTGTGCGTATCTTATATTCTAAGTTTTTCAGTGCAACTCACTCATATACTATGTGCTACACTGTGCGTTTCTTATATTCTAAGTTTTTCAGTGCAACTCACTCATATACTATGTGCTACACTGTGCGTTTCTTATATTCTAAGTTTTTCAGTGCAACTCACTCATATACTATGTACTACACTGTGCGTTTCTTATATTCTAAGTTTTTCAGTGCAACTCACTCATATACTATGTACTACACTGTGCGTTTCTTATATTCTAAGTTTTTCAGTGCAACTCACTCATATACTATGTACTACACTGTGTGTTTCTTATATTCTACGTTTTTCAGTGCAACTCACTCATATACTATGTACTACACTGTGCGTTTCTTATATTCTAAGTTTTTCAGTGCAACTCACTCATATACTATGTACTACACTGTGCGTTTTTTATATTCTAAGTTTTTCAGTGCAACACACTCATATACTATGTACTACACTGTGCGTTTCTTATATTCTAAGTTTTTCAGTGCAACTCACTCATATACTATGTACTACACTGTGCATTTCGTGTAATGCGGGTTTTTCATAAATTCTAAGTTTTTCAGTACAACTCACTCATATACTATGTACTACACTGTGCGTTTCTTATATTCTAAGTTTTTCAGTGCAACTCACTCATATACTATGTACTACACTGTGCGTTTCTTATATTCTAAGTTTTTCAGTGCAACACACTCATATACTATGTACTACACTGTGCGTTTCTTATATTCTAAGTTTTTCAGTGCAACTCACTCATATACTATGTACTACACTGTGCGTTTCTTATATTCTAAGTTTTTCAGTGCAACTCACTCATATACTATGTACTACACTTTGCGTTTCTTATATTCTAAGTTTTTCAGTGCAACTCACTCATATACTATGTAGAACACTGTGCATTTCGTGTAATGCGGGTTTTTCATAAATTCTAAGTTTTTCAGTACAACTCACTCATATACTATGTACTACACTGTGCGTTTCTTATATTCTAAGTTTTTCTGTGCAACTCACTCATATACTATGTACTACACTGTGCGTTTCTTATATTCAAAATTTTTCAGTGCAACTCACTCATATACTATGTACTACACTGTGCGTTTCTTATATTCTAAGTTTTTCAGTGCAACTCACTCATATACTATGTACTACACTGTGCGTTTCTTAAATTCTAAGTTTTTCAGTGCAACTCACTCAAATACTATGTACTACACTGTGCGTTTCTTATATTCTAAGTTTTTCAGTGCAACTCACTCATATACTATGTACTACACTGTGCGTTTCTTATATTCTAAGTTTTTCAGTGCAACTCACTCATATACTATGTACTACACTGTGCCTTTCTTATATTCTAAGTTTTTCAGTGCAACTCACTCATATACTATGTACTACACTGTGCGTTTCTTATATTCTAAGTTTTTCAGTGCAACACACTCATATACTATGTACTACACTGTGCGTTTCTTATATTCTAAGTTTTTCAGTGCAACTCACTCATATACTATGTACTACACTGTGCGTTTCTTATATTCTAAGTTTTTCAGTGCAACTCACTCATATACTATGTACTACACTGTGCGTTTCTTATATTCTAAGTTTTTCAGTGCAACTCACTCATATACTATGTACTACACTGTGCATTTAGTGTAATGCGGGTTTTTCAGTAAATTCTAAGTTTTTCAGTACAACTCACTCATATACTATGTACTACACTGTGCGTTTCTTATATTCTAAGTTTTTCAGTGCAACTCACTCATATACTATGTACTACACTGTGCGTTTCTTATATTCTAAGTTTTTCAGTGCAACTCACTCATATACTATGTGCTACACTGTGCGTTTCTTATATTCTAAGTTTTTCAGTGCAACTCACTCATATACTATGTGCTACATTGTGCGTTTCTTATATTCTAAGTTTTTCAGTGCAACTCACTCATATATTATGTGCTACACTGTGCGTTTCTTATATTCTAAGTTTTTCAGTGCAACTCACTCATATACTATGTACTACACTGTGCGTTTCTTATATTCTAAGTTTTTCAGTGCAACTCACTCATATACTATGTACTACACTGTGCGTTTCTTAAATTCTAAGTTTTTCAGTGCAACTCACTCATATACTATGTACTACTCTGTGCGTTTCTTATATTCTAAGTTTTTCAGTGCAACTCACTCATATACTATGTACTACACTCTGCGTTTCTTATATTCTAAGTTTTTCAGTGCAACTCACTCATGTACTTTGTACTACACAGTGCTTTTCTTATATTCTAAGTTTTTCAGTGCAACTTACTCATGTACTATGCACTACACAGTGCTTTTCTTATATTCTAAGTTTTTCAGTGCAACTCACTCATGTACTATGTACTACACTGTGCTTTTCTTATATTCTAAGTTTTTGAGTGCAACTCACTCATATACTATGTGCTACACTGTGCGTTTCTTATATTCTAAGTTTTTCAGTGCAACTCACTCATATACTATGTGCTACACTGTGCGTTTCTTATATTCTAAGTTTTTCAGTGCAACTCATTCATATACTATGTGCTACACTGTGCGTTTCTTATATTCTAAGTTTTTCAGTGCAACTCACTCATATACTATGTGCTACACTGTGCGTTTCTTATATTCTAAGTTTTTCAGTGCAACTCACTCATATACTATGTGCTACACTGTGCGTTTCTTATATTCTAAGTTTTTCAGTGCAACTCACTCATATACTATGTACTACACTGTGCGTTTCTTATATTCTAAGTTTTTCAGTGCAACTCACTCATAAACTATGTACTACACTGTGCGTTTCTTATATTCTAAGTTTTTCAGTGCAACTCACTCATATACTATGTACTACACTGTGCGTTTCTTATATTCTAAGTTTTTCAGTGCAACTCACTCATGTACTTTGTACTACACAGTGCTTTTCTTATATTCTAAGTTTTTCAGTGCAACTCACTCATGTACTATGTACTACACTGTGCGTTTCTTATATTCTAAGTTTTTGAGTGCAACTCACTCATATACTATGTACTACACTGTGCGTTTCTTATATTCTAGGTTTTTCAGTGCAACTCACTCATATACTATGTACTACACTGTGCGTTTCTTATATTCTAAGTTTTTCAGTGCAACTCACTCATATACTATATACTACACTGTGCATTTCGTGTAATGCGGGTTTCTAGGTAAATTCTAAGTTTTTCAGTGCAACTCATTCATATACTATGTACTATACTGTGCGTTTCTTATATTCTAAGTTTTTCAGTGCAACTCACTCATATACTATGTACTACACTGTGCGTTTCTTATATTCTAATTTTTTCAGTGCAACTCACTCATATACTATGTACTACACTGTGCGTTTCTTATATTCTAAGTTTTTCAGTGCAACTCACTCATATACTATGTACTACACTGTGCGTTTCTTATATTCTAAGATTTTCAGTGCAACTCACTCATATACTATGTACTACACTGTGCGTTTCTTATATTCTAAGTTTTTCAGTGCAACACACTCATATACTATGTACTACACTGTGCGTTTCTTATATTCTAAGTTTTTCAGTGCAACTCACTCATATACTATGTACTACACTGTGCGTTTCTTATATTCTAAGTTTTTCAGTGCAACTCACTCATATACTATGTACTACATTGTGCGTTTCTTATATTCTAATTTTTCAGTGCAACTCACTCATATACTATGTACTACACTGTGCATTTCGTGTAATGCGGGTTTTTCAGTAAATTCTAAGTTTTTCAGTACAACTCACTCATATACTATGTACTACACTGTGCGTTTCTTATATTCTAAGTTTTTCAGTGCAACTCACTCATATACTATGTACTACACTGTGCGTTTCTTATATTCAAAGTTTTTCAGTGCAACTCACTCATATACTATGTACTACACTGTGCGTTTCTTATATTCTAAGTTTTTCAGTGCAACTCACTCATATACTATGTACTACACTGTGCGTTTCTTATATTCTAAGTTTTTCAGTGCAACTCACTCATATACTATGTACTACACTGTGCGTTTCTTAAATTCTAAGTTTTTCAGTGCAACTCACTCATATACTATGTACTACACTGTGCGTTTCTTATATTCTAGTTTTTTCAGTGCAACTCACTCATATACTATGTACTACACTGTGCGTTTCTTATATTCTAAGTTTTTCAAAGCAACTCACTCATATACTATGTACTACACTGTGCGTTTCATATATTCTAAGTTTTTCAGTGCAACTCACTCATATACTATGTACTACACTGTGCGTTTCTTATATTCTAAGTTTTTCAGTGCAACTCACTCATATACTATGTACTACACTGTGCGTTTCTTATATTCTAAGTTTTTCAGTTCAACTCATTCATATACTATGTACTACACTGTGCATTTCGTGTAATGCGGGTTTTTCAGTAAATTCTAAGTTTTTCAGTGCAACTCACTCATATACTATGTACTACACTGTGCGTTTCTTATATTCTAAGTTTTTCAGTGCAACTCACTCATATACTATGTACTACACTGTGCGTTTCTTGTATTCTAAGTTTTTCAGTGCAACTCACTCATGTACTATGTACTACACTGTGCGTTTCTTATATTCTAACTTTTTCAGTGCAACTCACTCATATACTATGTACTACACTGTGCGTTTCTTATATTCAAAGTTTTTCAGTGCAACTCACTCATATACTATGTACTACACTGTGCGTTTCTTATATTCTAAGTTTTTCAGTGCAACTCACTCATATACTATGTACTACACTGTGCGTTTCTTATATTCTAAGTTTTTCAGTGCAACTCACTCATATACTATGTGCTACACTGTGCGTTTCTTATATTCTAAGTTTTTCAGTGCAACTCACTCATATACTATGTGCTACACTGTGCGTATCTTATATTCTAAGTTTTTCAGTGCAACTCACTCATATACTATGTGCTACACTGTGCGTTTCTTATATTCTAAGTTTTTCAGTGCAACTCACTCATATACTATGTGCTACACTGTGCGTTTCTTATATTCTAAGTTTTTCAGTGCAACTCACTCATATACTATGTACTACACTGTGCGTTTCTTATATTCTAAGTTTTTCAGTGCAACTCACTCATATACTATGTACTACACTGTGCGTTTCTTATATTCTAAGTTTTTCAGTGCAACTCACTCATATACTATGTACTACACTGTGTGTTTCTTATATTCTACGTTTTTCAGTGCAACTCACTCATATACTATGTACTACACTGTGCGTTTCTTATATTCTAAGTTTTTCAGTGCAACTCACTCATATACTATGTACTACACTGTGCGTTTTTTATATTCTAAGTTTTTCAGTGCAACACACTCATATACTATGTACTACACTGTGCGTTTCTTATATTCTAAGTTTTTCAGTGCAACTCACTCATATACTATGTACTACACTGTGCATTTCGTGTAATGCGGGTTTTTCATAAATTCTAAGTTTTTCAGTACAACTCACTCATATACTATGTACTACACTGTGCGTTTCTTATATTCTAAGTTTTTCAGTGCAACTCACTCATATACTATGTACTACACTGTGCGTTTCTTATATTCTAAGTTTTTCAGTGCAACACACTCATATACTATGTACTACACTGTGCGTT
This sequence comes from Mus caroli, assembly GCF_978045245.1. NCBI lineage: Eukaryota > Metazoa > Chordata > Mammalia > Rodentia > Muridae > Mus > Mus caroli. The sequence goes on along the minus strand of NW_028227279.1, from coordinate 1,428,714 downwards.
TCTTATATTCTAAGTTTTTCAGTGCAACTCACTCATATACTATGTACTACACTGTGCCTTTCTTATATTCTAAGTTTTTCAGTGCAACTCACTCATATACTATGTACTACACTTTGCGTTTCTTATATTCTAAGTTTTTCAGTGCAACTCACTCATATACTATGTAGAACACTGTGCATATCGTGTAATGCGGGTTTTTCATAAATTCTAAGTTTTTCAGTACAACTCACTCATATACTATGTACTACACTGTGCGTTTCTTATATTCTAAGTTTTTCTGTGCAACTCACTCATATACTATGTACTACACTGTGCGTTTCTTATATTCAAAATTTTTCAGTGCAACTCACTCATATACTATGTACTACACTGTGCGTTTTTTATATTCTAGGTTTTTCAGTGCAACTCACTCATATACTATGTACTACACTGTGCGTTTCTTATATTCTAAGTTTTTCAGTGCAACTCACTCATATACTATGTACTACACTGTGCGTTTCTTATATTCTAAGTTTTTCAGTGCAACTCACTCATATACTATGTACTACACTGTGCGTTTCTTATATTCTAAGTTTTTCAGTGCAACTCACTCATATACTATGTACTACACTGTGCGTTTCTTATATTCTAAGTTTTTCAGTTCAACTCATTCATATACTATGTACTACACTGTGCATTTCGTGTAATGCGGGTTTTTCAGTAAATTCTAAGTTTTTCAGTGCAACTCACTCATATACTATGTACTACACTGTGCGTTTCTTATATTCTAAGTTTTTCAGTGCAACTCACTCATATACTATGTACTACACTGTGCGTTTCTTATATTCTAAGTTTTTCAGTGCAACTCACTCATATACTATGTACTACACTGTGCGTTTCTTATATTCTAAATTTTTAAGTGCATCTCACTCATATACTATGTACTACACTGTGCGTTTCTTATATTCTAAGTTTTTCAGTGCAACTCACTCATATACTATGTACTACACTGTGCGTTTCTTATATTCTAAGTTTTTCAGTGCAACTCACTCATATACTATGTACTACACTGTGCGTTTCTTATATTCTAAGTTTTTCAGTGCAACTCACTCATATACTATGTACTACACTGTGCATTTCGTGTAATGCGGGTTTTTCAGTAAATTCTAAGTTTTTCAGTACAACTCACTCATATACTATGTACTACACTGTGCGTTTCTTATATTCTAAGTTTTTCAGTGCAACTCACTCATATACTATGTACTACACTGTGCGTTTCTTATATTCAAAGTTTTTCAGTGCAACTCACTCATATACTATGTACTACACTGTGCGTTTCTTATATTCTAAGTTTTTCAGTGCAACTCACTCATATACTATGTACTACACTGTGCGTTTCTTATATTCTAAGTTTTTCAGTGCAACTCACTCATATACTATGTGCTACACTGTGCGTTTCTTATATTCTAAGTTTTCAGTGCAACTCACTCATATACTATGTGCTACACTGTGCGTATCTTATATTCTAAGTTTTTCAGTGCAACTCACTCATATACTATATGCTACACTGTGCGTTTCTTATATTCTAAGTTTTTCAGTGCAACTCACTCATATACTATGTGCTACACTGTGCGTTTCTTATATTCTAAGTTTTTCAGTGCAACTCACTCATATACTATGTACTACACTGTGCGTTTCTTATATTCTAAGTTTTTCAGTGCAACTCACTCATATACTATGTACTACACTGTGCGTTTCTTATATTCTAAGTTTTTCAGTGCAACTCACTCATATACTATGTACTACACTGTGAGTTTCTTATATTCTACGTTTTTCAGTGCAACTCACTCATATACTATGTACTACACTGTGCGTTTCTTATATTCTATGTTTTTCAGTGCAACTCACTCATATACTATGTACTACACTGTGCGTTTCTTATATTCTAAGTTTTTCAGTGCAACACACTCATATACTATGTACTACACTGTGCGTTTCTTATATTCTAAGTTTTTCAGTGCAACTCACTCATATACTATGTACTACACTTTGCGTTTCTTATATTCTAAGTTTTTCAGTGCAACTCACTCATATACTATGTACTACACTGTGCATTTCGTGTAATGCGGGTTTTTCATAAATTCTAAGTTTTTCAGTACAACTCACTCATATACTATGTACTACACTGTGCGTTTCTTATATTTTAAGTTTTTCTGTGCAACTCACTCATATACTATGTACTACACTGTGCGTTTCTTATATTAAAAATTTTTCAGTGCAACTCACTCATATACTATGTACTACACTGTGCGTTTCTTATATTCTAAGTTTTTCAGTGCAACTCACTCATATACTATGTACTACACTGTGCGTTTCTTATATTCTAAGTTTTTCAGTGCAACTCACTCATATACTATGTACTACACTGTGCGTTTCTTAAATTCTAAGTTTTTCAGTGCAACTCACTCATATACTATGTACTACACTGTGCGTTTCTTATATTCTAAGTTTTTCAGTGCAACTCACTCATATACTATGTACTACACTTTGCGTTTCTTATATTCTAAGTTTTTCAGTGCAACTCACTCATATACTATGTACTACACTGTGCGTTTCTTATATTCTAAGTTTTTCAGTGCAACTCACTCATATACTATGTAGAACACTGTGCATTTCGTGTAATGCGGGTTTTTCATAAATTCTAAGTTTTTCAGTACAACTCACTCATATACTATGTACTACACTGTGCGTTTCTTATATTCTAAGTTTTTCTGTGCAACTCACTCATATACTATGTACTACACTGTGCGTTTCTTATATTCAAAATTTTTCAGTGCAACTCACTCATATACTATGTACTACACTGTGCGTTTCTTATATTCTAAGTTTTTCAGTGCAACTCACTCATATACTATGTACTACACTGTGCGTTTCTTAAATTCTAAGTTTTTCAGTGCAACTCACTCAAATACTATGTACTACACTGTGCGTTTCTTATATTCTAAGTTTTTCAGTGCAACTCACTCATATACTATGTACTACACTGTGCGTTTCTTATATTCTAAGTTTTTCAGTGCAACTCACTCATATACTATGTACTACACTGTGCCTTTCTTATATTCTAAGTTTTTCAGTGCAACTCACTCATATACTATGTACTACACTGTGCGTTTCTTATATTCTAAGTTTTTCAGTGCAACACACTCATATACTATGTACTACACTGTGCGTTTCTTATATTCTAAGTTTTTCAGTGCAACTCACTCATATACTATGTACTACACTGTGCGTTTCTTATATTCTAAGTTTTTCAGTGCAACTCACTCATATACTATGTACTACACTGTGCGTTTCTTATATTCTAAGTTTTTCAGTGCAACTCACTCATATACTATGTACTACACTGTGCATTTAGTGTAATGCGGGTTTTTCAGTAAATTCTAAGTTTTTCAGTACAACTCACTCATATACTATGTACTACACTGTGCGTTTCTTATATTCTAAGTTTTTCAGTGCAACTCACTCATATACTATGTACTACACTGTGCGTTTCTTATATTCTAAGTTTTTCAGTGCAACTCACTCATATACTATGTGCTACACTGTGCGTTTCTTATATTCTAAGTTTTTCAGTGCAACTCACTCATATACTATGTGCTACATTGTGCGTTTCTTATATTCTAAGTTTTTCAGTGCAACTCACTCATATATTATGTGCTACACTGTGCGTTTCTTATATTCTAAGTTTTTCAGTGCAACTCACTCATATACTATGTACTACACTGTGCGTTTCTTATATTCTAAGTTTTTCAGTGCAACTCACTCATATACTATGTACTACACTGTGCGTTTCTTAAATTCTAAGTTTTTCAGTGCAACTCACTCATATACTATGTACTACTCTGTGCGTTTCTTATATTCTAAGTTTTTCAGTGCAACTCACTCATATACTATGTACTACACTCTGCGTTTCTTATATTCTAAGTTTTTCAGTGCAACTCACTCATGTACTTTGTACTACACAGTGCTTTTCTTATATTCTAAGTTTTTCAGTGCAACTTACTCATGTACTATGCACTACACAGTGCTTTTCTTATATTCTAAGTTTTTCAGTGCAACTCACTCATGTACTATGTACTACACTGTGCTTTTCTTATATTCTAAGTTTTTGAGTGCAACTCACTCATATACTATGTGCTACACTGTGCGTTTCTTATATTCTAAGTTTTTCAGTGCAACTCACTCATATACTATGTGCTACACTGTGCGTTTCTTATATTCTAAGTTTTTCAGTGCAACTCATTCATATACTATGTGCTACACTGTGCGTTTCTTATATTCTAAGTTTTTCAGTGCAACTCACTCATATACTATGTGCTACACTGTGCGTTTCTTATATTCTAAGTTTTTCAGTGCAACTCACTCATATACTATGTGCTACACTGTGCGTTTCTTATATTCTAAGTTTTTCAGTGCAACTCACTCATATACTATGTACTACACTGTGCGTTTCTTATATTCTAAGTTTTTCAGTGCAACTCACTCATAAACTATGTACTACACTGTGCGTTTCTTATATTCTAAGTTTTTCAGTGCAACTCACTCATATACTATGTACTACACTGTGCGTTTCTTATATTCTAAGTTTTTCAGTGCAACTCACTCATGTACTTTGTACTACACAGTGCTTTTCTTATATTCTAAGTTTTTCAGTGCAACTCACTCATGTACTATGTACTACACTGTGCGTTTCTTATATTCTAAGTTTTTGAGTGCAACTCACTCATATACTATGTACTACACTGTGCGTTTCTTATATTCTAGGTTTTTCAGTGCAACTCACTCATATACTATGTACTACACTGTGCGTTTCTTATATTCTAAGTTTTTCAGTGCAACTCACTCATATACTATATACTACACTGTGCATTTCGTGTAATGCGGGTTTCTAGGTAAATTCTAAGTTTTTCAGTGCAACTCATTCATATACTATGTACTATACTGTGCGTTTCTTATATTCTAAGTTTTTCAGTGCAACTCACTCATATACTATGTACTACACTGTGCGTTTCTTATATTCTAATTTTTTCAGTGCAACTCACTCATATACTATGTACTACACTGTGCGTTTCTTATATTCTAAGTTTTTCAGTGCAACTCACTCATATACTATGTACTACACTGTGCGTTTCTTATATTCTAAGATTTTCAGTGCAACTCACTCATATACTATGTACTACACTGTGCGTTTCTTATATTCTAAGTTTTTCAGTGCAACACACTCATATACTATGTACTACACTGTGCGTTTCTTATATTCTAAGTTTTTCAGTGCAACTCACTCATATACTATGTACTACACTGTGCGTTTCTTATATTCTAAGTTTTTCAGTGCAACTCACTCATATACTATGTACTACATTGTGCGTTTCTTATATTCTAATTTTTCAGTGCAACTCACTCATATACTATGTACTACACTGTGCATTTCGTGTAATGCGGGTTTTTCAGTAAATTCTAAGTTTTTCAGTACAACTCACTCATATACTATGTACTACACTGTGCGTTTCTTATATTCTAAGTTTTTCAGTGCAACTCACTCATATACTATGTACTACACTGTGCGTTTCTTATATTCAAAGTTTTTCAGTGCAACTCACTCATATACTATGTACTACACTGTGCGTTTCTTATATTCTAAGTTTTTCAGTGCAACTCACTCATATACTATGTACTACACTGTGCGTTTCTTATATTCTAAGTTTTTCAGTGCAACTCACTCATATACTATGTACTACACTGTGCGTTTCTTAAATTCTAAGTTTTTCAGTGCAACTCACTCATATACTATGTACTACACTGTGCGTTTCTTATATTCTAGTTTTTTCAGTGCAACTCACTCATATACTATGTACTACACTGTGCGTTTCTTATATTCTAAGTTTTTCAAAGCAACTCACTCATATACTATGTACTACACTGTGCGTTTCATATATTCTAAGTTTTTCAGTGCAACTCACTCATATACTATGTACTACACTGTGCGTTTCTTATATTCTAAGTTTTTCAGTGCAACTCACTCATATACTATGTACTACACTGTGCGTTTCTTATATTCTAAGTTTTTCAGTTCAACTCATTCATATACTATGTACTACACTGTGCATTTCGTGTAATGCGGGTTTTTCAGTAAATTCTAAGTTTTTCAGTGCAACTCACTCATATACTATGTACTACACTGTGCGTTTCTTATATTCTAAGTTTTTCAGTGCAACTCACTCATATACTATGTACTACACTGTGCGTTTCTTGTATTCTAAGTTTTTCAGTGCAACTCACTCATGTACTATGTACTACACTGTGCGTTTCTTATATTCTAACTTTTTCAGTGCAACTCACTCATATACTATGTACTACACTGTGCGTTTCTTATATTCAAAGTTTTTCAGTGCAACTCACTCATATACTATGTACTACACTGTGCGTTTCTTATATTCTAAGTTTTTCAGTGCAACTCACTCATATACTATGTACTACACTGTGCGTTTCTTATATTCTAAGTTTTTCAGTGCAACTCACTCATATACTATGTGCTACACTGTGCGTTTCTTATATTCTAAGTTTTTCAGTGCAACTCACTCATATACTATGTGCTACACTGTGCGTATCTTATATTCTAAGTTTTTCAGTGCAACTCACTCATATACTATGTGCTACACTGTGCGTTTCTTATATTCTAAGTTTTTCAGTGCAACTCACTCATATACTATGTGCTACACTGTGCGTTTCTTATATTCTAAGTTTTTCAGTGCAACTCACTCATATACTATGTACTACACTGTGCGTTTCTTATATTCTAAGTTTTTCAGTGCAACTCACTCATATACTATGTACTACACTGTGCGTTTCTTATATTCTAAGTTTTTCAGTGCAACTCACTCATATACTATGTACTACACTGTGTGTTTCTTATATTCTACGTTTTTCAGTGCAACTCACTCATATACTATGTACTACACTGTGCGTTTCTTATATTCTAAGTTTTTCAGTGCAACTCACTCATATACTATGTACTACACTGTGCGTTTTTTATATTCTAAGTTTTTCAGTGCAACACACTCATATACTATGTACTACACTGTGCGTTTCTTATATTCTAAGTTTTTCAGTGCAACTCACTCATATACTATGTACTACACTGTGCATTTCGTGTAATGCGGGTTTTTCATAAATTCTAAGTTTTTCAGTACAACTCACTCATATACTATGTACTACACTGTGCGTTTCTTATATTCTAAGTTTTTCAGTGCAACTCACTCATATACTATGTACTACACTGTGCGTTTCTTATATTCTAAGTTTTTCAGTGCAACACACTCATATACTATGTACTACACTGTGCGTTTCTTATATTCTAAGTTTTTCAGTGCAACTCACTCATATACTATGTACTACACTGTGCCTTTCTTATATTCTAAGTTTTTCAGTGCAACTCACTCATATACTATGTACTACACTTTGCGTTTCTTATATTCTAAGTTTTTCAGTGCAACTCACTCATATACTATGTAGAACACTGTGCATATCGTGTAATGCGGGTTTTTCATAAATTCTAAGTTTTTCAGTACAACTCACTCATATACTATGTACTACACTGTGCGTTTCTTATATTCTAAGTTTTTCTGTGCAACTCACTCATATACTATGTACTACACTGTGCGTTTCTTATATTCAAAATTTTTCAGTGCAACTCACTCATATACTATGTACTACACTGTGCGTTTTTTATATTCTAGGTTTTTCAGTGCAACTCACTCATATACTATGTACTACACTGTGCGTTTCTTATATTCTAAGTTTTTCAGTGCAACTCACTCATATACTATGTACTACACTGTGCGTTTCTTATATTCTAAGTTTTTCAGTGCAACTCACTCATATACTATGTACTACACTGTGCGTTTCTTATATTCTAAGTTTTTCAGTGCAACTCACTCATATACTATGTACTACACTGTGCGTTTCTTATATTCTAAGTTTTTCAGTTCAACTCATTCATATACTATGTACTACACTGTGCATTTCGTGTAATGCGGGTTTTTCAGTAAATTCTAAGTTTTTCAGTGCAACTCACTCATATACTATGTACTACACTGTGCGTTTCTTATATTCTAAGTTTTTCAGTGCAACTCACTCATATACTATGTACTACACTGTGCGTTTCTTATATTCTAAGTTTTTCAGTGCAACTCACTCATATACTATGTACTACACTGTGCGTTTCTTATATTCTAAATTTTTAAGTGCATCTCACTCATATACTATGTACTACACTGTGCGTTTCTTATATTCTAAGTTTTTCAGTGCAACTCACTCATATACTATGTACTACACTGTGCGTTTCTTATATTCTAAGTTTTTCAGTGCAACTCACTCATATACTATGTACTACACTGTGCGTTTCTTATATTCTAAGTTTTTCAGTGCAACTCACTCATATACTATGTACTACACTGTGCATTTCGTGTAATGCGGGTTTTTCAGTAAATTCTAAGTTTTTCAGTACAACTCACTCATATACTATGTACTACACTGTGCGTTTCTTATATTCTAAGTTTTTCAGTGCAACTCACTCATATACTATGTACTACACTGTGCGTTTCTTATATTCAAAGTTTTTCAGTGCAACTCACTCATATACTATGTACTACACTGTGCGTTTCTTATATTCTAAGTTTTTCAGTGCAACTCACTCATATACTATGTACTACACTGTGCGTTTCTTATATTCTAAGTTTTTCAGTGCAACTCACTCATATACTATGTGCTACACTGTGCGTTTCTTATATTCTAAGTTTTCAGTGCAACTCACTCATATACTATGTGCTACACTGTGCGTATCTTATATTCTAAGTTTTTCAGTGCAACTCACTCATATACTATATGCTACACTGTGCGTTTCTTATATTCTAAGTTTTTCAGTGCAACTCACTCATATACTATGTGCTACACTGTGCGTTTCTTATATTCTAAGTTTTTCAGTGCAACTCACTCATATACTATGTACTACACTGTGCGTTTCTTATATTCTAAGTTTTTCAGTGCAACTCACTCATATACTATGTACTACACTGTGCGTTTCTTATATTCTAAGTTTTTCAGTGCAACTCACTCATATACTATGTACTACACTGTGAGTTTCTTATATTCTACGTTTTTCAGTGCAACTCACTCATATACTATGTACTACACTGTGCGTTTCTTATATTCTATGTTTTTCAGTGCAACTCACTCATATACTATGTACTACACTGTGCGTTTCTTATATTCTAAGTTTTTCAGTGCAACACACTCATATACTATGTACTACACTGTGCGTTTCTTATATTCTAAGTTTTTCAGTGCAACTCACTCATATACTATGTACTACACTTTGCGTTTCTTATATTCTAAGTTTTTCAGTGCAACTCACTCATATACTATGTACTACACTGTGCATTTCGTGTAATGCGGGTTTTTCATAAATTCTAAGTTTTTCAGTACAACTCACTCATATACTATGTACTACACTGTGCGTTTCTTATATTTTAAGTTTTTCTGTGCAACTCACTCATATACTATGTACTACACTGTGCGTTTCTTATATTAAAAATTTTTCAGTGCAACTCACTCATATACTATGTACTACACTGTGCGTTTCTTATATTCTAAGTTTTTCAGTGCAACTCACTCATATACTATGTACTACACTGTGCGTTTCTTATATTCTAAGTTTTTCAGTGCAACTCACTCATATACTATGTACTACACTGTGCGTTTCTTAAATTCTAAGTTTTTCAGTGCAACTCACTCATATACTATGTACTACACTGTGCGTTTCTTATATTCTAAGTTTTTCAGTGCAACTCACTCATATACTATGTACTACACTTTGCGTTTCTTATATTCTAAGTTTTTCAGTGCAACTCACTCATATACTATGTACTACACTGTGCGTTTCTTATATTCTATGTTTTTCAGTGCAACTCACTCATATACTATGTACTACACTGTGCGTTTCTTATATTCTAAGTTTTTCAGTGCAACACACTCATATACTATGTACTACACTGTGCGTTTCTTATATTCTAAGTTTTTCAGTGCAACTCACTCATATACTATGTACTACACTTTGCGTTTCTTATATTCTAAGTTTTTCAGTGCAACTCACTCATATACTATGTACTACACTGTGCATTTCGTGTAATGCGGGTTTTTCATAAATTCTAAGTTTTTCAGTACAACTCACTCATATACTATGTACTACACTGTGCGTTTCTTATATTTTAAGTTTTTCTGTGCAACTCACTCATATACTATGTACTACACTGTGCGTTTCTTATATTAAAAATTTTTCAGTGCAACTCACTCATATACTATGTACTACACTGTGCGTTTCTTATATTCTAAGTTTTTCAGTGCAACTCACTCATATACTATGTACTACACTGTGCGTTTCTTATATTCTAAGTTTTTCAGTGCAACTCACTCATATACTATGTACTACACTGTGCGTTTCTTAAATTCTAAGTTTTTCAGTGCAACTCACTCATATACTATGTACTACACTGTGCGTTTCTTATATTCTAAGTTTTTCAGTGCAACTCACTCATATACTATGTACTACACTTTGCGTTTCTTATATTCTAAGTTTTTCAGTGCAACTCACTCATATACTATGTACTACACTGTGCATTTCGTGTAATGCGGGTTTTTCATAAATTCTAAGTTTTTCAGTACAACTCACTCCTATACTATGTACTACACTGTGCGTTTCTTATATTCTAAGTTTTTCTGTGCAACTCACTCATATACTATGTACTACACTGTGCGTTTCTTATATTCAAAATTTTTCAGTGCAACTCATATACTATGTACTACACTGTGCGTTTCTTATATTCTAAGTTTTTCAGTGCAACTCACTCATATACTATGTACTACACTGTGCGTTTCTTATATTCTAGGTTTTTCAGTGCAACTCACTCATATACTATGTACTACACTGTGCGTTTCTTATATTCTAAGTTTTTCAGTGCAACTCACTCATATACTATGTACTACACTGTGCGTTTCTTATATTCTAAGTTTTTCAGTGCAACTCACTCATATACTATGTACTACACTGTGCGTTTCTTATATTCTAAGTTTTTCAGTGCAACTCACTCATATACTATGTACTACACTGTGCGTTTCTTATATTCTAAGTTTTTCAGTTCAACTCATTAATATACTATGTACTACACTGTGCATTTCGTGTAATGCGGGTTTTTCAGTAAATTCTAAGTTTTTCAGTGCAACTCACTCATATATTATGTACTACACTGAGCATTTCGTGTAATGCGGGTTTTTCATAAATTCTAAGTTTTTCAGTACAACTCACTCATATACTATGTACTACACTGTGCGTTTCTTATATTCTAAGTTTTTCTGTGCAACTCACTCATATACTATGTACTACACTGTGCGTTTCTTATATTAAAAATTTTTCAGTGCAACTCACTCATATACTATGTACTACACTGTGCGTTTCTTATATTCTAAGTTTTTCAGTGCAACTCACTCATATACTATGTACTACACTGTGCGTTTCTTATATTCTAAGTTTTTCAGTGCAACTCACTCATATACTATGTACTACACTGTGCGTTTCTTAAATTCTAAGTTTTTCAGTGCAACTCACTCATATACTATGTACTACACTTTGCGTTTCTTATATTCTAAGTTTTTCAGTGCAACTCACTCATATACTATGTACTACACTGTGCATTTCGTGTAATGCGGGTTTTCATAAATTCTAAGTTTTTCAGTACAACTCACTCCTATACTATGTACTACACTGTGCGTTTCTTATATTCTAAGTTTTTCTGTGCAACTCACTCATATACTATGTACTACACTGTGCGTTTCTTATATTCAAAATTTTTCAGTGCAACTCACTCATATACTATGTACTACACTGTGCGTTTCTTATATTCTAAGTTTTTCAGTGCAACTCACTCATATACTATGTACTACACTGTGCGTTTCTTATATTCTAGGTTTTTCAGTGCAACTCACTCATATACTATGTACTACACTGTGCGTTTCTTATATTCTAAGTTTTTCAGTGCAACTCACTCATATACTATGTACTACACTGTGCGTTTCTTATATTCTAAGTTTTTCAGTGCAACTCACTCATATACTATGTACTACACTGTGCGTTTCTTATATTCTAAGTTTTTCAGTGCAACTCACTCATATACTATGTACTACACTGTGCGTTTCTTATATTCTAAGTTTTTCAGTTCAACTCATTCATATACTATGTACTACACTGTGCATTTCGTGTAATGCGGGTTTTTCAGTAAATTCTAAGTTTTTCAGTGCAACTCACTCATATACTATGTACTACACTGTGCGTTTCTTATATTCTAAGTTTTTCAGTGCAACTCACTCATATACTATGTACTACACTGTGCGTTTCTTATATTCTAAGTTTTTCAGTGCAACTCACTCATATACTATGTACTAGACTGTGCGTTTCTTATATTCTAACTTTTTCAGTGCAACTCACTCATATACTATGTACTACACTGTGCGTTTCTTATATTCTAAGTTTTTCATTGCAACACACTCCTATACTATGTACTACACTGTGCGTTTCTTATATTCTAACTTTTTCAGTGCAACTCACTCATATACTATGTACTACACTGTGCGTTTCTTATATTCTAAGTTTTTCAGTGCAACACACTCATATACTATGTACTACACTGTGCATTTCGTGTAATGCGTGTTTTTCATAAATTCTAAGTTTTTCAGTACAACTCACTCATATACTATGTACTACACTGTGCGTTTCTTATATTCTAAGTTTTTCTGTGCAACTCACTCATATACTATGTACTACACTGTGCGTTTCTTATATTCAAAATTTTTCAGTGCAACTCACTCATATACTATGTACTACACTGTGCGTTTCTTATATTCTAAGTTTTTCAGTGCAACTCACTCATATACTATGTACTACACTGTGCGTTTCTTATATTCTAGGTTTTTCAGTGCAACTCACTCATATACTATGTACTACACTGTGCGTTTCTTATATTCTAAGTTTTTCAGTTCAACTCACTCATATACTATAAACTACACTGTGCGTTTCTTATATTCTAAGTTTTTCAGTGCAACTCACTCATATACTATGTACTACACTGTGCGTTTCTTATATTCTAAGTTTTTCAGTGCAACTCACTCATATACTATGTACTACACTGTGCGTTTTTTATATTCTAAGTTTTTCAGTTCAACTCATTCATATACTATGTACTACACTGTGCATTTCGTGTAATGCGGGTTTTTCAGTAAATTCTAAGTTTTTCAGTGCAACTCACTCATATACTATGTACTACACTGTGCGTTTCTTATATTCTAAGTTTTTCAGTGCAACTCACTCATATACTATGTACTACACTGTGCGTTTCTTATATTCTAAGTTTTTCAGTGCAACTCACTCATATACTATGTACTACACTGTGCGTTTCTTAAATTCTAAGTTTTTCAGTGCAACTCACTCAAATACTATGTACTACACTGTGCGTTTCTTATATTCTAAGTTTTTCAGTGCAACTCACTCATATACTATGTACTACACTGTGCGTTTCTTATATTCTAAGTTTTTCAGTGCAACTCATTCATATACTATGTACAACACTGTGCATTTTGTGTAATGCGGGTTTTCAGTAAATTCTAAGTTTTTCAGTGCAACTCATTCATATACTATGTACTATACTGTGCGTTTCTTATATTCTAAGTTTTTCAGTGCAACTCACTCATATACTTTGTACTACACTGTGCGTTTCTTATATTCTAAGTTTTTCAGTGCAACTCACTCATATACTATGTACTACACTGTGCGTTTCTTATATTCTAAGTTTTTCAGTGCAACTCACTCATATACTATGTGCTACACTGTGCGTTTCTTATATTCTAAGTTTTTCAGTGCAACTCACTCATATACTATGTGCTACACTGTGCGTTTCTTATATTCTAAGTTTTTCAGTGCAACTCACTCATATACTATGTGCTACACTGTGCGTTTCTTATATTCTAAGTTTTTCAGTGCAACTCACTCATATACTATGTGCTACACTGTGCGTTTCTTATATTCTAAGTTTTTCAGTGCAACTCACTCATATTCTATGTGCTACACTGTGCGTTTCTTATATTCTAAGTTTTTCAGTGCAACTCACTCATATACTATGTACTACACTGTGCGTTTCTTATATTCTAAGTTTTTCAGTGCAACTCACTCATATACTATGTACTACACTGTGCGTTTCTTATATTCTAAGTTTTTCAGTGCAACTCACTCATATACTATGTACTACACTGTGCGTTTCTTATATTCTAAGTTTTTCAGTGCAACTCACTCATATACTATGTACTACACTGTGCGTTTCTTAAATTCTAAGTTTTTCAGTGCAACTCACTCATATACTATGTACTACACTGTGCGTTTCTTATATTCTAAGTTTTTCAGTGCAACTCACTCATATACTATGTACTACACTGTGCGTTTCTTATATTCTAAGTTTTTCAGTGCAACTCACTCATATACTATGTACTACACTGTGCGTTTCTTATATTCTAAGTTTTTCAGTGCAACTCACTCATATACTTTGTACTACACAGTGCTTTTCTTATATTCTAAGTTTTTCAGTGCAACTCACTCATGTACTATGTACTACACAGTGCTTTTCTTATATTCTAAGTTTTTCAGTGCAACTCACTCATGTACTATGTACTACACTGTGCGTTTCTTATATTCTAAGTTTTTGAGTGCAACTCATTCATATACTATGTACTACACTGTGCGTTTTTATATTCTACGTTTTTCAGTGCAACTCACATACTATGTACTACACTGTGCGTTTCTTATATTCTAAGTTTTTCAGTGCAACTCACTCATATACTATGTACTACACTGTGCGTTTCTTATATTCTAAGTTTTTCAGTGCAACTCACTCATATACTATGTACTACACTGTGCGTTTCTTATATTCTAAGTTTTTCAGTGCAACTCACTCATATACTATGTACTACACTGTGCGTTTCTTAAATTCTAAGTTTTTCAGTGCAACTCACTCAAATACTATGTACTACACTGTGCGTTTCTTATATTCTAAGTTTTTCAGTGCAACTCACTCATATACTATGTACTACACTGTGCGTTTCTTATATTCTAAGTTTTTCAGTGCAACTCACTCATATACTATGTACTACACTGTGCGTTTCTTATATTCTAAGTTTTTCAGTGCAACTCACTCATATACTATGTACTACACTGTGCGTTTCTTATATTCTAAGTTTTTCAGTGCAACTCACTCATATACTATGTACTACACTGTGCGTTTCTTATATTCTAAGTTTTTCAGTGCAACTCATTCATATACTATGTACTACACTGTGCATTTTGTGTAATGCGGGTTTTTCAGTAAATTCTAAGTTTTTCAGTGCAACTCATTCATATACTATGTACTATACTGTGCGTTTCTTATATTCTAAGTTTTTCAGTGCAACTCACTCATATACTATGTATTACACTGTGCGTTTCTTATATTCTAAGTTTTTCAGTGCAACTCACTCATATACTATGTACTACACTGTGCGTTTCTTATATTCTAAGTTTTTCAGTGCAACTCACTCATATACTATGTGCTACACTGTGCGTTTCTTATATTCTAAGTTTTTCAGTGCAACTCACTCATATACTATGTGCTACACTGTGCGTTTCTTATATTCTAAGTTTTTCAGTGCAACTAACTCATATACTATGTGCTACACTGTGCGTTTCTTATATTCTAAGTTTTTCAGTGCAACTCACTCATATACTATGTACTACACTGTGCGTTTCTTATATTCTAAGTTTTTCAGTGCAACTCACTCATATACTATGTACTACACTGTGCGTTTCTTATATTCAAAATTTTTCAAGCAACTCACTCATATACTATGTACTACACTGTGCGTTTCTTATATTCTAAGTTTTTCAGTGCAACTCACTCATATACTATGTACTACACTGTGCGTTTCTTATATTCTAGGTTTTTCAGTGCAACTCACTCATATACTATGTACTACACTGTGCGTTTCTTATATTCTAAGTTTTTCAGTGCAACTCACTCATATACTATGTACTACACTGTGTGTTTCTTATATTCTAAGTTTTTCAGTGCAACTCACTCATATACTATGTACTACACTGTGCGTTTCTTATATTCTAAGTTTTTCAGTGCAACTCACTCATATACTATGTACTACACTGTGCGTTTCTTATATTCTAAGTTTTTCAGTTCAACTCATTCATATACTATGTACTACACTGTGCATTTCGTGTAATGCGGGTTTTTCAGTAAATTCTAAGTTTTTCAGTGCAACTCACTCATATACTATGTACTACACTGTGCGTTTCTTATATTCTAAGTTTTTCAGTGCAACTCACTCATATACTATGTACTACACTGTGCGTTTCTTATATTCTAAGTTTTTCAGTGCAACTCACTCATATACTATGTACTAGACTGTGCGTTTCTTATATTCTAACTTTTTCAGTGCAACTCACTCATATACTATGTACTACACTGTGCGTTTCTTATATTCTAAGTTTTTCAGTGCAACACACTCATATACTATGTACTACACTGTGCGTTTCTTATATTCTAACTTTTTCAGTGCAACTCACTCATATACTATGTACTACACTGTGCGTTTCTTATATTCTAAGTTTTTCAGTGCAACACACTCATATACTATGTACTACACTTTGCGTTTCTTATATTCTAAGTTTTTCAGTGCAACTCACTCATATACTATGTACTACACTGTGCATTTCGTGTAATGCGGGTTTTTCATAAATTCTAAGTTTTTCAGTACAACTCACTCATATACTATGTACTACACTGTGCGTTCCTTATATTCTAAGTTTTTCTGTGCAACTCACTCATATACTATGTACTACACTGTGCGTTTCTTATATTCAAAATTTTTCAGTGCAACTCACTCATATACTATGTACTACACTGTGCGTTTCTTATATTCTAAGTTTTTCAGTGCAACTCACTCATATACTATGTACTACACTGTGCGTTTCTTATATTCTAAGTTTTTCAGTGCAACTCACTCATATACTATGTACTACACTGTGCGTTTCTTAAATTCTAAGTTTTTCAGTGCAACTCACTCATATACTATGTACTACACTGTGCGTTTCTTATATTCTAAGTTTTTCAGTGCAACTCACTCATATACTATGTACTACACTTTGCGTTTCTTATATTCTAAGTTTTTCAGTGCAACTCACTCATATACTATGTACTACACTGTGCATTTCGTGTAATGCGGGTTTTTCATAAATTCTAAGTTTTTCAGTACAACTCACTCATATACTATGTACTACACTGTGCGTTTCTTATATTCTAAGTTTTTCTGTGCAACTCACTCATATACTATGTACTACACTGTGCGTTTCTTATATTCAAAATTTTTCAGTGCAACTCACTCATATACTATGTACTACACTGTGCGTTTCTTATATTCTAAGTTTTTCAGTGCAACTCACTCATATACTATGTACTACACTGTGCGTTTCTTATATTCTAGGTTTTTCAGTGCAACTCACTCATATACTATGTACTACACTGTGCGTTTCTTATATTCTAAGTTTTTCAGTTCAACTCACTCATATACTATGTACTACACTGTGCGTTTCTTATATTCTAAGTTTTTCAGTGCAACTCACTCATATACTATGTACTACACTGTGCGTTTCTTATATTCTAAGTTTTTCAGTGCAACTCACTCATATACTATGTACTACACTGTGCGTTTTTTATATTCTAAGTTTTTCAGTTCAACTCATTCATATACTATGTACTACACTGTGCATTTCGTGTAATGCGGGTTTTTCAGTAAATTCTAAGTTTTTCAGTGCAACTCACTCATATACTATGTACTACACTGTGCGTTTCTTATATTCTAAGTTTTTCAGTGCAACTCACTCATATACTATGTACTACACTGTGCGTTTCTTATATTCTAAGTTTTTCAGTGCAACTCACTCATATACTATGTACTACACTGTGCGTTTCTTAAATTCTAAGTTTTTCAGTGCAACTCACTCAAATACTATGTACTACACTGTGCGTTTCTTATATTCTAAGTTTTTCAGTGCAACTCACTCATATACTATGTACTACACTGTGCGTTTCTTATATTCTAAGTTTTTCAGTGCAACTCACTCATATACTATGTACTACACTGTGCGTTTCTTATATTCTAAGTTTTTCAGTGCAACTCATTCATATACTATGTACAACACTGTGCATTTTGTGTAATGCGGGTTTTTCAGTAAATTCTAAGTTTTTCAGTGCAACTCATTCATATACTATGTACTATACTGTGCGTTTCTTATATTCTAAGTTTTTCAGTGCAACTCACTCATATACTATGTACTACACTGTGCGTTTCTTATATTCTAAGTTTTTCAGTGCAACTCACTCATATACTATGTACTACACTGTGCGTTTCTTATATTCTAAGTTTTTCAGTGCAACTCACTCATATACTATGTGCTACACTGTGCGTTTCTTATATTCTAAGTTTTTCAGTGCAACTCACTCATATACTATGTG
Organism: Mus caroli; assembly: GCF_978045245.1. Classification (NCBI taxonomy): domain Eukaryota; kingdom Metazoa; phylum Chordata; class Mammalia; order Rodentia; family Muridae; genus Mus; species Mus caroli. The sequence continues at coordinate 1,410,025 of NW_028227279.1, read as the reverse complement.
CTACACTGTGCGTTTCTTATATTCTAAGTTTTTCAGTGCAACTCACTCATATACTATGTGCTACACTGTGCGTTTCTTATATTCTAAGTTTTTCAGTGCAACTCACTCATATACTATGTGCTACACTGTGCGTTTCTTATATTCTAAGTTTTTCAGTGCAACTCACTCATATTCTATGTGATACACTGTGCGTTTCTTATATTCTAAGTTTTTCAGTGCAACTCACTCATATACTATGTACTACACTGTGCGTTTCTTATATTCTAAGTTTTTCAGTGCAACTCACTCATATACTATGTACTACACTGTGCGTTTCTTATATTCTAAGTTTTTCAGTGCAACTCACTCATATACTATGTACTACACTGTGCGTTTCTTATATTCTAAGTTTTTCAGTGCAACTCACTCATATACTATGTACTACACTGTGCGTTTCTTAAATTCTAAGTTTTTCAATGCAACTCACTCATATACTATGTACTACACTGTGCGTTTCTTATATTCTAAGTTTTTCAGTGCAACTCACTCATATACTATGTACTACACTGTGCGTTTCTTATATTCTAAGTTTTTCAGTGCAACTCACTCATATACTATGTACTACACTGTGCGTTTCTTATATTCTAAGTTTTTCAGTGCAACTCACTCATATACTTTGTACTACACAGTGCTTTTCTTATATTCTAAGTTTTTCAGTGCAACTCACTCATGTACTATGTACTACACAGTGCTTTTCTTATATTCTAAGTTTTTCAGTGCAACTCACTCATGTACTATGTACTACACTGTGCGTTTCTTATATTCTAAGTTTTTGAGTGCAACTCATTCATATACTATGTACTACACTGTGCGTTTCTTATATTCTAAGTTTTTCAGTGCAACTCACATACTATGTACTACACTGTGCGTTTCTTATATTCTAAGTTTTTCAGTGCAACTCACTCATATACTATGTACTACACTGTGCGTTTCTTATATTCTAAGTTTTTCAGTGCAACTCACTCATATACTATGTACTACACTGTGCGTTTCTTATATTCTAAGTTTTTCAGTGCAACTCACTCATATACTATGTACTACACTGTGCGTTTCTTAAATTCTAAGTTTTTCAGTGCAACTCACTCAAATACTATGTACTACACTGTGCGTTTCTTATATTCTAAGTTTTTCAGTGCAACTCACTCATATACTATGTACTACACTGTGCGTTTCTTATATTCTAAGTTTTTCAGTGCAACTCACTCATATACTATGTACTACACTGTGCGTTTCTTATATTCTAAGTTTTTCAGTGCAACTCACTCATATACTATGTACTACACTGTGCGTTTCTTATATTCTAAGTTTTTCAGTGCAACTCACTCATATACTATGTACTACACTGTGCGTTTCTTATATTCTAAGTTTTTCACTGCAACTCATTCATATACTATGTACTACACTGTGCATTTTGTGTAATGCGGGTTTTTCAGTAAATTCTAAGTTTTTCAGTGCAACTCATTCATATACTATGTACTATACTGTGCGTTTCTTATATTCTAAGTTTTTCAGTGCAACTCACTCATATACTATGTACTACACTGTGCGTTTCTTATATTCTAAGTTTTTCAGTGCAACTCACTCATATACTATGTACTACACTGTGCGTTTCTTATATTCTAAGTTTTTCAGTGCAACTCACTCATATACTATGTGCTACACTGTGCGTTTCTTATATTCTAAGTTTTTCAGTGCAACTCACTCATATACTATGTGCTACACTGTGCGTTTCTTATATTCTAAGTTTTTCAGTGCAAATAACTCATATACTATGTGCTACACTGTGCGTTTCTTATATTCTAAGTTTTTCAGTGCAACTCACTCATATACTATGTACTACACTGTGCGTTTCTTATATTCTAAGTTTTTCAGTGCAACTCACTCATATACTATGTACTACACTGTGCGTTTCTTATATTCTAAGTTTTTCAGTGCAACTCACTCATATACTATGTACTACACTGTGCGTTTCTTATATTCTAAGTTTTTCAGTGCAACTCACTCATATACTTTGTACTACACAGTGCTTTTCTTATATTCTAAGTTTTTCAGTGCAACTCACTCATGTACTATGTACTACACAGTGCTTTTCTTATATTCTAAGTTTTTCAGTGCAACTCACTCATGTACTATGTACTACACTGTGCATTTCTTATATTCTAAGTTTTTGAGTGCAACTCACTCATATACTATGTACTACACTGTGCGTTTCTTATATTCTAAGTTTTTCAGTGCAACTCACTCATATACTATGTACTACACTGTGCGTTTCTTATATTCTAAGTTTTTCAGTGCAACTCACTCATATACTATGTACTACACTGTGCATTTAGTGTAATGCGGGTTTTTCAGTAAATTCTAAGTTTTTCAGTGCAACTCACTCATATACTATGTACTACACTGTGCGTTTCTTATATTCTAAGTTTTTCAGTGCAACTCACTCATATACTATGTACTACACTGTGCATTTAGTGTAATGCGGGTTTTTCAGTAAATTCTAAGTTTTTCAGTGCAACTTACTCATGTACTATGCACTACACAGTGCTTTTCTTATATTCTAAGTTTTTCAGTGCAACTCACTCATGTACTATGTACTACACTGTGCTTTTCTTATATTCTAAGTTTTTGAGTGCAACTCACTCATATACTATGTGCTACACTGTGCGTTTCTTATATTCTAAGTTTTTCAGTGCAACTCACTCATATACTATGTGCTACACTGTGCGTTTCTTATATTCTAAGTTTTTCAGTGCAACTCATTCATATACTATGTGCTACACTGTGCGTTTCTTATATTCTAAGTTTTTCAGTGCAACTCACTCATATACTATGTGCTACACTGTGCGTTTCTTATATTCTAAGTTTTTCAGTGCAACTCACTCATATACTATGTGCTACACTGTGCGTTTCTTATATTCTAAGTTTTTCAGTGCAACTCACTCATATACTATGTACTACACTGTGCGTTTCTTATATTCTAAGTTTTTCAGTGCAACTCACTCAGAAACTATGTACTACACTGTGCGTTTCTTATATTCTAAGTTTTTCAGTGCAACTCACTCATATACTATGTACTACACTGTGCGTTTCTTATATTCTAAGTTTTTCAGTGCAACTCACTCATGTACTTTGTACTACACAGTGCTTTTCTTATATTCTAAGTTTTTCAGTGCAACTCACTCATGTACTATGTACTACACTGTGCGTTTCTTATATTCTAAGTTTTTCAGTGCAACTCACTCATATACTATGTACTACACTGTGCGTTTCTTATATTCTAAGTTTTTCAGTGCAACTCACTCATATACTATGTACTACACTGTGCGTTTCTTATATTCTAAGTTTTTCAGTGCAACTCACTCATTTACTATGTACTACACTGTGCGTTTCTTATATTCTAAGTTTTTCAGTGCAACTCACTCATATACTATGTACTACACTGTGCGTTTCTTAATTTCTAAGTTTTTCAGTGCAACTCACTCATATACTATGTACTACACTGTGCGTTTCTTATATTCTAAGTTTTTCAGTGCAACTCACTCATATACTATGTACTACATTGTGCGTTTCTTATATTCTAAGTTTTTCAGTGCAACTCACTCATATACTATGTGCTACACTGTGCGTTTCTTATATTCTAAGTTTTTCAGTGCAACTCACTCATATACTATGTACTACACTGTGCGTTTCTTATATTCTAAGTTTTTCAGTGCAACTCACTCATATACTATGTACTACACTGTGCGTTTCTTATATTCTAAGTTTTTCAGTGCAACTCATTCATATACTATATACTACACTGTGCATTTCGTGTAATGCGGGTTTTTCAGTAAATTCTAAGTTTTTCAGTGCAACTCATTCATATACTATGTACTATACTGTGCGTTTCTTATATTCTAAGTTTTTCAGTGCAACTCGCTCATATACTATGTGCTACACTGTGCGTATCTTATATTCTAAGTTTTTCAGTGCAACTCACTCATATACTATGTGCTACACTGTGCGTTTCTTATATTCTAAGTTTTTCAGTGCAACTCACTCATATACTATGTGCTACACTGTGCGTTTCTTATATTCTAAGTTTTTCAGTGCAACTCACTCATATACTATGTACTACACTGTGCGTTTCTTATATTCTAAGTTTTTCAGTGTGCGTTTCTTATATTCTAAGTTTTTCAGTGCAACTCACTCATATACTATGTACTACACTGTGCGTTTCTTATATTCTAAGTTTTTCAGTGCAACTCACTCATATAGTATGTACTACACTGTGCGTTTCTTATATTCTAAGTTTTTCAGTGCAACTCACTCATATACTATGTACTACACTGTGCATTTCGTGTAATGCGGGTTTTTCATAAATTCTAAGTTTTTCAGTACAACTCACTCATATACTATGTGCTACACTGTGCGTTTCTTATATTCTAAGTTTTTCAGTGCAACTCACTCATATACTATGTGCTACACTGTGCGTTTCTTATATTCTAAGTTTTTCAGTGCAACTCACTCATATACTATGTACTACACTGTGCGTTTCTTATATTCTAAGTTTTTCAGTGCAACTCACTCATATACTATGTACTACACTGTGCGTTTCTTATATTCTAAGTTTTTCAGTGCAACTCACTCATATACTATGTACTACACTGTGAGTTTCTTATATTCTACGTTTTTCAGTGCAACTCACTCATATACTATGTACTACACTGTGCGTTTCTTATATTCTAAGTTTTTCAGTGCAACTCACTCATATACTATGTACTACACTGTGCGTTTCTTATATTCTAAGTTTTTCAGTGCAACACACTCATATACTATGTACTACACTGTGCGTTTCTTATATTCTAAGTTTTTCAGTGCAACTCACACATATACTATGTACTACACTGTGCATTTCGTGTAATGCGGGTTTTTCATAAATTCTAAGTTTTTCAGTACAACTCACTCATATACTATGTACTACACTGTGCGTTTCTTATATTCTAAGTTTTTCAGTGCAACTCACTCATATACTATGTACTACACTGTGCGTTTCTTATATTCTAAGTTTTTCAGTGCAACACACTCATATACTATGTACTACACTGTGCGTTTCTTATATTCTAAGTTTTTCAGTGCAACTCACTCATATACTATGTACTACACTGTGCGTTTCTTATATTCTAAGTTTTTCAGTGCAACTCACTCATATAGTATGTACTACACTGTGCGTTTCTTATATTCTAAGTTTTTCAGTGCAACTCACTCATATACTATGTACTACACTGTGCATTTCGTGTAATGCGGGTTTTTCATAAATTCTAAGTTTTTCAGTACAACTCACTCATATACTATGTACTACACTGTGCGTTTCTTATATTCTAAGTTTTTCTGTGCAACTCACTCATATACTATGTACTACACTGTGCGTTTCTTATATTCAAAATTTTTCAGTGCAACTCACTCATATACTATGTACTACACTGTGCGTTTCTTATATTCTAAGTTTTTCAGTGCAACTCACTCATATACTATGTACTACACTGTGCGTTTCTTATATTCTAAGTTTTTCAGTGCAACTCACTCATATACTATGTACTACACTGTGCGTTTCTTAAATTCTAAGTTTTTCAGTGCAACTCACTCATATACTATGTACTACACTGTGCGTTTCTTATATTCTAAGTTTTTCAGTGCAACACACTCATATACTATGTACTACACTTTGCGTTTCTTATATTCTAAGTTTTTCAGTGCAACTCACTCATATACTATGTACTACACTGTGCATTTCGTGTAATGCGGGTTTTTCATAAATTCTAAGTTTTTCTGTGCAACTCACTCCTATACTATGTACTACACTGTGCATTTCTTATATTCTAAGTTTTTCTGTGCAACTCACTCATATACTATGTACTACACTGTGCGTTTCTTATATTCAAAATTTTTCAGTGCAACTCACTCATATACTATGTACTACACTGTGCGTTTCTTATATTCTAAGTTTTTCAGTGCAACTCACTCATATACTATGTACTACACTGTGCGTTTCTTATATTCTAGGTTTTTCAGTGCAACTCACTCATATACTATGTACTACACTGTGCGTTTCTTATATTCTAAGTTTTTCAGTGCAACTCACTCATATACTATGTACTACACTGTGCGTTTCTTATATTCTAAGTTTTTCAGTGCAACTCACTCATATACTATGTACTACACTGTGCGTTTCTTATATTCTAAGATTTTCAGTGCAACTCACTCATATACTATGTACTACACTGTGCGTTTCTTATATTCTAAGTTTTTCAGTTCAACTCATTCATATACTATGTACTACACTGTGCATTTCGTGTAATGCGGGTTTTTCAGTAAATTCTAAGTTTTTCAGTGCAACTCACTCATATACTATGTACTACACTGTGCGTTTCTTATATTCTAAGTTTTTCAGTGCAACTCACTCATATACTATGTACTACACTGTGCGTTTCTTATATTCTAAGTTTTTCAGTGCAACTCACTCATATACTATGTACTACACTGTGCGTTTCTTATATTCTAACTTTTTCAGTGCAACTCACTCATATACTATGTACTACACTGTGCGTTTCTTATATTCTAAGTTTTTCAGTGCAACACACTCATATACTATGTACTACACTTTGCGTTTCTTATATTCTAAGTTTTTCAGTGCAACTCACTCATATACTATGTACTACACTGTGCATTTCGTGTAATGCGGGTTTTTCATAAATTCTAAGTTTTTCAGTACAACTCACTCATATACTATGTACTACACTGTGCGTTTCTTATATTCTAAGTTTTTCTGTGCAACTCACTCATATACTATGTGCTACACTGTGCGTATCTTATATTCTAAGTTTTTCAGTGCAACTCACTCATATACTATGTGCTACACTGTGCGTTTCTTATATTCTAAGTTTTTCAGTGCAACTCACTCATATACTATGTGCTACACTGTGCGTTTCTTATATTCTAAGTTTTTCAGTGCAACTCACTCATATACTATGTACTACACTGTGCGTTTCTTATATTCTAAGTTTTTCAGTGCAACTCACTCATATTCTATGTGCTACACTGTGCGTTTCTTATATTCTAAGTTTTTCAGTGCAACTCACTCATATACTATGTACTACACTGTGAGTTTCTTATATTCTACGTTTTTCAGTGCAACTCACTCATATACTATGTACTACACTGTGCGTTTCTTATATTCTAAGTTTTTCAGTGCAACTCACTCATATACTATGTACTACACTGTGCGTTTCTTATATTCTAAGTTTTTCAGTGCAACACACTCATATACTATGTACTACACTGTGCGTTTCTTATATTCTAAGTTTTTCAGTGCAACTCACACATATACTATGTACTACACTGTGCATTTCGTGTAATGCGGGTTTTTCATAAATTCTAAGTTTTTCAGTACAACTCACTCATATACTATGTACTACACTGTGCGTTTCTTATATTCTAAGTTTTTCAGTGCAACTCACTCATATACTATGTACTACACTGTGCGTTTCTTATATTCTAAGTTTTTCAGTGCAACACACTCATATACTATGTACTACACTGTGCGTTTCTTATATTCTAAGTTTTTCAGTGCAACTCACTCATATACTATGTACTACACTGTGCGTTTCTTATATTCTAAGTTTTTCAGTGCAACTCACTCATATAGTATGTACTACACTGTGCGTTTCTTATATTCTAAGTTTTTCAGTGCAACTCACTCATATACTATGTACTACACTGTGCATTTCGTGTAATGCGGGTTTTTCATAAATTCTAAGTTTTTCAGTACAACTCACTCATATACTATGTACTACACTGTGCGTTTCTTATATTCTAAGTTTTTCTGTGCAACTCACTCATATACTATGTACTACACTGTGCGTTTCTTATATTCAAAATTTTTCAGTGCAACTCACTCATATACTATGTACTACACTGTGCGTTTCTTATATTCTAAGTTTTTCAGTGCAACTCACTCATATACTATGTACTACACTGTGCGTTTCTTATATTCTAAGTTTTTCAGTGCAACTCACTCATATACTATGTACTACACTGTGCGTTTCTTATATTCTAAGTTTTTCAGTGCAACTAACTCATATACTATGTGCTACACTGTGCGTTTCTTATATTCTAAGTTTTTCAGTGCAACTCACTCATATACTATGTACTACACTGTGCGTTTCTTATATTCTAAGTTTTTCAGTGCAACTCACTCATATACTATGTACTACACTGTGCGTTTCTTATATTCAAAATTTTTCAGTGCAACTCACTCATATACTATGTACTACACTGTGCGTTTCTTATATTCTAAGTTTTTCAGTGCAACTCACTCATATACTATGTACTACACTGTGCGTTTCTTATATTCTAGGTTTTTCAGTGCAACTCACTCATATACTATGTACTACACTGTGCGTTTCTTATATTCTAAGTTTTTCAGTGCAACTCACTCATATACTATGTACTACACTGTGTGTTTCTTATATTCTAAGTTTTTCAGTGCAACTCACTCATATACTATGTACTACACTGTGCGTTTCTTATATTCTAAGTTTTTCAGTGCAACTCACTCATATACTATGTACTACACTGTGCGTTTCTTATATTCTAAGTTTTTCAGTTCAACTCATTCATATACTATGTACTACACTGTGCATTTCGTGTAATGCGGGTTTTTCAGTAAATTCTAAGTTTTTCAGTGCAACTCACTCATATACTATGTACTACACTGTGCGTTTCTTATATTCTAAGTTTTTCAGTGCAACTCACTCATATACTATGTACTACACTGTGCGTTTCTTATATTCTAAGTTTTTCAGTGCAACTCACTCATATACTATGTACTAGACTGTGCGTTTCTTATATTCTAACTTTTTCAGTGCAACTCACTCATATACTATGTACTACACTGTGCGTTTCTTATATTCTAAGTTTTTCAGTGCAACACACTCATATACTATGTACTACACTGTGCGTTTCTTATATTCTAACTTTTTCAGTGCAACTCACTCATATACTATGTACTACACTGTGCGTTTCTTATATTCTAAGTTTTTCAGTGCAACACACTCATATACTATGTACTACACTTTGCGTTTCTTATATTCTAAGTTTTTCAGTGCAACTCACTCATATACTATGTACTACACTGTGCATTTCGTGTAATGCGGGTTTTTCATAAATTCTAAGTTTTTCAGTACAACTCACTCATATACTATGTACTACACTGTGCGTTCCTTATATTCTAAGTTTTTCTGTGCAACTCACTCATATACTATGTACTACACTGTGCGTTTCTTATATTCAAAATTTTTCAGTGCAACTCACTCATATACTATGTACTACACTGTGCGTTTCTTATATTCTAAGTTTTTCAGTGCAACTCACTCATATACTATGTACTACACTGTGCGTTTCTTATATTCTAAGTTTTTCAGTGCAACTCACTCATATACTATGTACTACACTGTGCGTTTTTTATATTCTAAGTTTTTCAGTTCAACTCATTCATATACTATGTACTACACTGTGCATTTCGTGGAATGCGGGTTTTTCAGTAAATTCTAAGTTTTTCAGTGCAACTCACTCATATACTATGTACTACACTGTGCGTTTCTTATATTCTAAGTTTTTCAGTGCAACTCACTCATATACTATGTACTACACTGTGCGTTTCTTATATTCTAAGTTTTTCAGTGCAACTCACTCATATACTATGTACTACACTGTGCGTTTCTTATATTCTAAGTTTTTCAGTGCAACTCACTCATATACTATGTACTACACTGTGCGTTTCTTATATTCTAAGTTTTTCAGTGCAACTCACTCATATACTATGTACTACACTGTGCGTTTCTTATATTCTAAGTTTTTCAGTGCAACTCACTCATATACTATGTACTACACTGTGCGTTTCTTAAATTCTAAGTTTTTCAGTGCAACTCACTCAAATACTATGTACTACACTGTGCGTTTCTTATATTCTAAGTTTTTCAGTGCAACTCACTCATATACTATGTACTACACTGTGCGTTTCTTATATTCTAAGTTTTTCAGTGCAACTCACTCATATACTATGTACTACACTGTGCGTTTCTTATATTCTAAGTTTTTCAGTGCAACTCACTCATATACTATGTACTACACTGTGCGTTTATATATTCTAAGTTTTTCAGTGCAACTCACTCATATACTATGTACTACACTGTGCGTTTCTTATATTCTAAGTTTTTCAGTGCAACTCATTCATATACTATGTACTACACTGTGCATTTTGTGTAATGCGGGTTTTTCAGTAAATTCTAAGTTTTTCAGTGCAACTCATTCATATACTATGTACTATACTGTGCGTTTCTTATATTCTAAGTTTTTCAGTGCAACTCACTCATATACTATGTACTACACTGTGCGTTTCTTATATTCTAAGTTTTTCAGTGCAACTCACTCATATACTATGTACTACACTGTGCGTTTCTTATATTCTAAGTTTTTCAGTGCAACTCACTCATATACTATGTGCTACACTGTGCGTTTCTTATATTCTAAGTTTTTCAGTGCAACTCACTCATATACTATGTGCTACACTGTGCGTTTCTTATATTCTAAGTTTTTCAGTGCAACTAACTCATATACTATGTGCTACACTGTGCGTTTCTTATATTCTAAGTTTTTCAGTGCAACTCACTCATATACTATGTACTACACTGTGCGTTTCTTATATTCTAAGTTTTTCAGTGCAACTCACTCATATACTATGTACTACACTGTGCGTTTCTTATATTCAAAATTTTTCAGTGCAACTCACTCATATACTATGTACTACACTGTGCGTTTCTTATATTCTAAGTTTTTCAGTGCAACTCACTCATATACTATGTACTACACTGTGCGTTTCTTATATTCTAGGTTTTTCAGTGCAACTCACTCATATACTATGTACTACACTGTGCGTTTCTTATATTCTAAGTTTTTCAGTGCAACTCACTCATATACTATGTACTACACTGTGTGTTTCTTATATTCTAAGTTTTTCAGTGCAACTCACTCATATACTATGTACTACACTGTGCGTTTCTTATATTCTAAGTTTTTCAGTGCAACTCACTCATATACTATGTACTACACTGTGCGTTTCTTATATTCTAAGTTTTTCAGTTCAACTCATTCATATACTATGTACTACACTGTGCATTTCGTGTAATGCGGGTTTTTCAGTAAATTCTAAGTTTTTCAGTGCAACTCACTCATATACTATGTACTACACTGTGCGTTTCTTATATTCTAAGTTTTTCAGTGCAACTCACTCATATACTATGTACTACACTGTGCGTTTCTTATATTCTAAGTTTTTCAGTGCAACTCACTCATATACTATGTACTAGACTGTGCGTTTCTTATATTCTAACTTTTTCAGTGCAACTCACTCATATACTATGTACTACACTGTGCGTTTCTTATATTCTAAGTTTTTCAGTGCAACACACTCATATACTATGTACTACACTGTGCGTTTCTTATATTCTAACTTTTTCAGTGCAACTCACTCATATACTATGTACTACACTGTGCGTTTCTTATATTCTAAGTTTTTCAGTGCAACACACTCATATACTATGTACTACACTTTGCGTTTCTTATATTCTAAGTTTTTCAGTGCAACTCACTCATATACTATGTACTACACTGTGCATTTCGTGTAATGCGGGTTTTTCATAAATTCTAAGTTTTTCAGTACAACTCACTCATATACTATGTACTACACTGTGCGTTCCTTATATTCTAAGTTTTTCTGTGCAACTCACTCATATACTATGTACTACACTGTGCGTTTCTTATATTCAAAATTTTTCAGTGCAACTCACTCATATACTATGTACTACACTGTGCGTTTCTTATATTCTAAGTTTTTCAGTGCAACTCACTCATATACTATGTACTACACTGTGCGTTTCTTATATTCTAAGTTTTTCAGTGCAACTCACTCATATACTATGTACTACACTGTGCGTTTCTTAAATTCTAAGTTTTTCAGTGCAACTCACTCATATACTATGTACTACACTGTGCGTTTCTTATATTCTAAGTTTTTCAGTGCAACTCACTCATATACTATGTACTACACTTTGCGTTTCTTATATTCTAAGTTTTTCAGTGCAACTCACTCATATACTATGTACTACACTGTGCATTTCGTGTAATGCGGGTTTTTCATAAATTCTAAGTTTTTCAGTACAACTCACTCATATACTATGTACTACACTGTGCGTTTCTTATATTCTAAGTTTTTCAGTGCAACTCACTCATATACTATGTACTACACTGTGCGTTTCTTATATTCAAAATTTTTCAGTGCAACTCACTCATATACTATGTACTACACTGTGCGTTTCTTATATTCTAAGTTTTTCAGTGCAACTCACTCATATACTATGTACTACACTGTGCGTTTCTTATATTCTAAGTTTTTCAGTTCAACTCACTCATATACTATGTACTACACTGTGCGTTTCTTATATTCTAAGTTTTTCAGTGCAACTCACTCATATACTATGTACTACACTGTGCGTTTCTTATATTCTAAGTTTTTCAGTGCAACTCACTCATATACTATGTACTACACTGTGCGTTTTTTATATTCTAAGTTTTTCAGTTCAACTCATTCATATACTATGTACTACACTGTGCATTTCGTGTAATGCGGGTTTTTCAGTAAATTCTAAGTTTTTCAGTGCAACTCACTCATATACTATGTACTACACTGTGCGTTTCTTATATTCTAAGTTTTTCAGTGCAACTCACTCATATACTATGTACTACACTGTGCGTTTCTTATATTCTAAGTTTTTCAGTGCAACTCACTCATATACTATGTACTACACTGTGCGTTTCTTAAATTCTAAGTTTTTCAGTGCAACTCACTCAAATACTATGTACTACACTGTGCGTTTCTTATATTCTAAGTTTTTCAGTGCAACTCACTCATATACTATGTACTACACTGTGCGTTTCTTATATTCTAAGTTTTTCAGTGCAACTCACTCATATACTATGTACTACACTGTGCGTTTCTTATATTCTAAGTTTTTCAGTGCAACTCATTCATATACTATGTACAACACTGTGCATTTTGTGTAATGTGGGTTTTTCAGTAAATTCTAAGTTTTTCAGTGCAACTCATTCATATACTATGTACTATACTGTGCGTTTCTTATATTCTAAGTTTTTCAGTGCAACTCACTCATATACTATGTACTACACTGTGCGTTTCTTATATTCTAAGTTTTTCAGTGCAATTCACTCATATACTATGTACTACACTGTGCGTTTCTTATATTCTAAGTTTTTCAGTGCAACTCACTCATATACTATGTGCTACACTGTGCGTTTCTTATATTCTAAGTTTTTCAGTGCAACTCACTCATATACTATGTGCTACACTGTGCGTTTCTTATATTCTAAGTTTTTCAGTGCAACTCACTCATATACTATGTGCTACACTGTGCGTTTCTTATATTCTAAGTTTTTCAGTGCAACTCACTCATATACTATGTGCTACACTGTGCGTTTCTTATATTCTAAGTTTTTCAGTGCAACTCACTCATATTCTATGTGCTACACTGTGCGTTTCTTATATTCTAAGTTTTTCAGTGCAACTCACTCATATACTATGTACTACACTGTGCGTTTCTTATATTCTAAGTTTTTCAGTGCAACTCACTCATATACTATGTACTACACTGTGCGTTTCTTATATTCTAAGTTTTTCAGTGCAACTCACTCATATACTATGTACTAGACTGTGCGTTTCTTATATTCTAACTTTTTCAGTGCAACTCACTCATATACTATGTACTACACTGTGCGTTTCTTATATTCTAAGTTTTTCAGTGCAACTCACTCATATACTATGTACTACACTGTGCGTTTCTTAAATTCTAAGTTTTTCAGTGCAACTCACTCATATACTATGTACTACACTGTGCGTTTCTTATATTCTAAGTTTTTCAGTGCAACTCACTCATATACTATGTACTACACTTTGCGTTTCTTATATTCTAAGTTTTTCAGTGCAACTCACTCATATACTATGTACTACACTGTGCATTTCGTGTAATGCGGGTTTTTCATAAATTCTAAGTTTTTCAGTACAACTCACTCATATACTATGTACTACACTGTGCGTTTCTTATATTCTAAGTTTTTCTGTGCAACTCACTCATATACTATGTACTACACTGTGCGTTTCTTATATTCAAAATTTTTCAGTGCAACTCACTCATATACTATGTACTACACTGTGAGTTTCTTATATTCTAAGTTTTTCAGTGCAACTCACTCATATACTATGTACTACACTGTGCGTTACTTATATTCTAGGTTTTTCAGTGCAACTCACTCATATACTATGTACTACACTGTGCGTTTCTTATATTCTAAGTTTTTCAGTTCAACTCACTCATATACTATGTACTACACTGTGCGTTTCTTATATTCTAAGTTTTTCAGTGCAACTCACTCATATACTATGTACTACACTGTGCGTTTCTTATATTCTAAGTTTTTCAGTGCAACTCACTCATATACTATGTACTACACTGTGCGTTTTTTATATTCTAAGTTTTTCAGTTCAACTCATTCATATACTATGTACTACACTGTGCATTTCGTGTAATGCGGGTTTTTCAGTAAATTCTAAGTTTTTCAGTGCAACTCACTCATATACTATGTACTACACTGTGCGTTTCTTATATTCTAAGTTTTTCAGTGCAACTCACTCATATACTATGTACTACACTGTGCGTTTCTTATATTCTAAGTTTTTCAGTGCAACTCACTCATATACTATGTACTACACTGTGCGTTTCTTAAATTCTAAGTTTTTCAGTGCAACTCACTCAAATACTATGTACTACACTGTGCGTTTCTTATATTCTAAGTTTTTCAGTGCAACTCACTCATATACTATGTACTACACTGTGCGTTTCTTATATTCTAAGTTTTTCAGTGCAACTCACTCATATACTATGTACTACACTGTGCGTTTCTTATATTCTAAGTTTTTCAGTGCAACTCATTCATATACTATGTACAACACTGTGCATTTTGTGTAATGCGGGTTTTTCAGTAAATTCTAAGTTTTTCAGTGCAACTCATTCATATACTATGTACTATACTGTGCGTTTCTTATATTCTAAGTTTTTCAGTGCAACTCACTCATATACTATGTACTACACTGTGCGTTCCTTATATTCTAAGTTTTTCTGTGCAACTCACTCATATACTATGTACTACACTGTGCGTTTCTTATATTCAAAATTTTTCAGTGCAACTCACTCATATACTATGTACTACACTGTGCGTTTCTTATATTCTAAGTTTTTCAGTGCAACTCACTCATATACTATGTACTACACTGTGCGTTTCTTATATTCTAAGTTTTTCAGTGCAACTCACTCATATACTATGTACTACACTGTGCATTTCGTGTAATGCGGGTTTTTCATAAATTCTAAGTTTTTCAGTACAACTCACTCATATACTATGTACTACACTGTGCGTTTCTTATATTCTAAGTTTTTCTGTGCAACTCACTCATATACTATGTACTACACTGTGCGTTTCTTATATTCAAAATTTTTCAGTGCAACTCACTCATATACTATGTACTACACTGTGCGTTTCTTATATTCTAAGTTTTTCAGTGCAACTCACTCATATACTATGTACTACACTGTGCGTTTCTTATATTCTAGGTTTTTCAGTGCAACTCACTCATATACTATGTACTACACTGTGCGTTTCTTATATTCTAAGTTTTTCAGTTCAACTCACTCATATACTATGTACTACACTGTGCGTTTCTTATATTCTAAGTTTTTCAGTGCAACTCACTCATATACTATGTACTACACTGTGCGTTTCTTATATTCTAAGTTTTTCAGTGCAACTCACTCATATACTATGTACTACACTGTGCGTTTTTTATATTCTAAGTTTTTCAGTTCAACTCATTCATATACTATGTACTACACTGTGCATTTCGTGTAATGCGGGTTTTTCAGTAAATTCTAAGTTTTTCAGTGCAACTCACTCATATACTATGTACTACACTGTGCGTTTCTTATATTCTAAGTTTTTCAGTGCAACTCACTCATATACTATGTACTACACTGTGCGTTTCTTATATTCTAAGTTTTTCAGTGCAACTCACTCATATACTATGTACTACACTGTGCGTTTCTTAAATTCTAAGTTTTTCAGTGCAACTCACTCAAATACTATGTACTACACTGTGCGTTTCTTATATTCTAAGTTTTTCAGTGCAACTCACTCATATACTATGTACTACACTGTGCGTTTCTTATATTCTAAGTTTTTCAGTGCAACTCACTCATATACTATGTGCTACACTGTGCGTTTCTTATATTCTAAGTTTTTCAGTGCAACTCACTCATATACTATGTGCTACACTGTGCGTTTCTTATATTCTAAGTTTTTCAGTGCAACTCACTCATATACTATGTGCTACACTGTGCGTTTCTTATATTCTAAGTTTTTCAGTGCAACTCACTCATATACTATGTGCTACACTGTGCGTTTCTTATATTCTAAGTTTTTCAGTGCAACTCACTCATATTCTATGTGCTACACTGTGCGTTTCTTATATTCTAAGTTTTTCAGTGCAACTCATTCATATACTATGTACTACACTGTGCGTTTCTTATATTCTAAGTTTTTCAGTGCAACTCACTCATATACTATGTACTACACTGTGCGTTTCTTATATTCTAAGTTTTTCAGTGCAACTCACTCATATACTATGTACTAGACTGTGCGTTTCTTATATTCTAACTTTTTCAGTGCAACTCACTCATATACTATGTACTACACTGTGCGTTTCTTATATTCTAAGTTTTTCAGTGCAACTCACTCATATACTATGTACTACACTGTGCGTTTTTTAAATTCTAAGTTTTTCAGTGCAACTCACTCATATACTATGTACTACACTGTGCGTTTCTTATATTCTAAGTTTTTCAGTGCAACTCACTCATATACTATGTACTACACTTTGCGTTTCTTATATTCTAAGTTTTTCAGTGCAACTCACTCATATACTATGTACTACACTGTGCATTTCGTGTAATGCGGGTTTTTCATAAATTCTAAGTTTTTCAGTACAACTCACTCATATACTATGTACTACACTGTGCGTTTCTTATATTCTAAGTTTTTCTGTGCAAGTCACTCATATACTATGTACTACACTGTGCGTTTCTTATATTCAAAATTTTTCAGTGCAACTCACTCATATACTATGTACTACACTGTGCGTTTCTTATATTCTAAGTTTTTCAGTGCAACTCACTCATATACTATGTACTACACTGTGCGTTTCTTATATTCTAGGTTTTTCAGTGCAACTCACTCATATACTATGTACTACACTGTGCGTTTCTTATATTCTAAGTTTTTCAGTTCAACTCACTCATATACTATGTACTACACTGTGCGTTTCTTATATTCTAAGTTTTTCAGTGCAACTCACTCATATACTATGTACTACACTGTGCGTTTCTTATATTCTAAGTTTTTCAGTGCAACTCACTCATATACTATGTACTACACTGTGCGTTTTTTATATTCTAAGTTTTTCAGTTCAACTCATTCATATACTATGTACTACACTGTGCATTTCGTGTAATGCGGGTTTTTCAGTAAATTCTAAGTTTTTCAGTGCAACTCACTCATATACTATGTACTACACTGTGCGTTTCTTATATTCTAAGTTTTTCAGTGCAACTCACTCATATACTATGTACTACACTGTGCGTTTCTTATATTCTAAGTTTTTCAGTGCAACTCACTCATATACTATGTACTACACTGTGCGTTTCTTAAATTCTAAGTTTTTCAGTGCAACTCACTCAAATACTATGTACTACACTGTGCGTTTCTTATATTCTAAGTTTTTCAGTGCAACTCACTCATATACTATGTACTACACTGTGCGTTTCTTATATTCTAAGTTTTTCAGTGCAACTCACTCATATACTATGTACTACAATGTGCGTTTCTTATATTCTAAGTTTTTCAGTGCAACTCATTCATATACTATGTACAACACTGTGCATTTTGTGTAATGCGGGTTTTTCAGTAAATTCTAAGTTTTTCAGTGCAACTCATTCATATACTATGTACTATACTGTGCGTTTCTTATATTCTAAGTTTTTCAGTGCAACTCACTCATATACTATGTACTACACTGTGCGTTCCTTATATTCTAAGTTTTTCTGTGCAACTCACTCATATACTATGTACTACACTGTGCGTTTCTTATATTCAAAATTTTTCAGTGCAACTCACTCATATACTATGTACTACACTGTGCGTTTCTTATATTCTAAGTTTTTCAGTGCAACTCACTCATATACTATGTACTACACTGTGCGTTTCTTATATTCTAAGTTTTTCAGTGCAACTCACTCATATACTATGTACTACACTGTGCGTTTCTTAAATTCTAAGTTTTTCAGTGCAACTCACTCATATACTATGTACTACACTGTGCGTTTCTTATATTCTAAGTTTTTCAGTGCAACTCACTCATATACTATGTACTACACTTTGCGTTTCTTATATTCTAAGTTTTTCAGTGCAACTCACTCATATACTATGTACTACACTGTGCATTTCGTGTAATGCGGGTTTTTCATAAATTCTAAGTTTTTCAGTACAACTCACTCATATACTATGTACTACACTGTGCGTTTCTTATATTCTAAGTTTTTCTGTGCAACTCACTCATATACTATGTACTACACTGTGCGTTTCTTATATTCTAAGTTTTTCAGTGCAACTCACTCATATACTATGTACTACACTGTGCGTTTCTTATATTCTAAGTTTTTCAGTGCAACTCACTCATATACTATGTACTACACTGTGCGTTTTTTATATTCTAAGTTTTTCAGTTCAACTCATTCATATACTATGTACTACACTGTGCATTTCGTGTAATGCGGGTTTTTCAGTAAATTCTAAGTTTTTCAGTGCAACTCACTCATATACTATGTACTACACTGTGCGTTTCTTATATTCTAAGTTTTTCAGTGCAACTCACTCATATACTATGTACTACACTGTGCGTTTCTTATATTCTAAGTTTTTCAGTGCAACTCACTCATATACTATGTACTACACTGTGCGTTTCTTAAATTCTAAGTTTTTCAGTGCAACTCACTCAAATACTATGTACTACACTGTGCGTTTCTTATATTCTAAGTTTTTCAGTGCAACTCACTCATATACTATGTACTACACTGTGCGTTTCTTATATTCTAAGTTTTTCAGTGCAACTCACTCATATACTATGTACTACACTGTGCGTTTCTTATATTCTAAGTTTTTCAGTGCAACTCATTCATATACTATGTACAACACTGTGCATTTTGTGTAATGCGGGTTTTTCAGTAAATTCTAAGTTTTTCAGTGCAACTCATTCATATACTATGTACTATACTGTGCGTTTCTTATATTCTAAGTTTTTCAGTGCAACTCACTCATATACTATGTACTACACTGTGCGTTTCTTATATTCTAAGTTTTTCAGTGCAACTCACTCATATACTATGTACTACACTGTGCGTTTCTTATATTCTAAGTTTTCAGTGCAACTCACTCATATACTATGTGCTACACTGTGCGTTTCTTATATTCTAAGTTTTTCAGTGCAACTCACTCATATACTATGTGCTACACTGTGCGTTTCTTATATTCTAAGTTTTTCAGTGCAACTCACTCATATACTATGTGCTACACTGTGCGTTTCTTATATTCTAAGTTTTTCAGTGCAACTCACTCATATACTATGTGCTACACTGTGCGTTTCTTATATTCTAAGTTTTTCAGTGCAACTCACTCATATTCTATGTGCTACACTGTGCGTTTCTTATATTCTAAGTTTTTCAGTGCAACTCACTCATATACTATGTACTACACTGTGCGTTTCTTATATTCTAAGTTTTTCAGTGCAACTCACTCATATACTATGTACTACACTGTGCGTTTCTTATATTCTAAGTTTTTCAGTGCAACTCACTCATATACTATGTACTAGACTGTGCGTTTCTTATATTCTAACTTTTTCAGTGCAACTCACTCATATACTATGTACTACACTGTGCGTTTCTTATATTCTAAGTTTTTCAGTGCAACACACTCATATACTATGTACTACACTGTGCGTTTCTTATATTCTAACTTTTTCAGTGCAACTCACTCATATACTATGTACTACACTGTGCGTTTCTTATATTCTAAGTTTTTCAGTGCAACACACTCATATACTATGTACTACACTTTGCGTTTCTTATATTCTAAGTTTTTCAGTGCAACTCACTCATATACTATGTACTACACTGTGCATTTCGTGTAATGCGGGTTTTTCATAAATTCTAAGTTTTTCAGTACAACTCACTCATATACTATGTACTACACTGTGCGTTCCTTATATTCTAAGTTTTTCTGTGCAACTCACTCATATACTATGTACTACACTGTGCGTTTCTTATATTCAAAATTTTTCAGTGCAACTCACTCATATACTATGTACTACACTGTGCGTTTCTTATATTCTAAGTTTTTCAGTGCAACTCACTCATATACTATGTACTACACTGTGCGTTTCTTATATTCTAAGTTTTTCAGTGCAACTCACTCATATACTATGTACTACACTGTGCGTTTCTTAAATTCTAAGTTTTTCAGTGCAACTCACTCATATACTATGTACTACACTGTGCGTTTCTTATATTCTAAGTTTTTCAGTGCAACTCACTCATATACTATGTACTACACTTTGCGTTTCTTATATTCTAAGTTTTTCAGTGCAACTCACTCATATACTATGTACTACACTGTGCATTTCGTGTAATGCGGGTTTTTCATAAATTCTAAGTTTTTCAGTACAACTCACTCATATACTATGTACTACACTGTGCGTTTCTTATATTCTAAGTTTTTCTGTGCAACTCACTCATATACTATGTACTACACTGTGCGTTTCTTATATTCAAAATTTTTCAGTGCAACTCACTCATATACTATGTACTACACTGTGCGTTTCTTATATTCTAAGTTTTTCAGTGCAACTCACTCATATACTATGTACTACACTGTGCGTTTCTTATATTCTAGGTTTTTCAGTGCAACTCACTCATATACTATGTACTACACTGTGCGTTTCTTATATTCTAAGTTTTTCAGTTCAACTCACTCATATACTATGTACTACACTGTGCGTTTCTTATATTCTAAGTTTTTCAGTGCAACTCACTCATATACTATGTACTACACTGTGCGTTTCTTATATTCTAAGTTTTTCAGTGCAACTCACTCATATACTATGTACTACACTGTGCGTTTTTTATATTCTAAGTTTTTCAGTTCAACTCATTCATATACTATGTACTACACTGTGCATTTCGTGTAATGCGGGTTTTTCAGTAAATTCTAAGTTTTTCAGTGCAACTCACTCATATACTATGTACTACACTGTGCGTTTCTTATATTCTAAGTTTTTCAGTGCAACTCACTCATATACTATGTACTACACTGTGCGTTTCTTATATTCTAAGTTTTTCAGTGCAACTCACTCATATACTATGTACTACACTGTGCGTTTCTTAAATTCTAAGTTTTTCAGTGCAACTCACTCAAATACTATGTACTACACTGTGCGTTTCTTATATTCTAAGTTTTTCAGTGCAACTCACTCATATACTATGTACTACACTGTGCGTTTCTTATATTCTAAGTTTTTCAGTGCAACTCACTCATATACTATGTACTACACTGTGCGTTTCTTATATTCTAAGTTTTTCAGTGCAACTCATTCATATACTATGTACAACACTGTGCATTTTGTGTAATGCGGGTTTTTCAGTAAATTCTAAGTTTTTCAGTGCAACTCATTCATATACTATGTACTATACTGTGCGTTTCTTATATTCTAAGTTTTTCAGTGCAACTCACTCATATACTATGTACTACACTGTGCGTTTCTTATATTCTAAGTTTTTCAGTGCAACTCACTCATATACTATGTACTACACTGTGCGTTTCTTATATTCTAAGTTTTTCAGTGCAACTCACTCATATACTATGTGCTACACTGTGCGTTTCTTATATTCTAAGTTTTTCAGTGCAACTCACTCATATACTATGTGCTACACTGTGCGTTTCTTATATTCTAAGTTTTTCAGTGCAACTCACTCATATACTATGTGCTACACTGTGCGTTTCTTATATTCTAAGTTTTTCAGTGCAACTCACTCATATACTATGTGCTACACTGTGCGTTTCTTATATTCTAAGTTTTTCAGTGCAACTCACTCATATTCTATGTGCTACACTGTGCGTTTCTTATATTCTAAGTTTTTCAGTGCAACTCACTCATATACTATGTACTACACTGTGCGTTTCTTATATTCTAAGTTTTTCAGTGCAACTCACTCATATACTATGTACTACACTGTGCGTTTCTTATATTCTAAGTTTTTCAGTGCAACTCACTCATATACTATGTACTACACTGTGCGTTTCTTATATTCTAAGTTTTTCAGTGCAACTCACTCATATACTATGTACTACACTGTGCGTTTCTTAAATTCTAAGTTTTTCAGTGCAACTCACTCATATACTATGTACTACACTGTGCGTTTCTTATATTCTAAGTTTTTCAGTGCAACTCACTCATATACTATGTACTACACTGTGCGTTTCTTATATTCTAAGTTTTTCAGTGCAACTCACTCATATACTATGTACTACACTGTGCGTTTCTTATATTCTAAGTTTTTCAGTGCAACTCACTCATATACTTTGTACTACACAGTGCTTTTCTTATATTCTAAGTTTTTCAGTGCAACTCACTCATGTACTATGTACTACACAGTGCTTTTCTTATATTCTAAGTTTTTCAGTGCAACTCACTCATGTACTATGTACTACACTGTGCGTTTCTTATATTCTAAGTTTTTGAGTGCAACTCATTCATATACTATGTACTACACTGTGCGTTTCTTATATTCTAAGTTTTTCAGTGCAACTCACATACTATGTACTACACTGTGCGTTTCTTATATTCTAAGTTTTTCAGTGCAACTCACTCATATACTATGTACTACACTGTGCGTTTCTTATATTCTAAGTTTTTCAGTGCAACTCACTCATATACTATGTACTACACTGTGCGTTTCTTATATTCTAAGTTTTTCAGTGCAACTCACTCATATACTATGTACTACACTGTGCGTTTCTTAAATTCTAAGTTTTTCAGTGCAACTCACTCAAATACTATGTACTACACTGTGCGTTTCTTATATTCTAAGTTTTTCAGTGCAACTCACTCATATACTATGTACTACACTGTGCGTTTCTTATATTCTAAGTTTTTCAGTGCAACTCACTCATATACTATGTACTACACTGTGCGTTTCTTATATTCTAAGTTTTTCAGTGCAACTCACTCATATACTATGTACTACACTGTGCGTTTCTTATATTCTAAGTTTTTCAGTGCAACTCACTCATATACTATGTACTACACTGTGCGTTTCTTATATTCTAAGTTTTTCAGTGCAACTCATTCATATACTATGTACTACACTGTGCATTTTGTGTAATGCGGGTTTTTCAGTAAATTCTAAGTTTTTCAGTGCAACTCATTCATATACTATGTACTATACTGTGCGTTTCTTATATTCTAAGTTTTTCAGTGCAACTCACTCATATACTATGTACTACACTGTGCGTTTCTTATATTCTAAGTTTTTCAGTGCAACTCACTCATATACTATGTACTACACTGTGCGTTTCTTATATTCTAAGTTTTTCAGTGCAACTCACTCATATACTATGTGCTACACTGTGCGTTTCTTATATTCTAAGTTTTTCAGTGCAACTCACTCATATACTATGTGCTACACTGTGCGTTTCTTATATTCTAAGTTTTTCAGTGCAACTAACTCATATACTATGTGCTACACTGTGCGTTTCTTATATTCTAAGTTTTTCAGTGCAACTCACTCATATACTATGTACTACACTGTGCGTTTCTTATATTCTAAGTTTTTCAGTGCAACTCACTCATATACTATGTACTACACTGTGCGTTTCTTATATTCTGAGTTTTTCAGTGCAACTCACTCATATACTATGTACTACACTGTGCGTTTCTTAAATTCTAAGTTTTTCAGTGCAACTCACTCATATACTATGTACTACACTGTGCGTTTCTTATATTCTAAGTTTTTCAGTGCAACTCACTCATATACTATGTACTACACTGTGCGTTTCTTATATTCTAAGTTTTTCAGTGCAACTCACTCATATACTATGTACTACACTGTGCGTTTCTTATATTCTAAGTTTTTCAGTGCAACTCACTCATATACTTTGCACTACACAGTGCTTTTCTTATATTCTAAGTTTTTCAGTGCAACTCACTCATGTACTATGTACTACACAGTGCTTTTCTTATATTCTAAGTTTTTCAGTGCAACTCACTCATGTACTATGTACTACACTGTGCATTTCTTATATTCTAAGTTTTTGAGTGCAACTCACTCATATACTATGTACTACACTGTGCGTTTCTTATATTCTAAGTTTTTCAGTGCAACTCACTCATATACTATGTACTACACTGTGCGTTTCTTATATTCTAAGTTTTTCAGTGCAACTCACTCATATACTATGTACTACACTGTGCATTTAGTGTAATGCGGGTTTTTCAGTAAATTCTAAGTTTTTCAGTGCAACTCACTCATATACTATGTACTACACTGTGCGTTTCTTATATTCTAAGTTTTTCAGTGCAACTCACTCATATACTATGTACTACACTGTGCATTTAGTGTAATGCGGGTTTTTCAGTAAATTCTAAGTTTTTCAGTGCAACTTACTCATGTACTATGCACTACACAGTGCTTTTCTTATATTCTAAGTTTTTCAGTGCAACTCACTCATGTACTATGTACTACACTGTGCTTTTCTTATATTCTAAGTTTTTGAGTGCAACTCACTCATATACTATGTGCTACACTGTGCGTTTCTTATATTCTAAGTTTTTCAGTGCAACTCACTCATATACTATGTGCTACACTGTGCGTTTCTTATATTCTAAGTTTTTCAGTGCAACTCATTCATATACTATGTGCTACACTGTGCGTTTCTTATATTCTAAGTTTTTCAGTGCAACTCACTCATATACTATGTGCTACACTGTGCGTTTCTTATATTCTAAGTTTTTCAGTGCAACTCACTCATATACTATGTGCTACACTGTGCGTTTCTTATATTCTAAGTTTTTCAGTGCAACTCACTCATATACTATGTACTACACTGTGCGTTTCTTATATTCTAAGTTTTTCAGTGCAACTCACTCAGAAACTATGTACTACACTTTGCGTTTCTTATATTCTAAGTTTTTCAGTGCAACTCACTCATGTACTATGTACTACACTGTGCGTTTCTTATATTCTAAGTTTTTCAGTGCAACTCACTCATGTACTTTGTACTACACAGTGCTTTTCTTATATTCTAAGTTTTTCAGTGCAACTCACTCATGTACTATGTACTACACTGTGCGTTTCTTATATTCTAAGTTTTTCAGTGCAACTCACTCATATACTATGTACTACACTGTGCGTTTCTTATATTCTAAGTTTTTCAGTGCAACTCACTCATATACTATGTACTACACTGTGCGTTTCTTATATTCTAAGTTTTTCAGTGCAACTCACTCATATACTATGTACTACACTGTGCGTTTCTTATATTCTAAGTTTTTCAGTGCAACTCACTCATATACTATGTACTACACTGTGCGTTTCTTAATTTCTAAGTTTTTCAGTGCAACTCACTCATATACTATGTACTACACTGTGCGTTTCTTATATTCTAAGTTTTTCAGTGCAACTCACTCATATACTATGTACTACATTGTGCGTTTCTTATATTCTAAGTTTTTCAGTGCAACTCACTCATATACTATGTGCTACACTGTGCGTTTCTTATATTCTAAGTTTTTCAGTGCAACTCACTCATATACTATGTACTACACTGTGCGTTTCTTATATTCTAAGTTTTTCAGTGCAACTCACTCATATACTATGTACTACACTGTGCGTTTCTTATATTCTAAGTTTTTCAGTGCAACTCATTCATATACTATATACTACACTGTGCATTTCGTGTAATGCGGATTTTTCAGTAAATTCTAAGTTTTTCAGTGCAACTCATTCATATACTATGTACTATACTGTGCGTTTCTTATATTCTAAGTTTTTCAGTGCAACTCACTCATATACTATGTACTACACTGTGCATTTCGTGTAATGCGGGTTTTTCTGTAAATTCTAAGTTTTTCAGTGCAACTCGCTCATATACTATGTACTACACTGTGCGTTTCTTATATTCTAAGTTTTTCAGTGCAACTCACTCATATACTATGTGCTACACTGTGCGTTTCTTATATTCTAAGTTTTTCAGTGCAACTCACTCATATACTATGTACTACACTGTGCGTTTCTTATATTCTAAGTTTTTCAGTGCAACTCACTCATATACTATGTACTACACTGTGCGTTTCTTATATTCTAAGTTTTTCAGTGCAACTCACTCATATACTATGTGCTACACTGTGCGTTTCTTATATTCTAAGTTTTTCAGTGCAACTCACTCATATACTATGTACTACACTGTGCGTTTCTTATATTCTAAGTTTTTCAGTGCAACTCCTCATATACTATGTACTACACTGTGCGTTTCTTATATTCTAAGTTTTTCAGTGCAACTCACTCATATACTATGTACTACACTGTGCGTTTCTTATATTCTAAGTTTTTCAGTGCAACTCATTCATATACTATATACTACACTGTGCATTTCGTGTAATGCGGGTTTTTCAGTAAATTCTAAGTTTTTCAGTGCAACTCATTCATATACTATGTACTATACTGTGCGTTTCTTATATTCTAAGTTTTTCAGTGCAACTCGCTCATATACTATGTACTACACTGTGCGTTTCTTATATTCTAAGTTTTTCAGTGCAACTCACTCATATACTATGTGCTACACTGTGCGTTTCTTATATTCTAAGTTTTTCAGTGCAACTCACTCATATACTATGTACTACACTGTGCGTTTCTTATATTCTAAGTTTTTCAGTGCAACTCACTCATATACTATGTGCTACACTGTGCGTTTCTTATATTCTAAGTTTTTCAGTGCAACTCACTCATATACTATGTGCTACACTGTGCGTTTCTTATATTCTAAGTTTTTCAGTGCAACTCACTCATATACTATGTGCTACACTGTGCGTATCTTATATTCTAAGTTTTTCAGTGCAACTCACTCATATACTATGTGCTACACTGTGCGTTTCTTATATTCTAAGTTTTTCAGTGCAACTCACTCATATACTATGTGCTACACTGTGCGTTTCTTATATTCTAAGTTTTTCAGTGCAACTCACTCATATACTATGTACTACACTGTGCGTTTCTTATATTCTAAGTTTTTCAGTGCAACTCACTCATATACTATGTACTACACTGTGCGTTTCTTATATTCTAAGTTTTTCAGTGCAACTCACTCATATACTATGTACTACACTGTGTGTTTCTTATATTCTACGTTTTTCAGTGCAACTCACTCATATACTATGTACTACACTGTGCGTTTCTTATATTCTAAGTTTTTCAGTGCAACTCACTCATATACTATGTACTACACTGTGCGTTTTTTATATTCTAAGTTTTTCAGTGCAACACACTCATATACTATGTACTACACTGTGCGTTTCTTATATTCTAAGTTTTTCAGTGCAACTCACTCATATACTATGTACTACACTGTGCATTTCGTGTAATGCGGGTTTTTCATAAATTCTAAGTTTTTCAGTACAACTCACTCATATACTATGTACTACACTGTGCGTTTCTTATATTCTAAGTTTTTCAGTGCAACTCACTCATATACTATGTACTACACTGTGCGTTTCTTATATTCTAAGTTTTTCAGTGCAACACACTCATATACTATGTACTACACTGTGCGTTTCTTATATTCTAAGTTTTTCAGTGCAACTCACTCATATACTATGTACTACACTGTGCGTTTCTTATATTCTAAAAGTTTTTCAGTGCAACTCACTCATATACTATGTACTACACTTTGCGTTTCTTATATTCTAAGTTTTTCAGTGCAACTCACTCATATACTATGTACTACACTGTGCATTTCGTGTAATGCGGGTTTTTCATAAATTCTAAGTTTTTCAGTACAACTCACTCATATACTATGTACTACACTGTGCGTTTCTTATATTCTAAGTTTTTCTGTGCAACTCACTCATATACTATGTACTACACTGTGCGTTTCTTATATTCAAAATTTTTCAGTGCAACTCACTCATATACTATGTACTACACTGTGCGTTTTTTATATTCTAGGTTTTTCAGTGCAACTCACTCATATACTATGTACTACACTGTGCGTTTCTTATATTCTAAGTTTTTCAGTGCAACTCACTCATATACTATGTACTACACTGTGCGTTTCTTATATTCTAAGTTTTTCAGTGCAACTCACTCATATACTATGTACTACACTGTGCGTTTCTTATATTCTAAGTTTTTCAGTGCAACTCACTCATATACTATGTACTACACTGTGCGTTTCTTATATTCTAAGTTTTTCAGTTCAACTCATTCATATACTATGTACTACACTGTGCATTTCGTGTAATGCGGGTTTTTCAGTAAATTCTAAGTTTTTCAGTGCAACTCACTCATATACTATGTACTACACTGTGCGTTTCTTATATTCTAAGTTTTTCAGTGCAACTCACTCATATACTATGTACTACACTGTGCGTTTCTTATATTCTAAGTTTTTCAGTGCAACTCACTCATATACTATGTAGTACACTGTGCGTTTCTTATATTCTAACTTTTTCAGTGCAACTCACTCATATACTATGTACTACACTGTGCGTTTCTTATATTCTAAGTTTTTCAGTGCAACTCACTCATATACTATGTACTACACTGTGCGTTTCTTATATTCTAAGTTTTTCAGTGCAACTCACTCATATACTATGTACTACACTGTGCATTTCTTATATTCTAAGTTTTTCAGTGCAACTCACTCATATACTATGTACTACACTGTGCATTTCGTGTAATGCGGGTTTTTCAGTAAATTCTAAGTTTTTCAGTACAACTCACTCATATACTATGTACTACACTGTGCGTTTCTTATATTCTAAGTTTTTCAGTGCAACTCACTCATATACTATGTACTACACTGTGCGTTTCTTATATTCAAAGTTTTTCAGTGCAACTCACTCATATACTATGTACTCACACTGTGCGTTTCTTATATTCTAAGTTTTTCAGTGCAACTCACTCATATACTATGTACTACACTGTGCGTTTCTTATATTCTAAGTTTTTCAGTGCAACTCACTCATATACTATGTGCTACACTGTGCGTTTCTTATATTCTAAGTTTTTCAGTGCAACTCACTCATATACTATGTGCTACACTGTGCGTATCTTATATTCTAAGTTTTTCAGTGCAACTCACTCATATACTATGTGCTACACTGTGCGTTTCTTATATTCTAAGTTTTTCAGTGCAACTCACTCATATACTATGTGCTACACTGTGCGTTTCTTATATTCTAAGTTTTTCAGTGCAACTCACTCATATACTATGTACTACACTGTGCGTTTCTTATATTCTAAGTTTTTCAGTGCAACTCACTCATATACTATGTACTACACTGTGCGTTTCTTATATTCTAAGTTTTTCAGTGCAACTCACTCATATACTATGTACTACACTGTGAGTTTCTTATATTCTACGTTTTTCAGTGCAACTCACTCATATACTATGTACTACACTGTGCGTTTCTTATATTCTAAGTTTTTCAGTGCAACTCAACATATACTATGTACTACACTGTGCGTTTCTTATATTCTAAGTTTTTCAGTGCAACACACTCATATACTATGTACTACACTGTGCGTTTCTTATATTCTAAGTTTTTCAGTGCAACTCACTCATATACTATGTACTACACTGTGCATTTCGTGTAATGCGGGTTTTTCATAAATTCTAAGTTTTTCAGTACAACTCACTCATATACTATGTACTACACTGTGCGTTTCTTATATTCTAAGTTTTTCAGTGCATCTCACTCATATACTATGTACTACACTGTGCGTTTCTTATATTCTAAGTTTTTCAGTGCAACACACTCATATACTATGTACTACACTGTGCGTTTCTTATATTCTAAGTTTTTCAGTGCAACTCACTCATATACTATGTACTACACTGTGCGTTTCTTATATTCTAAGTTTTTCAGTGCAACTCACTCATATACTATGTACTACACTGTGCGTTTCTTATATTCTAAGTTTTTCAGTGCAACTCACTCATATACTATGTACTACACTGTGCATTTCGTGTAATGCGGGTTTTTCATAAATTCTAAGTTTTTCAGTACAACTCACTCATATACTATGTACTACACTGTGCGTTTCTTATATTCTAAGTTTTTCTGTGCAACTCACTCATATACTATGTACTACACTGTGCGTTTCTTATATTCAAAATTTTTCAGTGCAACTCACTCATATACTATGTACTACACTGTGCGTTTCTTATATTCTAAGTTTTTCAGTGCAACTCACTCATATACTATGTACTACACTGTGCGTTTCTTATATTCTAAGTTTTTCAGTGCAACTCACTCATATACTATGTACTACACTGTGCGTTTCTTATATTCTAAGTTTTTCAGTGCAACTCACTCATATACTATGTACTACACTGTGCGTTTCTTATATTCTAAGTTTTTCAGTGCAACTCACTCATATACTATGTA
This sequence comes from Mus caroli, assembly GCF_978045245.1. NCBI lineage: Eukaryota > Metazoa > Chordata > Mammalia > Rodentia > Muridae > Mus > Mus caroli. The sequence continues at coordinate 1,378,992 of NW_028227279.1, read as the reverse complement.
CTACACTTTGCGTTTCTTATATTCTAAGTTTTTCAGTGCAACTCACTCATATACTATGTACTACACTGTGCATTTCGTGTAATGCGGGTTTTTCATAAATTCTAAGTTTTTCTGTGCAACTCACTCCTATACTATGTACTACACTGTGCGTTTCTTATATTCTAAGATTTTCAGTGCAACTCACTCATATACTATGTACTACACTGTGCGTTTCTTATATTCTAGGTTTTTCAGTGCAACTCACTCATATACTATGTACTACACTGTGCGTTTCTTATATTCTAAGTTTTTCAGTGCAACTCACTCATATACTATGTACTACACTGTGCGTTTCTTATATTCTAAGTTTTTCAGTGCAACTCACTCATATACTATGTACTACACTGTGCGTTTCTTATATTCTAAGTTTTTCAGTGCAACTCACTCATATACTATGTACTACACTGTGCGTTTCTTATATTCTAAGTTTTTCAGTTCAACTCATTCATATACTATGTACTACACTGTGCATTTCGTGTAATGCGGGTTTTTCAGTAAATTCTAAGTTTTTCAGTGCAACTCACTCATATACTATGTACTACACTGTGCGTTTCTTATATTCTAAGTTTTTCAGTGCAACTCACTCATATACTATGTACTACACTGTGCGTTTCTTATATTCTAAGTTTTTCAGTGCAACTCACTCATATACTATGTACTACACTGTGCGTTTCTTATATTCTAACTTTTTCAGTGCAACTCACTCATATACTATGTACTACACTGTGCGTTTCTTATATTCTAAGTTTTTCAGTGCAACACACTCATATACTATGTACTACACTGTGCGTTTCTTATATTCTAACTTTTTCAGTGCAACTCACTCATATACTATGTACTACACTGTGCGTTTCTTATATTCTAAGTTTTTCAGTGCAACACACTCATATACTATGTACTACACTTTGCGTTTCTTATATTCTAAGTTTTTCAGTGCAACTCACTCATATACTATGTACTACACTGTGCATTTCGTGTAATGCGGGTTTTTCATAAATTCTAAGTTTTTCAGTACAACTCACTCATATACTATGTACTACACTGTGCGTTTCTTATATTCTAAGTTTTTCTGTGCAACTCACTCATATACTATGTACTACACTGTGCGTTTCTTATATTCTAAGTTTTTCTGTGCAACTCACTCATATACTATGTACTACACTGTGCGTTTCTTATATTCAAAATTTTTCAGTGCATTCACTCATATACTATGTACTACACTGTGCGTTTCTTATATTCTAAGTTTTTCAGTGCAACTCACTCATATACTATGTACTACACTGTGCGTTTCTTATATTCTAGGTTTTTCAGTGCAACTCACTCATATACTATGTACTACACTGTGCGTTTCTTATATTCTAAGTTTTTCAGTGCAACTCACTCATATACTATGTACTACACTGTGCGTTTCTTATATTCTAAGTTTTTCAGTGCAACTCACTCATATACTATGTACTACACTGTGCGTTTCTTATATTCTAAGTTTTTCAGTGCAACTCACTCATATACTATGTACTACACTGTGCGTTTCTTATATTCTAAGTTTTTCAGTGCAACTCACTCATATACTATGTACTACACTGTGCGTTTCTTATATTCTAAGTTTTTCAGTGCAACTCACTCATATACTATGTACTACACTTTGCGTTTCTTATATTCTAAGTTTTTCAGTGCAACTCACTCATATACTATGTACTACACTGTGCATTTCGTGTAATGCGGGTTTTTCATAAATTCTAAGTTTTTCTGTGCAACTCACTCCTATACTATGTACTACACTGTGCGTTTCTTATATTCTAAGATTTTCAGTGCAACTCACTCATATACTATGTACTACACTGTGCGTTTCTTATATTCTAGGTTTTTCAGTGCAACTCACTCATATACTATGTACTACACTGTGCGTTTCTTATATTCTAAGTTTTTCAGTGCAACTCACTCATATACTATGTACTACACTGTGCGTTTCTTATATTCTAAGTTTTTCAGTGCAACTCACTCATATACTATGTACTACACTGTGCGTTTCTTATATTCTAAGTTTTTCAGTGCAACTCACTCATATACTATGTACTACACTGTGCGTTTCTTATATTCTAAGTTTTTCAGTTCAACTCATTCATATACTATGTACTACACTGTGCATTTCGTGTAATGCGGGTTTTTCAGTAAATTCTAAGTTTTTCAGTGCAACTCACTCATATACTATGTACTACACTGTGCGTTTCTTATATTCTAAGTTTTTCAGTGCAACTCACTCATATACTATGTACTACACTGTGCGTTTCTTATATTCTAAGTTTTTCAGTGCAACTCACTCATATACTATGTACTACACTGTGCGTTTCTTATATTCTAACTTTTTCAGTGCAACTCACTCATATACTATGTACTACACTGTGCGTTTCTTATATTCTAAGTTTTTCAGTGCAACACACTCATATACTATGTACTACACTGTGCGTTTCTTATATTCTAACTTTTTCAGTGCAACTCACTCATATACTATGTACTACACTGTGCGTTTCTTATATTCTAAGTTTTTCAGTGCAACACACTCATATACTATGTACTACACTTTGCGTTTCTTATATTCTAAGTTTTTCAGTGCAACTCACTCATATACTATGTACTACACTGTGCATTTCGTGTAATGCGGGTTTTTCATAAATTCTAAGTTTTTCAGTACAACTCACTCATATACTATGTACTACACTGTGCGTTTCTTATATTCTAAGTTTTTCTGTGCAACTCACTCATATACTATGTACTACACTGTGCGTTTCTTATATTCTAAGTTTTTCTGTGCAACTCACTCATATACTATGTACTACACTGTGCGTTTCTTATATTCAAAATTTTTCAGTGCATTCACTCATATACTATGTACTACACTGTGCGTTTCTTATATTCTAAGTTTTTCAGTGCAACTCACTCATATACTATGTACTACACTGTGCGTTTCTTATATTCTAGGTTTTTCAGTGCAACTCACTCATATACTATGTACTACACTGTGCGTTTCTTATATTCTAAGTTTTTCAGTGCAACTCACTCATATACTATGTACTACACTGTGCGTTTCTTATATTCTAAGTTTTTCAGTGCAACTCACTCATATACTATGTACTACACTGTGCGTTTCTTATATTCTAAGTTTTTCAGTGCAACTCACTCATATACTATGTACTACACTGTGCGTTTCTTATATTCTAAGTTTTTCAGTTCAACTCATTCATATACTATGTACTACACTGTGCATTTTGTGTAATGCGGGTTTTTCAGTAAATTCTAAGTTTTTCAGTGCAACTCACTCATATACTATGTACTACACTGTGCGTTTCTTATATTCTAAGTTTTTCAGTGCAACTCACTCATATACTATGTACTACACTGTGCGTTTCTTATATTCTAAGTTTTTCAGTGCAACTCACTCATATACTATGTACTACACTGTGCGTTTCTTATATTCTAACTTTTTCAGTGCAACTCACTCATATACTATGTACTACACTGTGCGTTTCTTATATTCTAAGTTTTTCAGTGCAACACACTCATATACTATGTACTACACTGTGCGTTTCTTATATTCTAACTTTTTCAGTGCAACTCACTCATATACTATGTACTACACTGTGCGTTTCTTATATTCTAAGTTTTTCAGTGCAACACACTCATATACTATGTACTACACTTTGCGTTTCTTATATTCTAAGTTTTTCAGTGCAACTCACTCATATACTATGTACTACACTGTGCATTTCGTGTAATGCGGGTTTTTCATAAATTCTAAGTTTTTCAGTACAACTCACTCATATACTATGTACTACACTGTGCGTTTCTTATATTCTAAGTTTTTCTGTGCAACTCACTCATATACTATGTACTACACTGTGCGTTTCTTATATTCAAAATTTTTCAGTGCAACTCACTCATATACTATGTACTACACTGTGCGTTTCTTATATTCTAAGTTTTTCAGTGCAACTCACTCATATACTATGTACTACACTGTGCGTTTCTTATATTCTAAGTTTTTCAGTGCAACTCACTCATATACTATGTACTACACTGTGCGTTTCTTAAATTCTAAGTTTTTCAGTGCAACTCACTCATATACTATGTACTACACTGTGCGTTTCTTATATTCTAAGTTTTTCAGTGCAACTCACTCATATACTATGTACTACACTTTGCGTTTCTTATATTCTAAGTTTTTCAGTGCAACTCACTCATATACTATGTACTACACTGTGCATTTCGTGTAATGCGGGTTTTTCATAAATTCTAAGTTTTTCAGTACAACTCACTCATATACTATGTACTACACTGTGCGTTTCTTATATTCTAAGTTTTTCTGTGCAACTCACTCATATACTATGTACTACACTGTGCGTTTCTTAAATTCTAAGTTTTTCAGTGCAACTCACTCAAATACTATGTACTACACTGTGCGTTTCTTATATTCTAAGTTTTTCAGTGCAACTCACTCATATACTATGTACTACACTGTGCGTTTCTTATATTCTAAGTTTTTCAGTGCAACTCACTCATATACTATGTACTACACTGTGCGTTTTTTATATTCTAAGTTTTTCAGTGCAACTCATTCATATACTATGTACTACACTGTGCATTTTGTGTAATGCGGGTTTTTCAGTAAATTCTAAGTTTTTCAGTGCAACTCATTCATATACTATGTACTATACTGTGCGTTTCTTATATTCTAAGTTTTTCAGTGCAACTCACTCATATACTATGTACTACACTGTGCGTTTCTTATATTCTAAGTTTTTCAGTGCAACTCACTCATATACTATGTGCTACACTGTGCGTTTCTTATATTCTAAGTTTTTCAGTGCAACTCACTCATATACTATGTGCTACACTGTGCGTTTCTTATATTCTAAGTTTTTCAGTGCAACTCACTCATATACTATGTGCTACACTGTGCGTTTCTTATATTCTAAGTTTTTCAATGCAACTCACTCATATACTATGTGCTACACTGTGCGTTTCTTATATTCTAAGTTTTTCAGTGCAACTCACTCATATACTATGTACTACACTGTGCGTTTCTTATATTCTAAGTTTTTCAGTGCAACTCACTCATATACTATGTACTACACTGTGCGTTTCTTAAATTCTAAGTTTTTCAGTGCAACTCACTCAAATACTATGTACTACACTGTGCGTGTCTTATATTCTAAGTTTTTCAGTGCAACTCACTCATATACTATGTACTACACTGTGCGTTTCTTATATTCTAAGTTTTTCAGTGCAACTCACTCATATACTATGTACTACACTGTGCGTTTCTTATATTCTAAGTTTTTCAGTGCAACTCATTCATATACTATGTACTACACTGTGCATTTTGTGTAATGCGGGTTTTTCAGTAAATTCTAAGTTTTTCAGTGCAACTCATTCATATACTATGTACTATACTGTGCGTTTCTTATATTCTAAGTTTTTCAGTGCAACTCACTCATATACTATGTACTACACTGTGCGTTTCTTATATTCTAAGTTTTTCAGTGCAACTCACTCATATACTATGTGCTACACTGTGCGTTTCTTATATTCTAAGTTTTTCAGTGCAACTCACTCATATACTATGTGCTACACTGTGCGTTTCTTATATTCTAAGTTTTTCAGTGCAACTCACTCATATACTATGTACTACACTGTGCATTTCGTGTAATGCGGGTTTTTCATAAATTCTAAGTTTTTCTGTGCAACTCACTCCTATACTATGTACTACACTGTGCGTTTCTTATATTCTAAGTTTTTCTGTGCAACTCACTCATATACTATGTACTACACTGTGCGTTTCTTATATTCAAAATTTTTCAGTGCATTCACTCATATACTATGTACTACACTGTGCGTTTCTTATATTCTAAGTTTTTCAGTGCAACTCACTCATATACTATGTACTACACTGTGCGTTTCTTATATTCTAGGTTTTTCAGTGCAACTCACTCATATACTATGTACTACACTGTGCGTTTCTTATATTCTAAGTTTTTCAGTGCAACTCACTCATATACTATGTACTACACTGTGCGTTTCTTATATTCTAAGTTTTTCAGTGCAACTCACTCATATACTATGTACTACACTGTGCGTTTCTTATATTCTAAGTTTTTCAGTGCAACTCACTCATATACTATGTACTACACTGTGCGTTTCTTATATTCTAAGTTTTTCAGTTCAACTCATTCATATACTATGTACTACACTGTGCATTTCGTGTAATGCGGGTTTTTCAGTAAATTCTAAGTTTTTCAGTGCAACTCACTCATATACTATGTACTACACTGTGCGTTTCTTATATTCTAAGTTTTTCAGTGCAACTCACTCATATACTATGTACTACACTGTGCGTTTCTTATATTCTAAGTTTTTCAGTGCAACTCACTCATATACTATGTACTACACTGTGCGTTTCTTATATTCTAACTTTTTCAGTGCAACTCACTCATATACTATGTACTACACTGTGCGTTTCTTATATTCTAAGTTTTTCAGTGCAACACACTCATATACTATGTACTACACTGTGCGTTTCTTATATTCTAACTTTTTCAGTGCAACTCACTCATATACTATGTACTACACTGTGCGTTTCTTATATTCTAAGTTTTTCAGTGCAACACACTCATATACTATGTACTACACTTTGCGTTTCTTATATTCTAAGTTTTTCAGTGCAACTCACTCATATACTATGTACTACACTGTGCATTTCGTGTAATGCGGGTTTTTCATAAATTCTAAGTTTTTCAGTGCAACTCACTCATATACTATGTACTACACTGTGCGTTTCTTATATTCTAAGTTTTTCAGTGCAACTCACTCATATACTATGTACTACACTGTGCGTTTCTTAAATTCTAAGTTTTTCAGTGCAACTCACTCATATACTATGTACTACACTGTGCGTTTCTTATATTCTAAGTTTTTCAGTGCAACTCACTCATATACTATGTACTACACTTTGCGTTTCTTATATTCTAAGTTTTTCAGTGCAACTCACTCATATACTATGTACTACACTGTGCATTTCGTGTAATGCGGGTTTTTCATAAATTCTAAGTTTTTCAGTACAACTCACTCATATACTATGTACTACACTGTGCGTTTCTTATATTCTAAGTTTTTCTGTGCAACTCACTCATATACTATGTACTACACTGTGCGTTTCTTATATTCAAAATTTTTCAGTGCAACTCACTCATATACTATGTACTACACTGTGCGTTTCTTATATTCTAAGTTTTTCAGTGCAACTCACTCATATACTATGTACTACACTGTGCGTTTCTTATATTCTAGGTTTTTCAGTGCAACTCACTCATATACTATGTACTACACTGTGCGTTTCTTATATTCTAAGTTTTTCAGTTCAACTCACTCATATACTATGTACTACACTGTGCGTTTCTTATATTCTAAGTTTTTCAGTGCAACTCACTCATATACTATGTACTACACTGTGCGTTTCTTATATTCTAAGTTTTTCAGTGCAACTCACTCATATACTATGTACTACACTGTGCGTTTTTTATATTCTAAGTTTTTCAGTTCAACTCATTCATATACTATGTACTACACTGTGCATTTCGTGTAATGCGGGTTTTTCAGTAAATTCTAAGTTTTTCAGTGCAACTCACTCATATACTATGTACTACACTGTGCGTTTCTTATATTCTAAGTTTTTCAGTGCAACTCACTCATATACTATGTACTACACTGTGCGTTTCTTATATTCTAAGTTTTTCAGTGCAACTCACTCATATACTATGTACTACACTGTGCGTTTCTTAAATTCTAAGTTTTTCAGTGCAACTCACTCAAATACTATGTACTACACTGTGCGTTTCTTATATTCTAAGTTTTTCAGTGCAACTCACTCATATACTATGTACTACACTGTGCGTTTCTTATATTCTAAGTTTTTCAGTGCAACTCACTCATATACTATGTACTACACTGTGCGTTTCTTATATTCTAAGTTTTTCAGTGCAACTCATTCATATACTATGTACTACACTGTGCATTTTGTGTAATGCGGGTTTTTCAGTAAATTCTAAGTTTTTCAGTGCAACTCATTCATATACTATGTACTATACTGTGCGTTTCTTATAATCTAAGTTTTTCAGTGCAACTCACTCATATACTATGTACTACACTGTGCGTTTCTTATATTCTAAGTTTTTCAGTGCAACTAACTCATATACTATGTGCTACACTGTGCGTTTCTTATATTCTAAGTTTTTCAGTGCAACTCACTCATATACTATGTGCTACACTGTGCGTTTCTTATATTCTAAGTTTTTCAGTGCAACTAACTCATATACTATGTGCTACACTGTGCGTTTCTTATATTCTAAGTTTTTCAGTGCAACTCACTCATATACTATGTACTACACTGTGCGTTTCTTATATTCTAAGTTTTTCAGTGCAACTCACTCATATACTATGTACTACACTGTGCATTTAGTGTAATGCGGGTTTTTCAGTAAATTCTAAGTTTTTCAGTACAACTCACTCATATACTATGTACTACACTGTGCGTTTCTTATATTCTAAGTTTTTCAGTGCAACTCACTCATATACTATGTACTACACTGTGCGTTTCTTATATTCTAAGTTTTTCAGTGCAACTCACTCATATACTATGTGCTACACTGTGCGTTTCTTATATTCTAAGTTTTTCAGTGCAACTCACTCATATACTATGTGCTACACTGTGCGTTTCTTATATTCTAAGTTTTTCAGTGCAACTCACTCATATACTATGTGCTACATTGTGCGTTTCTTATATTCTAAGTTTTTCAGTGCAACTCACTCATATACTATGTACTACACTGTGCGTTTCTTATATTCTAAGTTTTTCAGTGCAACTCACTCATATACTATGTACTACACTGTGCGTTTCTTAAATTCTAAGTTTTTCAGTGCAACTCACTCATATACTATGTACTACACTGTGCGTTTCTTATATTCTAAGTTTTTCAGTGCAACTCACTCATATACTATGTACTACACTCTGCGTTTCTTATATTCTAAGTTTTTCAGTGCAACTCACTCATGTACTTTGTACTACACAGTGCTTTTCTTATATTCTAAGTTTTTCAGTGCAACTTACTCATGTACTATGCACTACACAGTGCTTTTCTTATATTCTAAGTTTTTCAGTGCAACTCACTCATGTACTATGTACTACACTGTGCTTTTCTTATATTCTAAGTTTTTGAGTGCAACTCACTCATATACTATGTGCTACACTGTGCGTTTCTTATATTCTAAGTTTTTCAGTGCAACTCACTCATATACTATGTGCTACACTGTGCGTTTCTTATATTCTAAGTTTTTCAGTGCAACTCATTCATATACTATGTGCTACACTGTGCGTTTCTTATATTCTAAGTTTTTCAGTGCAACTCACTCATATACTATGTGCTACACTGTGCGTTTCTTATATTCTAAGTTTTTCAGTGCAACTCACTCATATACTATGTGCTACACTGTGCGTTTCTTATATTCTAAGTTTTTCAGTGCAACTCACTCATATACTATGTACTACACTGTGCGTTTCTTATATTCTAAGTTTTTCAGTGCAACTCACTCAGAAACTATGTACTACACTGTGCGTTTCTTATATTCTAAGTTTTTCAGTGCAACTCACTCATATACTATGTACTACACTGTGCGTTTCTTATATTCTAAGTTTTTCAGTGCAACTCACTCATGTACTTTGTACTACACAGTGCTTTTCTTATATTCTAAGTTTTTCAGTGCAACTCACTCATGTACTATGTACTACACTGTGCGTTTCTTATATTCTAAGTTTTTGAGTGCAACTCACTCATATACTATGTACTACACTGTGCGTTTCTTATATTCTAAGTTTTTCAGTGCAACTCACTCATATACTATGTACTACACTGTGCGTTTCTTATATTCTAAGTTTTTGAGTGCAACTCACTCATATACTATGTACTACACTGTGCGTTTCTTATATTCTAAGTTTTTCAGTGCAACTCACTCATATACTATGTACTACACTGTGCGTTTCTTAATTTCTAAGTTTTTCAGTGCAACTCACTCATATACTATGTACTACACTGTGCGTTTCTTATATTCTAAGTTTTTCAGTGCAACTCACTCATATACTATGTACTACATTGTGCGTTTCTTATATTCTAAGTTTTTCAGTGCAACTCACTCATATACTATGTACTACACTGTGCGTTTCTTATATTCTAAGTTTTTCAGTGCAACTCACTCATATACTATGTACTACACTGTGCGTTTCTTATATTCTAAGTTTTTCAGTGCAACTCACTCATATACTATGTACTACACTGTGCGTTTCTTATATTCTAAGTTTTTCAGTGCAACTCATTCATATACTATATACTACACTGTGCATTTCGTGTAATGCGGGTTTTTCAGTAAATTCTAAGTTTTTCAGTGCAACTCATTCATATACTATGTACTATACTGTGCGTTTCTTATATTCTAAGTTTTTCAGTGCAACTCACTCATATACTATGTACTACACTGTGCGTTTCTTTTATTCTAAGTTTTTCAGTGCAACTCACTCATATACTATGTGCTACACTGTGCGTTTCTTATATTCTAAGTTTTTCAGTGCAACTCACTCATATACTATGTGCTACACTGTGCGTTTCTTATATTCTAAGTTTTTCAGTGCAACTCACTCATATACTATGTACTACACTGTGCGTTTCTTATATTCTAAGTTTTTCAGTGCAACTCACTCATATACTATGTACTACACTGTGCGTTTCTTATATTCTAAGTTTTTCAGTGCAACTCACTCATATACTATGTACTACACTGTGCGTTTCTTATATTCTAAGTTTTTCAGTGCAACTCACTCATATACTATGTACTACACTGTGCGTTTCTTATATTCTAAGTTTTTCAGTGCAACTCACTCATATACTATGTACTACACTGTGCGTTTCTTATATTCTAAGTTTTTCAGTGCAACTCACTCATATACTATGTACTACACTGTGCGTTTCTTATATTCTAAGATTTTCAGTGCAACTCACTCATATACTATGTACTACACTGTGCGTTTCTTATATTCTAAGTTTTTCAGTGCAACACACTCATATACTATGTACTACACTGTGCGTTTCTTATATTCTAAGTTTTTCAGTGCAACTCACTCATATACTATGTACTACACTGTGCGTTTCTTATATTCTAAGTTTTTCAGTTCAACTCACTCATATACTATGTACTACATTGTGCGTTTCTTATATTCTAATTTTTCAGTGCAACTTTCTCATATACTATGTACTACACTGTGCATTTCGTGTAATGCGGGTTTTTCAGTAAATTCTAAGTTTTTCAGTACAACTCACTCATATACTATGTACTACACTGTGCGTTTCTTATATTCTAAGTTTTTCAGTGCAACTCACTCATATACTATGTACTACACTGTGCGTTTCTTATATTCAAAGTTTTTCAGTGCAACTCACTCATATACTATGTACTACACTGTGCGTTTCTTATATTCTAAGTTTTTCAGTGCAACTCACTCATATACTATGTACTACACTGTGCGTTTCTTATATTCTAAGTTTTTCAGTGCAACTCACTCATATACTATGTACTACACTGTGCGTTTCTTAAATTCTAAGTTTTTCAGTGCAACTCACTCATATACTATGTACTACACTGTGCGTTTCTTATATTCTAGGTTTTTCAGTGCAACTCACTCATATACTATGTACTACACTGTGCGTTTCTTATATTCTAAGTTTTTCAGTGCAACTCACTCATATACTATGTACTACACTGTGCGTTTCATATATTCTAAGTTTTTCAGTGCAACTCACTCATATACTATGTACTACACTGTGCGTTTCTTATATTCTAAGTTTTTCAGTGCAACTCACTCATATACTATGTACTACACTGTGCGTTTCTTATATTCTAAGTTTTTCAGTTCAACTCATTCATATACTATGTACGACACTGTGCATTTCGTGTAATGCGGGTTTTTCAGTAAATTCTAAGTTTTTCAGTGCAACTCACTCATATACTATGTACTACACTGTGCGTTTCTTATATTCTCAGTTTTTCAGTGCAACTCACTCATATACTATGTACTACACTGTGCGTTTCTTGTATTCTAAGTTTTTCAGTGCAACTCACTCATATACTATGTACTACACTGTGCGTTTCTTATATTCTAACTTTTTCAGTGCAACTCACTCATATACTATGTACTACACTGTGCGTTTCTTATATTCTAAGTTTTTCAGTGCAACTCACTCATATACTATGTACTACACTGTGCGTTTCTTATATTCTAAGTTTTTCAGTGCAACTCACTCATATACTATGTACTACACTGTGCGTTTCTTATATTCTAAGTTTTTCAGTGCAACTCACTCATATACTATGTACTACACTGTGCATTTCGTGTAATGCGGGTTTTTCAGTAAATTCTAAGTTTTTCAGTACAACTCACTCATATACTATGTACTACACTGTGCGTTTCTTATATTCTAAGTTTTTCAGTGCAACTCACTCATATACTATGTACTACACTTTGCTTTTCTTATATTCAAAGTTTTTCAGTGCAACTCACTCATATACTATGTACTACACTGTGCGTTTCTTATATTCTAAGTTTTTGAGTGCAACTCACTCATATACTATGTACTACACTGTGCGTTTCTTATATTCTAAGTTTTTCAGTGCAACTCACTCATATACTATGTACTACACTGTGCGTTTCTTAATTTCTAAGTTTTTCAGTGCAACTCACTCATATACTATGTACTACACTGTGCGTTTCTTATATTCTAAGTTTTTCAGTGCAACTCACTCATATACTATGTACTACATTGTGCGTTTCTTATATTCTAAGTTTTTCAGTGCAACTCACTCATATACTATGTACTACACTGTGCGTTTCTTATATTCTAAGTTTTTCAGTGCAACTCACTCATATACTATGTACTACACTGTGCGTTTCTTATATTCTAAGTTTTTCAGTGCAACTCACTCATATACTATGTACTACACTGTGCGTTTCTTATATTCTAAGTTTTTCAGTGCAACTCATTCATATACTATATACTACACTGTGCATTTCGTGTAATGCGGGTTTTTCAGTAAATTCTAAGTTTTTCAGTGCAACTCATTCATATACTATGTACTATACTGTGCGTTTCTTATATTCTAAGTTTTTCAGTGCAACTCACTCATATACTATGTACTACACTGTGCGTTTCTTTTATTCTAAGTTTTTCAGTGCAACTCACTCATATACTATGTGCTACACTGTGCGTTTCTTATATTCTAAGTTTTTCAGTGCAACTCACTCATATACTATGTGCTACACTGTGCGTTTCTTATATTCTAAGTTTTTCAGTGCAACTCACTCATATACTATGTACTACACTGTGCGTTTCTTATATTCTAAGTTTTTCAGTGCAACTCACTCATATACTATGTACTACACTGTGCGTTTCTTATATTCTAAGTTTTTCAGTGCAACTCACTCATATACTATGTACTACACTGTGCGTTTCTTATATTCTAAGTTTTTCAGTGCAACTCACTCATATACTATGTACTACACTGTGCGTTTCTTATATTCTAAGTTTTTCAGTGCAACTCACTCATATACTATGTACTACACTGTGCGTTTCTTATATTCTAAGTTTTTCAGTGCAACTCACTCATATACTATGTACTACACTGTGCGTTTCTTATATTCTAAGATTTTCAGTGCAACTCACTCATATACTATGTACTACACTGTGCGTTTCTTATATTCTAAGTTTTTCAGTGCAACACACTCATATACTATGTACTACACTGTGCGTTTCTTATATTCTAAGTTTTTCAGTGCAACTCACTCATATACTATGTACTACACTGTGCGTTTCTTATATTCTAAGTTTTTCAGTTCAACTCACTCATATACTATGTACTACATTGTGCGTTTCTTATATTCTAATTTTTCAGTGCAACTTTCTCATATACTATGTACTACACTGTGCATTTCGTGTAATGCGGGTTTTTCAGTAAATTCTAAGTTTTTCAGTACAACTCACTCATATACTATGTACTACACTGTGCGTTTCTTATATTCTAAGTTTTTCAGTGCAACTCACTCATATACTATGTACTACACTGTGCGTTTCTTATATTCAAAGTTTTTCAGTGCAACTCACTCATATACTATGTACTACACTGTGCGTTTCTTATATTCTAAGTTTTTCAGTGCAACTCACTCATATACTATGTACTACACTGTGCGTTTCTTATATTCTAAGTTTTTCAGTGCAACTCACTCATATACTATGTACTACACTGTGCGTTTCTTAAATTCTAAGTTTTTCAGTGCAACTCACTCATATACTATGTACTACACTGTGCGTTTCTTATATTCTAGGTTTTTCAGTGCAACTCACTCATATACTATGTACTACACTGTGCGTTTCTTATATTCTAAGTTTTTCAGTGCAACTCACTCATATACTATGTACTACACTGTGCGTTTCATATATTCTAAGTTTTTCAGTGCAACTCACTCATATACTATGTACTACACTGTGCGTTTCTTATATTCTAAGTTTTTCAGTGCAACTCACTCATATACTATGTACTACACTGTGCGTTTCTTATATTCTAAGTTTTTCAGTTCAACTCATTCATATACTATGTACGACACTGTGCATTTCGTGTAATGCGGGTTTTTCAGTAAATTCTAAGTTTTTCAGTGCAACTCACTCATATACTATGTACTACACTGTGCGTTTCTTATATTCTCAGTTTTTCAGTGCAACTCACTCATATACTATGTACTACACTGTGCGTTTCTTGTATTCTAAGTTTTTCAGTGCAACTCACTCATATACTATGTACTACACTGTGCGTTTCTTATATTCTAACTTTTTCAGTGCAACTCACTCATATACTATGTACTACACTGTGCGTTTCTTATATTCTAAGTTTTTCAGTGCAACTCACTCATATACTATGTACTACACTGTGCGTTTCTTATATTCTAAGTTTTTCAGTGCAACTCACTCATATACTATGTACTACACTGTGCGTTTCTTATATTCTAAGTTTTTCAGTGCAACTCACTCATATACTATGTACTACACTGTGCATTTCGTGTAATGCGGGTTTTTCAGTAAATTCTAAGTTTTTCAGTACAACTCACTCATATACTATGTACTACACTGTGCGTTTCTTATATTCTAAGTTTTTCAGTGCAACTCACTCATATACTATGTACTACACTTTGCTTTTCTTATATTCAAAGTTTTTCAGTGCAACTCACTCATATACTATGTACTACACTGTGCGTTTCTTATATTCAAAGTTTTTCAGTGCAACTCACTCATATACTATGTACTACACTGTGCGTTTCTTATATTCTAAGTTTTTCAGTGCAACTCACTCATATACTATGTGCTACACTGTGCGTTTCTTATATTCTAAGTTTTTCAGTGCAACTCACTCATATACTATGTGCTACACTGTGCGTATCTTATATTCTAAGTTTTTCAGTGCAACTCACTCATATACTATGTGCTACACTGTGCGTATCTTATATTCTAAGTTTTTCAGTGCAACTCACTCATATACTATGTGCTACACTGTGCGTTTCTTATATTCTAAGTTTTTCAGTGCAACTCACTCATATACTATGTGCTACACTGTGCGTTTCTTATATTCTAAGTTTTTCAGTGCAACTCACTCATATACTATGTACTACACTGTGCGTTTCTTATATTCTAAGTTTTTCAGTGCAACTCACTCATATACTATGTACTACACTGTGCGTTTCTTATATTCTAAGTTTTTCAGTGCAACTCACTCATATACTATGTACTACACTGTGTGTTTCTTATATTCTACGTTTTTCAGTGCAACTCACTCATATACTATGTACTACACTGTGCGTTTCTTATATTCTAAGTTTTTCAGTGCAACTCACTCATATACTATGTACTACACTGTGCGTTTTTTATATTCTAAGTTTTTCAGTGCAACACACTCATATACTATGTACTACACTGTGCGTTTCTTATATTCTAAGTTTTTCAGTCCAACTCACTCATATACTATGTACTACACTGTGCGTTTCTTATATTCTAAGTTTTTCAGTGCAACTCACTCATATACTATGTACTACACTTTGCGTTTCTTATATTCTAAGTTTTTCAGTGCAACTCACTCATATACTATGTACTACACTGTGCATTTCGTGTAATGCGGGTTTTTCATAAATTCTAAGTTTTTCAGTACAACTCACTCATATACTATGTACTACACTGTGCGTTTCTTATATTCTAAGTTTTTCTGTGCAACTCACTCATATACTATGTACTACACTGTGCGTTTCTTATATTCAAAATTTTTCAGTGCAACTCACTCATATACTATGTACTACACTGTGCGTTTTTTATATTCTAGGTTTTTCAGTGCAACTCACTCATATACTATGTACTACACTGTGCGTTTCTTATATTCTAAGTTTTTCAGTGCAACTCACTCATATACTATGTACTACACTGTGCGTTTCTTATATTCTAAGTTTTTCAGTGCAACTCACTCATATACTATGTACTACACTGTGCGTTTCTTATATTCTAAGTTTTTCAGTGCAACTCACTCATATACTATGTACTACACTGTGCGTTTCTTATATTCTAAGTTTTTCAGTTCAACTCATTCATATACTATGTACTACACTGTGCATTTCGTGTAATGCGGGTTTTTCAGTAAATTCTAAGTTTTTCAGTGCAACTCACTCATATACTATGTACTACACTGTGCGTTTCTTATATTCTAAGTTTTTCAGTGCAACTCACTCATATACTATGTACTACACTGTGCGATTCTTATATTCTAAGTTTTTCAGTGCAACTCACTCATATACTATGTACTACACTGTGCGTTTCTTATATTCTAACTTTTTCAGTGCAACTCACTCATATACTATGTACTACACTGTGCGTTTCTTATATTCTAAGTTTTTCAGTGCAACTCACTCATATACTATGTACTACACTGTGCGTTTCTTATATTCTAAGTTTTTCAGTGCAACTCACTCATATACTATGTACTACACTGTGCGTTTCTTATATTCTAAGTTTTTCAGTGCAACTCACTCATATACTATGTACTACACTGTGCATTTCGTGTAATGCGGGTTTTTCAGTAAATTCTAAGTTTTTCAGTACAACTCACTCATATACTATGTACTACACTGTGCGTTTCTTATATTCTAAGTTTTTCAGTGCAACTCACTCATATACTATGTACTACACTGTGCGTTTCTTATATTCAAAGTTTTTCAGTGCAACTCACTCATATACTATGTACTACACTGTGCGTTTCTTATATTCTAAGTTTTTCAGTGCAACTCACTCTTATACTATGTACTACACTGTGCGTTTCTTATATTCTAAGTTTTTCAGTGCAACTCACTCATATACTATGTGCTACACTGTGCGTTTCTTATATTCTAAGTTTTTCAGTGCAACTCACTCATATACTATGTGCTACACTGTGCGTATCTTATATTCTAAGTTTTTCAGTGCAACTCACTCATATACTATGTGCTACACTGTGCGTTTCTTATATTCTAAGTTTTCAGTGCAACTCACTCATATACTATGTGCTACACTGTGCGTTTCTTATATTCTAAGTTTTTCAGTGCAACTCACTCATATACTATGTACTACACTGTGCGTTTCTTATATTCTAAGTTTTTCAGTGCAACTCACTCATATACTATGTACTACACTGTGCGTTTCTTATATTCTAAGTTTTTCAGTGCAACTCACTCATATACTATGTACTACACTGTGAGTTTCTTATATTCTACGTTTTTCAGTGCAACACACTCATATACTATGTACTACACTGTGCGTTTCTTATATTCTAAGTTTTTCAGTGCAACTCACTCATATACTATGTACTACACTGTGCGTTTCTTATATTCTAAGTTTTTCAGTGCAACACACTCATATACTATGTACTACACTGTGCGTTTCTTATATTCTAAGTTTTTCAGTGCAACTCACTCATATACTATGTACTACACTGTGCATTTCGTGTAATGCGGGTTTTTCATAAATTCTAAGTTTTTCAGTACAACTCACTCATATACTATGTACTACACTGTGCGTTTCTTATATTCTAAGTTTTTCAGTGCAACTCACTCATATACTATGTACTACACTGTGCGTTTCTTATATTCTAAGTTTTTCAGTGCAACACACTCATATACTATGTACTACACTCTGCGTTTCTTATATTCTAAGTTTTTCAGTGCAACTCACTCATATACTATGTACTACACTGTGCGTTTCTTATATTCTAAGTTTTTCAGTGCAACTCACTCATATACTATGTACTACACTTTGCGTTTCTTATATTCTAAGTTTTTCAGTGCAACTCACTCATATACTATGTACTACACTGTGCATTTCGTGTAATGCGTGTTTTTCATAAATTCTAAGTTTTTCAGTACAACTCACTCATATACTATGTACTACACTGTGCGTTTCTTATATTCTAAGTTTTTCTGTGCAACTCACTCATATACTATGTACTACACTGTGCGTTTCTTATATTCAAAATTTTTCAGTGCAACTCACTCATATACTATGTACTACACTGTGCGTTTCTTATATTCTAAGTTTTTCAGTGCAACTCACTCATATACTATGTACTACACTGTGCGTTTCTTATATTCTAAGTTTTTCAGTGCAACTCACTCATATACTATGTACTACACTGTGCGTTTCTTAAATTCTAAGTTTTTCAGTGCAACTCACTCATATACTATGTACTACACTGTGCGTTTCTTATATTCTAAGTTTTTCAGTGCAACTCACTCATATACTATGTACTACACTTTGCGTTTCTTATATTCTAAGTTTTTCAGTGCAACTCACTCATATACTATGTACTACACTGTGCATTTCGTGTAATGCGGATTTTTCATAAATTCTAAGTTTTTCAGTACAACTCACTCATATACTATGTACTACACTGTGCGTTTCTTATATTCTAAGTTTTTCTGTGCAACTCACTCATATACTATGTACTACACTGTGCGTTTCTTATATTCAAAATTTTTCAGTGCAACTCACTCATATACTATGTACTACACTGTGCGTTTCTTATATTCTAAGTTTTTCAGTGCAACTCACTCATATACTATGTACTACACTGTGCGTTTCTTATATTCTAGGTTTTTCAGTGCAACTCACTCATATACTATGTACTACACTGTGCGTTTCTTATATTCTAAGTTTTTCAGTGCAACTCACTCATATACTATGTACTACACTGTGCGTTTCTTATATTCTAAGTTTTTCAGTGCAACTCACTCATATACTATGTACTACACTGTGCGTTTCTTATATTCTAAGTTTTTCAGTGCAACTCACTCATATACTATGTACTACACTGTGCGTTTCTTATATTCTAAGTTTTTCAGTTCAACTCATTCATATACTATGTACTACACTGTGCATTTCGTGTAATGCGGGTTTTTCAGTAAATTCTAAGTTTTTCAGTGCAACTCACTCATATACTATGTACTACACTGTGCGTTTCTTATATTCTAAGTTTTTCAGTGCAACTCACTCATATACTATGTACTACACTGTGCGTTTCTTATATTGTAACTTTTTCAGTGCAACTCACTCATATACTATGTACTACACTGTGCGTTTCTTATATTCTAACTTTTTCAGTGCAACTCACTCATATACTATGTACTACACTGTGCGTTTCTTATATTCTAAGTTTTTCAGTGCAACTCACTCATATACTATGTACTACACTGTGCGTTTCTTATATTCTAAGTTTTTCAGTGCAACTCACTCATATACTATGTACTACACTGTGCGTTTCTTATATTCTAAGTTTTTCAGTGCAACTCACTCATATACTATGTACTACACTGTGCGTTTCTTATATTCTAAGTTTTTCAGTGCAACTCACTCATATACTATGTACTACACTGTGCGTTTCTTATATTCTAAGTTTTTCAGTGCAACTCACTCATATACTATGTACTACACTGTGAGTTTCTTATATTCTACGTTTTTCAGTGCAACTCACTCATATACTATGTACTACACTGTGCGTTTCTTATATTCTAAGTTTTTCAGTACAACTCACTCATATACTATGTACTACACTGTGCGTTTCTTATATTCTAAGTTTTTCAGTGCAACACACTCATATACTATGTACTACACTGTGCGTTTCTTATATTCTAAGTTTTTCAGTGCAACTCACTCATATACTATGTACTACACTGTGCATTTCGTGTAATGCGGGTTTTTCATAAATTCTAATTTTTTCAGTACAACTCACTCATATACTATGTACTACACTGTGCGTTTCTTATATTCTAAGTTTTTCAGTGCAACTCACTCATATACTATGTACTACACTGTGCGTTTCTTATATTCTAAGTTTTTCAGTGCAACACACTCATACACTATGTACTACACTGTGCGTTTCTTATATTCTAAGTTTTTCAGTGCAACTCACTCATATACTATGTACTACACTGTGCGTTTCTTATATTCTAAGTT
This sequence comes from Mus caroli, assembly GCF_978045245.1. Taxonomy (NCBI): domain Eukaryota; kingdom Metazoa; phylum Chordata; class Mammalia; order Rodentia; family Muridae; genus Mus; species Mus caroli. The sequence goes on along the minus strand of NW_028227279.1, from coordinate 1,358,296 downwards.
TTTCAGTGCAACTCACTCATATACTATGTACTACACTTTGCGTTTCTTATATTCTAAGTTTTTCAGTGCAACTCACTCATATACTATGTACTACACTGTGCATTTCGTGTAATGAGGGTTTTTCATAAATTCTAAGTTTTTCAGTACAACTCACTCATATACTATGTACTACACTGTGCGTTTCTTATATTCTAAGTTTTTCTGTGCAACTCACTCATATACTATGTACTACACTGTGCGTTTCTTATATTCAAAATTTTTCAGTGCAACTCACTCATATACTATGTACTACACTGTGCGTTTCTTATATTCTAAGTTTTTCAGTGCAACTCACTCATATACTATGTACTACACTGTGCGTTTCTTATATTCTAACTTTTTCAGTGCAACTCACTCATATACTATGTACTACACTGTGCGTTTCTTATATTCTAAGTTTTTCAGTGCAACTCACTCATATACTATGTACTACACTGTGCGTTTCTTATATTCTAAGTTTTTCAGTGCAACTCACTCATATACTATGTACTACACTGTGCGTTTCTTATATTCTAAGTTTTTCAGTGCAACTCACTCATATACTATGTACTACACTGTGCGTTTCTTATATTCTAAGTTTTTCAGTGCAACTCACTCATATACTATGTACTACACTGTGCGTTTCTTATATTCTAAGTTTTTCAGTGCAACTCACTCATATACTATGTACTACACTGTGAGTTTCTTATATTCTACGTTTTTCAGTGCAACTCACTCATATACTATGTACTACACTGTGCGTTTCTTATATTCTAAGTTTTTCAGTACAACTCACTCATATACTATGTACTACACTGTGCGTTTCTTATATTCTAAGTTTTTCAGTGCAACACACTCATATACTATGTACTACACTGTGCGTTTCTTATATTCTAAGTTTTTCAGTGCAACTCACTCATATACTATGTACTACACTGTGCATTTCGTGTAATGCGGGTTTTTCATAAATTCTAAGTTTTTCAGTACAACTCACTCATATACTATGTACTACACTGTGCGTTTCTTATATTCTAAGTTTTTCAGTGCAACTCACTCATATACTATGTACTACACTGTGCGTTTCTTATATTCTAAGTTTTTCAGTGCAACACACTCATATACTATGTACTACACTGTGCGTTTCTTATATTCTAAGTTTTTCAGTGCAACTCACTCATATACTATGTACTACACTGTGCGTTTCTTATATTCTAAGTTTTTCAGTGCAACTCACTCATATACTATGTACTACACTTTGCGTTTCTTATATTCTAAGTTTTTCAGTGCAACTCACTCATATACTATGTACTACACTGTGCATTTCGTGTAATGCGGGTTTTTCATAAATTCTAAGTTTTTCAGTGCAACTCACTCATATACTATGTACTACACTGTGCGTTTCTTATATTCTAAGTTTTTCAGTGCAACTCACTCATATACTATGTACTACACTTTGCGTTTCTTATATTCTAAGTTTTTCAGTGCAACTCACTCATATACTATGTACTACACTGTGCATTTCGTGTAATGCGGGTTTTTCATAAATTCTAAGTTTTTCAGTACAACTCACTCATATACTATGTACTACACTGTGCGTTTCTTATATTCTAAGTTTTTCTGTGCAACTCACTCATATACTATGTACTACACTGTGCGTTTCTTATATTCAAAATTTTTCAGTGCAACTCACTCATATACTATGTACTACACTGTGCGTTTTTTATATTCTAGGTTTATCAGTGCAACTCACTCATATACTATGTACTACACTGTGCGTTTCTTATATTCTAAGTTTTTCAGTGCAACTCACTCATATACTATGTACTACACTGTGCGTTTCTTATATTCTAAGTTTTTCAGTGCAACTCACTCATATACTATGTACTACACTGTGCGTTCCTTATATTCTAAGTTTTTCAGTGCAACTCACTCATATACTATGTACTACACTGTGCATTTCGTGTAATGCGGGTTTTTCAGTAAATTCTAAGTTTTTCAGTACAACTCACTCATATACTATGTACTACACTGTGCGTTTCTTATATTCTAAGTTTTTCAGTGCAACTCACTCATATACTATGTACTACACTGTGCGTTTCTTATATTCAAAGTTTTTCAGTGCAACTCACTCATATACTATGTGCTACACTGTGCGTTTCTTATATTCTAAGTTTTTCAGTGCAACTCACTCATATACTATGTGCTACACTGTGCGTTTCTTATATTCTAAGTTTTTCAGTGCAACTCACTCATATACTATGTGCTACACTGTGCGTTTCTTATATTCTAAGTTTTTCAGTGCAACTCACTCATATACTATGTGCTACACTGTGCATATCTTATATTCTAAGTTTTTCAGTGCAACTCACTCATATACTATGTGCTACACTGTGCGTTTCTTATATTCTAAGTTTTTCAGTGCAACTCACTCATATACTATGTGCTACACTGTGCGTTTCTTATATTCTAAGTTTTTCAGTGCAACTCACTCATATACTATGTACTACACTGTGCGTTTCTTTTATTCTAAGTTTTTCAGTGCAACTCACTCATATACTATGTACTACACTGTGCGTTTCTTATATTCTAAGTTTTTCAGTGCAACTCACTCATATACTATGTACTACACTGTGAGTTTCTTATATTCTACGTTTTTCAGTGCAACACACTCATATACTATGTACTACACTGTGCGTTTCTTATATTCTAATTTTTTCAGTGCAACTCACTCATATACTATGTACTACACTGTGCGTTTCTTATATTCTAAGTTTTTCAGTGCAACACACTCATATACTATGTACTACACTGTGCGTTTCTTATATTCTAAGTTTTTCAGTGCAACTCACTCATATACTATGTACTACACTGTGCATTTCGTGTAATGCGGGTTTTTCATAAATTCTAAGTTTTTCAGTGCAACTCACTCATATACTATGTACTACACTGTGCGTTTCTTATATTCTAAGTTTTTCAGTGCAACACACTCATATACTATGTACTACACTGTGCGTTTCTTATATTCTAAGTTTTTCAGTGCAACTCACTCATATACTATGTACTACACTGTGCGTTTCTTATATTCTAAGTTTTTCAGTGCAACTCACTCATATACTATGTACTACACTTTGCGTTTCATATATTCTAAGTTTTTCAGTGCAACTCACTCATATACTATGTACTACACTGTGCATTTCGTGTAATGCGGGTTTTTCATAAATTCTAAGTTTTTCAGTACAACTCACTCATATACTATGTACTACACTGTGCGTTTCTTATATTCTAAGTTTTTCTGTGCAACTCACTCATATACTATGTACTACACTGTGCGTTTCTTATATTCAAAATTTTTCAGTGCAACTCACTCATATACTATGTACTACACTGTGCGTTTCTTATATTCTAAGTTTTTCAGTGCAACTCACTCATATACTATGTACTACACTGTGCGTTTCTTATATTCTAAGTTTTTCAGTGCAACTCACTCATATACTATGTACTACACTGTGCGTTTCTTAAATTCTAAGTTTTTCAGTGCAACTCACTCATATACTATGTACTACACTGTGCGTTTCTTATATTCTAAGTTTTTCAGTGCAACTCACTCATATACTATGTACTACACTTTGCGTTTCTTATATTCTAAGTTTTTCAGTGCAACTCACTCATATACTATGTACTACACTGTGCATTTCGTGTAATGCGGGTTTTTCATAAATTCTAAGTTTTTCAGTACAACTCACTCATATACTATGTACTACACTGTGCGTTTCTTATATTCTAAGTTTTTCAGTGCAACTCACTCATATACTATGTACTACACTGTGCATTTCGTGTAATGCGGGTTTTTCATAAATTCTAAGTTTTTCAGTACAACTCACTCATATACTATGTACTACACTGTGCGTTTCTTATATTCTAACTTTTTCAGTGCAACTCACTCATATACTATGTACTACACTGTGCGTTTCTTATATTCTAAGTTTTTCAGTGCAACTCACTCATATACTATGTACTACACTGTGCGTTTCTTATATTCTAAGTTTTTCAGTGCAACTCACTCATATACTATGTACTACACTGTGCGTTTCTTATATTCTAAGTTTTTCAGTGCAACTCACTCATATACTATGTACTACACTGTGCGTTTCTTATATTCTAAGTTTTTCAGTGCAACTCACTCATATACTATGTACTACACTGTGCGTTCCTTATATTCTAAGTTTTTCAGTGCAACTCACTCATATACTATGTACTACACTGTGAGTTTCTTATATTCTACGTTTTTCAGTGCAACTCACTCATATACTATGTACTACACTGTGCGTTTCTTATATTCTAAGTTTTTCAGTACAACTCACTCATATACTATGTACTACACTGTGCGTTTCTTATATTCTAAGTTTTTCAGTGCAACACACTCATATACTATGTACTACACTGTGCGTTTCTTATATTCTAAGTTTTTCAGTGCAACTCACTCATATACTATGTACTACACTGTGCATTTCGTGTAATGCGGGTTTTTCATAAATTCTAATTTTTTCAGTACAACTCACTCATATACTATGTACTACACTGTGCGTTTCTTATATTCTAAGTTTTTCAGTGCAACTCACTCATATACTATGTACTACACTGTGCGTTTCTTATATTCTAAGTTTTTCAGTGCAACACACTCATACACTATGTACTACACTGTGCGTTTCTTATATTCTAAGTTTTTCAGTGCAACTCACTCATATACTATGTACTACACTGTGCGTTTCTTATATTCTAAGTTTTTCAGTGTAACTCACTCATATACTATGTACTACACTTTGCGTTTCTTATATTCTAAGTTTTTCAGTGCAACTCACTCATATACTATGTACTACACTGTGCATTTCGTGTAATGCGGGTTTTTCATAAATTCTAAGTTTTTCAGTACAACTCACTCATATACTATGTACTACACTGTGCGTTTCTTATATTCTAAGTTTTTCTGTGCAACTCACTCATATACTATGTACTACCCTGTGCGTTTCTTATATTCAAAATTTTTCAGTGCAACTCACTCATATACTATGTACTACACTGTGCGTTTCTTATATTCTAAGTTTTTCAGTGCAACTCACTCATATACTATGTACTACACTGTGCGTTTCTTATATTCTAAGTTTTTCAGTGCAACTCACTCATATACTATGTACTACACTGTGCGTTTCTTATATTCTAACTTTTTCAGTGCAACTCACTCATATACTATGTACTACACTGTGCGTTTCTTATATTCTAAGTTTTTCAGTGCAACTCACTCATATACTATGCACTACACTGTGCGTTTCTTATATTCTAAGTTTTTCAGTGCAACTCACTCATATACTATGTACTACACTGTGCGTTTCTTATATTCTAAGTTTTTCAGTGCAACTCACTCATATACTATGTACTACACTGTGCGTTTCTTATATTCTAAGTTTTTCAGTGCAACTCACTCATATACTATGTACTACACTGTGCGTTTCTTATATTCTAAGTTTTTCAGTGCAACTCACTCATATACTATGTACTACACTGTGAGTTTCTTATATTCTACGTTTTTCAGTGCAACTCACTCATATACTATGTACTACACTGTGCGTTTCTTATATTCTAAGTTTTTCAGTACAACTCACTCATATACTATGTACTACACTGTGCGTTTCTTATATTCTAAGTTTTTCAGTGCAACACACTCATATACTATGTACTACACTGTGCGTTTCTTATATTCTAAGTTTTTAAGTGCAACTCACTCATATACTATGTACTACACTGTGCATTTCGTGTAATGCGGGTTTTTCATAAATTCTAAGTTTTTCAGTACAACTCACTCATATACTATGTACTACACTGTGCGTTTCTTATATTCTAAGTTTTTCAGTGCAACTCACTCATATACTATGTACTACACTGTGCGTTTCTTATATTCTAAGTTTTTCAGTGCAACACACTCATATACTATGTACTACACTGTGCGTTTCTTATATTCTAAGTTTTTCAGTGCAACTCACTCATATACTATGTACTACACAGTGCGTTTCTTATATTCTAAGTTTTTCAGTGCAACTCACTCATATACTATGTACTACACTTTGCGTTTCTTATATTCTAAGTTTTTCAGTGCAACTCACTCATATACTATGTACTACACTGTGCATTTCGTGTAATGCGGGTTTTTCATAAATTCTAAGTTTTTCAGTACAACTCACTCATATACTATGTACTACACTGTGCGTTTCTTATATTCTAAGTTTTTCTGTGCAACTCACTCATATACTATGTACTACACTGTGCGTTTCTTATATTCAAAATTTTTCAGTGCAACTCACTCATATACTATGTACTACACTGTGCGTTTCTTATATTCTAAGTTTTTCAGTGCAACTCACTCATATACTATGTACTACACTGTGCGTTTCTTATATTCTAAGTTTTTCAGTGCAACTCACTCATATACTATGTACTACACTGTGCGTTTCTTAAATTCTAAGTTTTTCAGTGCAACTCACTCATATACTATGTACTACACTGTGCGTTTCTTATATTCTAAGTTTTTCAGTGCAACTCACTCATATACTATGTACTACACTTTGCGTTTCTTATATTCTAAGTTTTTCAGTGCAACTCACTCATATACTATGTACTACACTGTGCGTTTCTTATATTCTAAGTTTTTCAGTGCAACTCACTCATAAACTATGTACTACACTGTGCGTTTCTTATATTCTAAGTTTTTCAGTGCAACTCACTCATATACTATGTACTACACTGTGCGTTTCTTATATTCTAAGTTTTTCAGTGCAACTCACTCATGTACTATGTACTACACTGTGCGTTTCTTATATTCTAAGTTTTTGAGTGCAACTCACTCATATACTATGTACTACACTGTGCGTTTCTTATATTCTAAGTTTTTCAGTGCAACTCACTCATATACTATGTACTACACTGTGCGTTTCTTATATTCTAAGTTTTTCAGTGCAACTCACTCATATACTATGTACTACACTGTGCGTTTCTTATATTCTAAGTTTTTCAGTGCAACTCACTCATATACTATGTACTACACTGTGCGTTTCTTAATTTCTAAGTTTTTCAGTGCAACTCACTCATATACTATGTACTACACTGTGCGTTTCTTATATTCTAAGTTTTTCAGTGCAACTCACTCATATACTATGTACTACATTGTGCGTTTCTTATATTCTAAGTTTTTCAGTGCAACTCACTCATATACTATGTACTACACTGTGCGTTTCTTATATTCTAAGTTTTTCAGTGCAACTCACTCATATACTATGTACTACACTGTGCGTTTCTTATATTCTAAGTTTTTCAGTGCAACTCACTCATATACTATGTACTACACTGTGCGTTTCTTATATTCTAAGTTTTTCAGTGCAACTCATTCATATACTATATACTACACTGTGCATTTCGTGTAATGCGGGTTTTTCAGTAAATTCTAAGTTTTTCAGTGCAACTCATTCATATACTATGTACTATACTGTGCGTTTCTTATATTCTAAGTTTTTCAGTGCAACTCACTCATATACTATGTACTACACTGTGCGTTTCTTATATTCTAAGTTTTTCAGTGCAACTCACTCATATACTATGTGCTACACTGTGCGTTTCTTATATTCTAAGTTTTTCAGTGCAACTCACTCATATACTATGTGCTACACTGTGCGTTTCTTATATTCTAAGTTTTTCAGTGCAACTCACTCATATACTATGTACTACACTGTGCGTTTCTTATATTCTAAGTTTTTCAGTGCAACTCACTCATATACTATGTACTACACTGTGCGTTTCTTATATTCTAAGTTTTTCAGTGCAACTCACTCATATACTATGTACTACACTGTGCGTTTCTTATATTCTAAGTTTTTCAGTGCAACTCACTCATATACTATGTACTACACTGTGCGTTTCTTATATTCTAAGTTTTTCAGTGCAACTCACTCATATACTATGTACTACACTGTGCGTTTCTTATATTCTAAGTTTTTCAGTGCAACTCACTCATATACTATGTACTACACTGTGCGTTTCTTATATTCTAAGATTTTCAGTGCAACTCACTCATATACTATGTACTACACTGTGCGTTTCTTATATTCTAAGTTTTTCAGTGCAACACACTCATATACTATGTACTACACTGTGCGTTTCTTATATTCTAAGTTTTTCAGTGCAACTCACTCATATACTATGTACTACACTGTGCGTTTCTTATATTCTAAGTTTTTCAGTGCAACTCACTCATATACTATGTACTACATTGTGCGTTTCTTATATTCTAATTTTTCAGTGCAACTCACTCATATACTATGTACTACACTGTGCATTTCGTGTAATGCGGGTTTTTCAGTAAATTCTAAGTTTTTCAGTACAACTCACTCATATACTATGTACTACACTGTGCGTTTCTTATATTCTAAGTTTTTCAGTGCAACTCACTCATATACTATGTACTACACTGTGCGTTTCTTATATTCAAAGTTTTTCAGTGCAACTCACTCATATACTATGTACTACACTGTGCGTTTCTTATATTCTAAGTTTTTCAGTGCAACTCACTCATATACTATGTACTACACTGTGCGTTTCTTAAATTCTAAGTTTTTCAGTGCAACTCACTCATATACTATGTACTACACTGTGCGTTTCTTGTATTCTAAGTTTTTCAGTGCAACTCACTCATGTACTATGTACTACACTGTGCGTTTCTTATATTCTAACTTTTTCAGTGCAACTCACTCATATACTATGTACTACACTGTGCGTTTCTTATATTCTAAGTTTTTCAGTGCAACTCACTCATATACTATGTACTACACTGTGCGTTTCTTATATTCTAAGTTTTTCAGTGCAACTCACTCATATACTATGTACTACACTGTGCGTTTCTTATATTCTAAGTTTTTCAGTGCAACTCACTCATATACTATGTACTACACTGTGCATTTCGTGTAATGCGGGTTTTTCAGTAAATTCTAAGTTTTTCAGTACAACTCACTCATATACTATGTACTACACTGTGCGTTTCTTATATTCTAAGTTTTTCAGTGCAACTCACTCATATACTATGTACTACACTGTGCGTTTCTTATATTCAAAGTTTTTCATTGCAACTCACTCATATACTATGTACTACACTGTGCGTTTCTTATATTCTAAGTTTTTCAGTGCAACTCACTCATATACTATGTACTACACTGTGCGTTTCTTATATTCTAAGTTTTTCAGTGCAACTCACTCACATACTATGTGCTACACTGTGCGTTTCTTATATTCTAAGTTTTTCAGTGCAACTCACTCATATACTATGTGCTACACTGTGCGTATCTTATATTCTAAGTTTTTCAGTGCAACTCACTCATATACTATGTGCTACACTGTGCGTTTCTTATATTCTAAGTTTTTCAGTGCAACTCACTCATATACTATGTGCTACACTGTGCGTTTCTTATATTCTAAGTTTTTCAGTGCAACTCACTCATATACTATGTACTACACTGTGCGTTTCTTATATTCTAAGTTTTTCAGTGCAACTCACTCATATACTATGTACTACACTGTGCGTTTCTTATATTCTAAGTTTTTCAGTGCAACTCACTCATATACTATGTACTACACTGTGTGTTTCTTATATTCTACGTTTTTCAGTGCAACTCACTCATATACTATGTACTACACTGTGCGTTTCTTATATTCTAAGTTTTTCAGTGCAACTCAGTCATATACTATGTACTACACTGTGCGTTTTTTATATTCTAAGTTTTTCAGTGCAACACACTCATATACTATGTACTACACTGTGCGTTTCTTATATTCTAAGTTTTTCAGTGCAACTCACTCATATACTATGTACTACACTGTGCATTTCGTGTAATGCGGGTTTTTCATAAATTCTAAGTTTTTCAGTACAACTCACTCATATACTATGTACTACACTGTGCGTTTCTTATATTCTAAGTTTTTCTGTGCAACTCACTCATATACTATGTACTACACTGTGCGTTTCTTATATTCAAAATTTTTCAGTGCAACTCACTCATATACTATGTACTACACTGTGCGTTTCTTATATTCTAAGTTTTTCAGTGCAACTCACTCATATACTATGTACTACACTGTGCGTTTCTTATATTCTAGGTTTTTCAGTGCAACTCACTCATATACTAGGTACTACACTGTGCGTTTCTTATATTCTAAGTTTTTCAGTGCAACTCACTCATATACTATGTACTACACTGTGCGTTTCTTATATTCTAAGTTTTTCAGTGCAACTCACTCATATACTATGTACTACACTGTGCGTTTCTTATATTCTAAGTTTTTCAGTGCAACTCACTCATATACTATGTACTACACTGTGCGTTTCTTATATTCTAAGTTTTTCAGTTCAACTCATTCATATACTATTTACTACACTGTGCATTTCGTGTAATGCGGGTTTTTCAGTAAATTCTAAGTTTTTCAGTGCAACTCACTCATATACTATGTACTACACTGTGCGTTTCTTATATTCTAAGTTTTTCAGTGCAACTCACTCATATACTATGTACTACACTGTGCGTTTCTTATATTCTAAGTTTTTCAGTGCAACTCACTCATATACTATGTACTACACTGTGCGTTTCTTATATTCTAAGTTTTTCAGTGCAACTCACTCATATACTATGTACTACACTGTGCGTTTCTTATATTCTAAGTTTTTCAGTGCAACTCACTCATATACTATGTACTACACTGTGCGTTTCTTATATTCTAAGTTTTTCAGTGCAACTCACTCATATACTATGTACTACACTGTGCGTTTCTTATATTCTAAGTTTTTCAGTGCAACTCACTCATATACTATGTACTACACTGTGCATTTCGTGTAATGCGGGTTTTTCAGTAAATTCTAAGTTTTTCAGTACAACTCACTCATATACTATGTACTACACTGTGCGTTTCTTATATTCTAAGTTTTTCAGTGCAACTCACTCATATACTATGTACTACACTGTGCGTTTCTTATATTCAAAGTTTTTCAGTGCAACTCACTCATATACTATGTACTACACTGTGCGTTTCTTATATTCTAAGTTTTTCAGTGCAACTCACTCATATACTATGTACTACACTGTGCGTTTCTTATATTCTAAGTTTTTCAGTGCAACTCACTCATATACTATGTGCTACACTGTGCGTTTCTTATATTCTAAGTTTTTCAGTGCAACTCACTCATATACTATGTACTACACTGTGCGTATCTTATATTCTAAGTTTTTCAGTGCAACTCACTCATATACTATGTGCTACACTGTGCGTTTCTTATATTCTAAGTTTTTCAGTGCAACTCACTCATATACTATGTACTACACTGTGCGTTTCTTATATTCAAAGTTTTTCAGTGCAACTCACTCATATACTATGTACTACACTGTGCGTTTCTTATATTCTAAGTTTTTCAGTGCAACTCACTCATATACTATGTACTACACTGTGCGTTTCTTATATTCTAAGTTTTTCAGTGCAACTCACTCATATACTATGTGCTACACTGTGCGTTTCTTATATTCTAAGTTTTTCAGTGCAACTCACTCATATACTATGTACTACACTGTGCGTTTCTTATATTCTAAGTTTTTCAGTGCAACTCATTCATATACTATATACTACACTGTGCATTTCGTGTAATGCGGGTTTTTCAGTAAATTCTAAGTTTTTCAGTGCAACTCATTCATATACTATGTACTATACTGTGCGTTTCTTATATTCTAAGTTTTTCAGTGCAACTCACTCATATACTATGTACTACACTGTGCGTTTCTTATATTCTAAGTTTTTCAGTGCAACTCACTCATATACTATGTGCTACACTGTGCGTTTCTTATATTCTAAGTTTTTCAGTGCAACTCACTCATATACTATGTGCTACACTGTGCGTTTCTTATATTCTAAGTTTTTCAGTGCAACTCACTCATATACTATGTACTACACTGTGCGTTTCTTATATTCTAAGTTTTTCAGTGCAACTCACTCATATACTATGTACTACACTGTGCGTTTCTTATATTCTAAGTTTTTCAGTGCAACTCACTCATATACTATGTACTACACTGTGCGTTTCTTATATTCTAAGTTTTTCAGTGCAACTCACTCATATACTATGTACTACACTGTGCGTTTCTTATATTCTAAGTTTTTCAGTGCAACTCACTCATATACTATGTACTACACTGTGCGTTTCTTATATTCTAAGTTTTTCAGTGCAACTCACTCATATACTATGTACTACACTGTGCGTTTCTTATATTCTAAGATTTTCAGTGCAACTCACTCATATACTATGTACTACACTGTGCGTTTCTTATATTCTAAGTTTTTCAGTGCAACACACTCATATACTATGTACTACACTGTGCGTTTCTTATATTCTAAGTTTTTCAGTGCAACTCACTCATATACTATGTACTACACTGTGCGTTTCTTATATTCTAAGTTTTTCAGTGCAACTCACTCATATACTATGTACTACATTGTGCGTTTCTTATATTCTAATTTGTCAGTGCAACTCACTCATATACTATGTACTACACTGTGCATTTCGTGTAATGCGGGTTTTTCAGTAAATTCTAAGTTTTTCAGTACAACTCACTCATATACTATGTACTACACTGTGCGTTTCTTATATTCTAAGTTTTTCAGTGCAACTCACTCATATACTATGTACTACACTGTGCGTTTCTTATATTCAAAGTTTTTCAGTGCAACTCACTCATATACTATGTACTACACTGTGCGTTTCTTATATTCTAAGTTTTTCAGTGCAACTCACTCATATACTATGTACTACACTGTGCGTTTCTTATATTCTAAGTTTTTCAGTGCAACTCACTCATATACTATGTACTACACTGTGCGTTTCTTAAATTCTAAGTTTTTCAGTGCAACTCACTCATATACTATGTACTACACTGTGCGTTTCTTATATTCTAGGTTTTTCAGTGCAACTCACTCATATACTATGTACTACACTGTGCGTTTCTTATATTCTAAGTTTTTCAGTGCAACTCACTCATATACTATGTACTACACTGTGCGTTTCATATATTCTAAGTTTTTCAGTGCAACTCACTCATATACTATGTACTACACTGTGCGTTTCTTATATTCTAAGTTTTTCAGTGCAACTCACTCATATACTATGTACTACACTGTGCGTTTCTCATATTCTAAGTTTTTCAGTTCAACTCATTCATATACTATGTACTACACTGTGCATTTCGTGTAATGCGGGTTTTTCAGTAAATTCTAAGTTTTTCAGTGCAACTCACTCATATACTATGTACTACACTGTGCGTTTCTTATATTCTAAGTTTTTCAGTGCAACTCACTCATATACTATGTACTACACTGTGCGTTTCTTGTATTCTAAGTTTTTCAGTGCAACTCACTCATATACTATGTACTACACTGTGCGTTTCTTATATTCTAATTTTTCAGTGCAACTCACTCATATACTATGTACTACACTGTGCGTTTCTTATATTCTAAGTTTTTCAGTGCAACCCACTCATATACTATGTACTACACTGTGCGTTTCTTATATTCTAAGTTTTTCAGTGCAACTCACTCATATACTATGTACTACACTGTGCGTTTCTTATATTCTAAGTTTTTCAGTGCAACTCACTCATATACTATGTACTACACTGTGCATTTCGTGTAATGCGGGTTTTTCAGTAAATTCTAAGTTTTTCAGTACAACTCACTCATATACTATGTACTACACTGTGCGTTTCTTATATTCTAAGTTTTTCAGTGCAACTCACTCATATACTATGTACTACACTGTGCGTTTCTTATATTCAAAGTTTTTCAGTGCAACTCACTCATATACTATGTACTACACTGTGCGTTTCTTATATTCTAAGTTTTTCAGTGCAACTCACTCATATACTATGTACTACACTGTGCGTTTCTTATATTCTAAGTTTTTCAGTGCAACTCACTCATATACTATGTGCTACACTGTGCGTTTCTTATATTCTAAGTTTTTCAGTGCAACTCACTCATATACTATGTGCTACACTGTGCGTATCTTATATTCTAAGTTTTTCAGTGCAACTCACTCATATACTATGTGCTACACTGTGCGTTTCTTATATTCTAAGTTTTTCAGTGCAACTCACTCATATACTATGTGCTACACTGTGCGTTTCTTATATTCTAAGTTTTTCAGTGCAACTCACTCATATACTATGTACTACACTGTGCGTTTCTTATATTCTAAGTTTTTCAGTGCAACTCACTCATATACTATGTACTACACTGTGCGTTTCTTATATTCTAAGTTTTTCAGTGCAACTCACTCATATACTATGTACTACACTGTGCGTTTCTTATATTCTAAGTTTTTCAGTGCAACTCACTCATATACTATGTACTACATTGTGCGTTTCTTATATTCTAATTTGTCAGTGCAACTCACTCATATACTATGTACTACACTGTGCATTTCGTGTAATGCGGGTTTTTCAGTAAATTCTAAGTTTTTCAGTACAACTCACTCATATACTATGTACTACACTGTGCGTTTCTTATATTCTAAGTTTTTCAGTGCAACTCACTCATATACTATGTACTACACTGTGCGTTTCTTATATTCAAAGTTTTTCAGTGCAACTCACTCATATACTATGTACTACACTGTGCGTTTCTTATATTCTAAGTTTTTCAGTGCAACTCACTCATATACTATGTACTACACTGTGCGTTTCTTATATTCTAAGTTTTTCAGTGCAACTCACTCATATACTATGTACTACACTGTGCGTTTCTTAAATTCTAAGTTTTTCAGTGCAACTCACTCATATACTATGTACTACACTGTGCGTTTCTTATATTCTAGGTTTTTCAGTGCAACTCACTCATATACTATGTACTACACTGTGCGTTTCTTATATTCTAAGTTTTTCAGTGCAACTCACTCATATACTATGTACTACACTGTGCGTTTCATATATTCTAAGTTTTTCAGTGCAACTCACTCATATACTATGTACTACACTGTGCGTTTCTTATATTCTAAGTTTTTCAGTGCAACTCACTCATATACTATGTACTACACTGTGCGTTTCTCATATTCTAAGTTTTTCAGTTCAACTCATTCATATACTATGTACTACACTGTGCATTTCGTGTAATGCGGGTTTTTCAGTAAATTCTAAGTTTTTCAGTGCAACTCACTCATATACTATGTACTACACTGTGCGTTTCTTATATTCTAAGTTTTTCAGTGCAACTCACTCATATACTATGTACTACACTGTGCGTTTCTTGTATTCTAAGTTTTTCAGTGCAACTCACTCATATACTATGTACTACACTGTGCGTTTCTTATATTCTAATTTTTCAGTGCAACTCACTCATATACTATGTACTACACTGTGCGTTTCTTATATTCTAAGTTTTTCAGTGCAACTCACTCATATACTATGTACTACACTGTGCGTTTCTTATATTCTAAGTTTTTCAGTGCAACTCACTCATATACTATGTACTACACTGTGCGTTTCTTATATTCTAAGTTTTTCAGTGCAACTCACTCATATACTATGTACTACACTGTGCATTTCGTGTAATGCGGGTTTTTCAGTAAATTCTAAGTTTTTCAGTACAACTCACTCATATACTATGTACTACACTGTGCGTTTCTTATATTCTAAGTTTTTCAGTGCAACTCACTCATATACTATGTACTACACTGTGCGTTTCTTATATTCAAAGTTTTTCAGTGCAACTCACTCATATACTATGTACTACACTGTGCGTTTCTTATATTCTAAGTTTTTCAGTGCAACTCACTCATATACTATGTACTACACTGTGCGTTTCTTATATTCTAAGTTTTTCAGTGCAACTCACTCATATACTATGTGCTACACTGTGCGTTTCTTATATTCTAAGTTTTTCAGTGCAACTCACTCATATACTATGTGCTACACTGTGCGTATCTTATATTCTAAGTTTTTCAGTGCAACTCACTCATATACTATGTGCTACACTGTGCGTTTCTTATATTCTAAGTTTTTCAGTGCAACTCACTCATATACTATGTGCTACACTGTGCGTTTCTTATATTCTAAGTTTTTCAGTGCAACTCACTCATATACTATGTACTACACTGTGCGTTTCTTATATTCTAAGTTTTTCAGTGCAACTCACTCATATACTATGTACTACACTGTGCGTTTCTTATATTCTAAGTTTTTCAGTGCAACTCACTCATATACTATGTACTACACTGTGTGTTTCTTATATTCTACGTTTTTCAGTGCAACTCACTCATATACTATGTACTACACTGTGCGTTTCTTATATTCTAAGTTTTTCAGTGCAACTCACTCATATACTATGTACTACACTGTGCGTTTTTTATATTCTAAGTTTTTCAGTGCAACACACTCATATACTATGTACTACACTGTGCGTTTCTTATATTCTAAGTTTTTCAGTGCAACTCACTCATATACTATGTACTACACTGTGCATTTCGTGTAATGCGGGTTTTTCATAAATTCTAAGTTTTTCAGTACAACTCACTCATATACTATGTACTACACTGTGCGTTTCTTATATTCTAAGTTTTTCAGTGCAACTCACTCATATACTATGTACTACACTGTGCGTTTCTTATATTCTAAGTTTTTCAGTGCAACACACTCATATACTATGTACTACACTGTGCGTTTCTTATATTCTAAGTTTTTCAGTGCAACTCACTCATATACTATGTACTACACTGTGCGTTTCTTATATTCTAAGTTTTTCAGTGCAACTCACTCATATACTATGTACTACACTTTGCGTTTCTTATATTCTAAGTTTTTCAGTGCAACTCACTCATATACTATGTACTACACTGTGCATTTCGTGTAATGCGGGTTTTTCATAAATTCTAAGTTTTTCAGTACAACTCACTCATATACTATGTACTACACTGTGCGTTTCTTATATTCTAAGTTTTTCTGTGCAACTCACTCATATACTATGTACTACACTGTGCGTTTCTTATATTCAAAATTTTTCAGTGCAACTCACTCATATACTATGTACTACACTGTGCGTTTTTTATATTCTAGGTTTTTCAGTGCAACTCACTCATATACTATGTACTACACTGTGCGTTTCTTATATTCTAAGTTTTTCAGTGCAACTCACTCATATACTATGTACTACACTGTGCGTTTCTTATATTCTAAGTTTTTCAGTGCAACTCACTCATATACTATGTACTACACTGTGCGTTTCTTATATTCTAAGTTTTTCAGTGCAACTCACTCATATACTATGTACTACACTGTGCGTTTCTTATATTCTAAGTTTTTCAGTTCAACTCATTCATATACTATGTACTACACTGTGCATTTCGTGTAATGCGGGTTTTTCAGTAAATTCTAAGTTTTTCAGTGCAACTCACTCATATATTATGTACTACACTGTGCGTTTCTTATATTCTAAGTTTTTCAGTGCAACTCACTCATATACTATGTACTACACTGTGCGTTTCTTATATTCTAAGTTTTTCAGTGCAACTCACTCATATACTATGTACTACACTGTGCGTTTCTTATATTCTAACTTTTTCAGTGCAACTCACTCATATACTATGTACTACACTGTGCGTTTCTTATATTCTAAGTTTTTCAGTGCAACTCACTCATATACTATGTACTACACTGTGCGTTTCTTATATTCTAAGTTTTTCAGTGCAACTCACTCATATACTATGTACTACACTGTGCGTTTCTTATATTCAAAGTTTTTCAGTGCAACTCACTCATATACTATGTGCTACACTGTGCGTTTCTTATATTCTAAGTTTTTCAGTGCAACTCACTCATATACTATGTGCTACACTGTGCGTATCTTATATTCTAAGTTTTTCAGTGCAACTCACTCATATACTATGTGCTACACTGTGCGTTTCTTATATTCTAAGTTTTTCAGTGCAACTCACTCATATACTATGTGCTACACTGTGCGTTTCTTATATTCTAAGTTTTTCAGTGCAACTCACTCATATACTATGTACTACACTGTGCGTTTCTTATATTCTAAGTTTTTCAGTGCAACTCACTCATATACTATGTACTACACTGTGCATTTCGTGTAATGCGGGTTTTTCATAAATTCTAAGTTTTTCAGTACAACTCACTCATATACTATGTACTACACTGTGCGTTTCTTATATTCTAAGTTTTTCAGTGCAACTCACTCATATACTATGTACTACACTGTGCGTTTCTTATATTCTAAGTTTTTCAGTGCAACACACTCATATACTATGTACTACACTGTGCGTTTCTTATATTCTAAGTTTTTCAGTGCAACTCACTCATATACTATGTACTACACTGTGCGTTTCTTATATTCTAAGTTTTTCAGTGCAACTCACTCATATACTATGTACTACACTTTGCGTTTCTTATATTCTAAGTTTTTCAGTGCAACTCACTCATATACTATGTACTACACTGTGCATTTCGTGTAATGCGGGTTTTTCATAAATTCTAAGTTTTTCAGTACAACTCACTCATATACTATGTACTACACTGTGCGTTTCTTATATTCTAAGTTTTTCTGTGCAACTCACTCATATACTATGTACTACACTGTGCGTTTCTTATATTCAAAATTTTTCAGTGCAACTCACTCATATACTATGTACTACACTGTGCGTTTTTTATATTCTAGGTTTTTCAGTGCAACTCACTCATATACTATGTACTACACTGTGCGTTTCTTATATTCTAAGTTTTTCAGTGCAACTCACTCATATACTATGTACTACACTGTGCGTTTCTTATATTCTAAGTTTTTCAGTTCAACTCATTCATATACTATGTACTACACTGTGCATTTCGTGTAATGCGGGTTTTTCAGTAAATTCTAAGTTTTTCAGTGCAACTCACTCATATATTATGTACTACACTGTGCGTTTCTTATATTCTAAGTTTTTCAGTGCAACTCACTCATATACTATGTACTACACTGTGCGTTTCTTATATTCTAAGTTTTTCAGTGCAACTCACTCATATACTATGTACTACACTGTGCGTTTCTTATATTCTAACTTTTTCAGTGCAACTCACTCATATACTATGTACTACACTGTGCGTTTCTTATATTCTAAGTTTTTCAGTGCAACTCACTCATATACTATGTACTACACTGTGCGTTTCTTATATTCTAAGTTTTTCAGTGCAACTCACTCATATACTATGTACTACACTGTGCGTTTCTTATATTCAAAGTTTTTCAGTGCAACTCACTCATATACTATGTGCTACACTGTGCGTTTCTTATATTCTAAGTTTTTCAGTGCAACTCACTCATATACTATGTGCTACACTGTGCGTATCTTATATTCTAAGTTTTTCAGTGCAACTCACTCATATACTATGTGCTACACTGTGCGTTTCTTATATTCTAAGTTTTTCAGTGCAACTCACTCATATACTATGTGCTACACTGTGCGTTTCTTATATTCTAAGTTTTTCAGTGCAACTCACTCATATACTATGTACTACACTGTGCGTTTCTTATATTCTAAGTTTTTCAGTGCAACTCACTCATATACTATGTACTACACTGTGCATTTCGTGTAATGCGGGTTTTTCATAAATTCTAAGTTTTTCAGTACAACTCACTCATATACTATGTACTACACTGTGCGTTTCTTATATTCTAAGTTTTTCAGTGCAACTCACTCATATACTATGTACTACACTGTGCGTTTCTTATATTCTAAGTTTTTCAGTGCAACACACTCATATACTATGTACTACACTGTGCGTTTCTTATATTCTAAGTTTTTCAGTGCAACTCACTCATATACTATGTACTACACTGTGCGTTTCTTATATTCTAAGTTTTTCAGTGCAACTCACTCATATACTATGTACTACACTTTGCGTTTCTTATATTCTAAGTTTTTCAGTGCAACTCACTCATATACTATGTACTACACTGTGCATTTCGTGTAATGCGGGTTTTTCATAAATTCTAAGTTTTTCAGTACAACTCACTCATATACTATGTACTACACTGTGCGTTTCTTATATTCTAAGTTTTTCTGTGCAACTCACTCATATACTATGTACTACACTGTGCGTTTCTTATATTCAAAATTTTTCAGTGCAACTCACTCATATACTATGTACTACACTGTGCGTTTTTTATATTCTAGGTTTTTCAGTGCAACTCACTCATATACTATGTACTACACTGTGCGTTTCTTATATTCTAAGTTTTTCAGTGCAACTCACTCATATACTATGTACTACACTGTGCGTTTATTATATTCTAAGTTTTTCAGTGCAACTCACTCATATACTATGTACTACACTGTGCGTTTCTTATATTCTAAGTTTTTCAGTGCAACTCACTCATATACTATGTACTACACTGTGCGTTTCTTATATTCTAAGTTTTTCAGTGCAACTCATTCATATACTATGTACTACACTGTGCATTTCGTGTAATGCGGGTTTTTCAGTAAATTCTAAGTTTTTCAGTGCAACTCACTCATATACTATGTACTACACTGTGCGTTTCTTATATTCTAAGTTTTTCAGTTCAACTCATTCATATACTATGTACTACACTGTGCATTTCGTGTAATGCGGGTTTTTCAGTAAATTCTAAGTTTTTCAGTACAACTCACTCATATACTATGTACTACACTGTGCGTTTCTTATATTCTAAGTTTTTCAGTGCAACTCACTCATATACTATGTACTACACTGTGCGTTTCTTATATTCAAAGTTTTTCAGTGCAACTCACTCATATACTATGTACTACACTGTGCGTTTCTTATATTCTAAGTTTTTCAGTGCAACTCACTCATATACTATGTACTACACTGTGCGTTTCTTATATTCTAAGTTTTTCAGTGCAACTCACTCATATACTATGTGCTACACTGTGCGTTTCTTATATTCTAAGTTTTTCAGTGCAACTCACTCATATACTATGTACTACACTGTGCGTTTCTTATATTCTAAGTTTTTCAGTGCAACTCACTCATATACTATGTGCTACACTGTGCGTATCTTATATTCTAAGTTTTTCAGTGCAACTCACTCATATACTATGTGCTACACTGTGCGTTTCTTATATTCTAAGTTTTTCAGTGCAACTCACTCATATACTATGTGCTACACTGTGCGTTTCTTATATTCTAAGTTTTTCAGTGCAACTCACTCATATACTATGTACTACACTGTGCGTTTCTTATATTCTAAGTTTTTCAGTGCAACTCACTCATATACTATGTACTACACTGTGCGTTTCTTATATTCTAAGTTTTTCAGTGCAACTCACTCATATACTATGTACTACACTGTGAGTTTCTTATATTCTACGTTTTTCAGTGCAACTCACTCATATACTATGTACTACACTGTGCGTTTCTTATATTCTAAGTTTTTCAGTGCAACTCACTCATATACTCTGTACTACACTGTGCGTTTCTTATATTCTAAGTTTTTCAGTGCAACACACTCATATACTATGTACTACACTGTGCGTTTCTTATATTCTAAGTTTTTCAGTGCAACTCACTCATATACTATGTACTACACTGTGCATTTCGTGTAATGCGGGTTTTTCATAAATTCTAAGTTTTTCAGTACAACTCACTCATATACTATGTACTACACTGTGCGTTTCTTATATTCTAAGTTTTTCAGTGCAACTCACTCATATACTATGTACTACACTGTGCGTTTCTTATATTCTAAGTTTTTCAGTGCAACACACTCATATACTATGTACTACACTGTGCGTTTCTTATATTCTAAGTTTTTCAGTGCAACTCACTCATATACTATGTACTACACTGTGCGTTTCTTATATTCTAAGTTTTTCAGTGCAACTCACTCATATACTATGTACTACACTTTGCGTTTCTTATATTCTAAGTTTTTCAGTGCAACTCACTCATATACTATGTACTATACTGTGCATTTCGTGTAATGCGGGTTTTTCATAAATTCTAAGTTTTTCAGTACAACTCACTCATATACTATGTACTACACTGTGCGTTTCTTATATTCTAAGTTTTTCTGTGCAACTCACTCATATACTATGTACTACACTGTGCGTTTCTTATATTCAAAATTTTTCAGTGCAACTCACTCATATACTATGTACTACACTGTGCGTTTCTTATATTCTAAGTTTTTCAGTGCAACTCACTCATATACTATGTACTACACTGTGCGTTTCTTATATTCTAAGTTTTTCAGTGCAACTCACTCATATACTATGTACTACACTGTGCGTTTCTTATATTCTAAGTTTTTCAGTACAACTCACTCATATACTATGTACTACACTGTGCGTTTCTTATATTCTAAGTTTTTCTGTGCAACTCACTCATATACTATGTACTACACTGTGAGTTTCTTATATTCAAAATTTTTCAGTGCAACTCACTCATATACTATGTACTACACTGTGCGTTTCTTATATTCTAAGTTTTTCAGTGCAACTCACTCATATACTATGTACTACACTGTGCGTTTCTTATATTCTAAGTTTTTCAGTGCAACTCACTCATATACTATGTACTACACTGTGCGTTTCTTATATTCTAAGTTTTTCAGTGCAACTCACTCATATACTATGTACTACACTGTGCGTTTCTTATATTCTAAGTTTTTCAGTGCAACTCACTCATATACTATGTACTACACTGTGCGTTTCTTATATTCTAAGTTTTTCAGTGCAACTCACTCATATACTATGTACTACACTGTGCGTTTCTTATATTCTAAGTTTTTCAGTTCAACTCATTCATATACTATGTACTACACTGTGCATTTCGTGTAATGCGGGTTTTTCAGTAAATTCTAAGTTTTTCAGTGCAACTCACTCATATACTATGTACTACACTGTGCGTTTCTTATATTCTAAGTTTTTCAGTGCAACTCACTCATATACTATGTACTACACTGTGCGTTTCTTATATTCTAAGTTTTTCAGTGCAACTCACTCATATACTATGTACTACACTGTGCGTTTCTTATATTCTAACTTTTTCAGTGCAACTCACTCATATACTATGTACTACACTGTGCGTTTCTTATATTCTAAGTTTTTCAGTGCAACTCACTCATATACTATGTACTACACTGTGCGTTTCTTATATTCTAAGTTTTTCAGTGCAACTCACTCATATACTATGTACTACACTGTGCGTTTCTTATATTCTAAGTTTTTCAGTGCAACTCACTCATATACTATGTACTACACTGTGCATTTCGTGTAATGCGGGTTTTTCAGTAAATTCTAAGTTTTTCAGTACAACTCACTCATATACTATGTACTACACTGTGCGTTTCTTATATTCTAAATTTTTCAGTGCAACTCACTCATATACTATGTACTACACTGTGCGTTTCTTATATTCAAAGTTTTTCAGTGCAACTCACTCATATACTATGTACTACACTGTGCGTTTCTTATATTCTAAGTTTTTCAGTGCAACTCACTCATATACTATGTACTACACTGTGCGTTTCTTATATTCTAAGTTTTTCAGTGCAACTCACTCATATACTATGTGCTACACTGTGCGTTTCTTATATTCTAAGTTTTTCAGTGCAACTCACTCATATACTATGTGCTACACTGTGCGTATCTTATATTCTAAGTTTTTCAGTGCAACTCACTCATATACTATGTGCTACACTGTGCGTTTCTTATATTCTAAGTTTTTCAGTGCAACTCACTCATATACTATGTGCTACACTGTGCGTTTCTTATATTCTAAGTTTTTCAGTGCAACTCACTCATATACTATGTACTACACTGTGCGTTTCTTATATTCTAAGTTTTTCAGTGCAACTCACTCATATACTATGTACTACACTGTGCGTTTCTTATATTCTAAGTTTTTCAGTGCAACTCACTCATATACTATGTACTACACTGTGAGTTTCTTATATTCTACGTTTTTCAGTGCAACTCACTCATATACTATGTACTACACTGTGCGTTTCTTATATTCTAAGTTTTTCAGTACAACTCACTCCTATACTATGTACTACACTGTGCGTTTCTTATATTCTAAGTTTTTCAGTGCAACACACTCATATACTATGTACTACACTGTGCGTTTCTTATATTCTAAGTTTTTCAGTGCAACTCACTCATATACTATGTACTACACTGTGCATTTCGTGTAATGCGAGTTTTCATAAATTCTAAGTTTTTCAGTACAACTCACTCATATACTATGTACTACACTGTGCGTTTCTTATATTCTAAGTTTTTCAGTGCAACTCACTCATATACTATGTACTACACTGTGCGTTTCTTATATTCAAAGTTTTTCAGTGCAACTCACTCATATACTATGTACTACACTGTGCGTTTCTTATATTCTAAGTTTTTCAGTGCAACTCACTCATATACTATGTACTACACTGTGCGTTTCTTATATTCTAAGTTTTTCAGTGCAACTCACTCATATACTATGTACTACACTGTGCGTTTCTTAAATTCTAAGTTTTTCAGTGCAACTCACTCATATACTATGTACTACACTGTGCGTTTCTTATATTCTAGGTTTTTCAGTGCAACTCACTCATATACTATGTACTACACTGTGCGTTTCTTATATTCTAAGTTTTTCAGTGCAACTCACTCATATACTATGTACTACACTGTGCGTTTCATATATTCTAAGTTTTTCAGTGCAACTCACTCATATACTATGTACTACACTGTGCGTTTCTTATATTCTAAGTTTTTCAGTGCAACTCACTCATATACTATGTACTACACTGTGCGTTTCTTATATTCTAAGTTTTTCAGTTCAACTCATTCATATACTATGTACTACACTGTGCATTTCGTGTAATGCGGGTTTTTCAGTAAATTCTAAGTTTTTCAGTGCAACTCACTCATATACTATGTACTACACTGTGCGTTTCTTATATTCTAAGTTTTTCAGTGCAACTCACTCATATGCTATGTACTACACTGTGCGTTTCTTGTATTCTAAGTTTTTCAGTGCAACTCACTCATATACTATGTACTACACTGTGCATTTCGTGTAATGCGGGTTTTTCAGTAAATTCTAAGTTTTTCAGTACAACTCACTCATATACTATGTACTACACTGTGCGTTTCTTATATTCTAAGTTTTTCAGTGCAACTCACTCATATACTATGTACTACACTGTGAGTTTCTTATATTCTACGTTTTTCAGTGCAACTCACTCATATACTATGTACTACACTGTGCGTTTCTTATATTCTAAGTTTTTCAGTACAACTCACTCCTATACTATGTACTACACTGTGCGTTTCTTATATTCTAAGTTTTTCAGTGCAACACACTCATATACTATGTACTACACTGTGCGTTTCTTATATTCTAAGTTTTTCAGTGCAACTCACTCATATACTATGTACTACACTGTGCATTTCGTGTAATGCGAGTTTTCATAAATTCTAAGTTTTTCAGTACAACTCACTCATATACTATGTACTACACTGTGCGTTTCTTATATTCTAAGTTTTTCAGTGCAACTCACTCATATACTATGTACTACACTGTGCGTTTCTTATATTCAAAGTTTTTCAGTGCAACTCACTCATATACTATGTACTACACTGTGCGTTTCTTATATTCTAAGTTTTTCAGTGCAACTCACTCATATACTATGTACTACACTGTGCGTTTCTTATATTCTAAGTTTTTCAGTGCAACTCACTCATATACTATGTACTACACTGTGCGTTTCTTAAATTCTAAGTTTTTCAGTGCAACTCACTCATATACTATGTACTACACTGTGCGTTTCTTATATTCTAGGTTTTTCAGTGCAACTCACTCATATACTATGTACTACACTGTGCGTTTCTTATATTCTAAGTTTTTCAGTGCAACTCACTCATATACTATGTACTACACTGTGCGTTTCATATATTCTAAGTTTTTCAGTGCAACTCACTCATATACTATGTACTACACTGTGCGTTTCTTATATTCTAAGTTTTTCAGTGCAACTCACTCATATACTATGTACTACACTGTGCGTTTCTTATATTCTAAGTTTTTCAGTTCAACTCATTCATATACTATGTACTACACTGTGCATTTCGTGTAATGCGGGTTTTTCAGTAAATTCTAAGTTTTTCAGTGCAACTCACTCATATACTATGTACTACACTGTGCGTTTCTTATATTCTAAGTTTTTCAGTGCAACTCACTCATATGCTATGTACTACACTGTGCGTTTCTTGTATTCTAAGTTTTTCAGTGCAACTCACTCATATACTATGTACTACACTGTGCGTTTCTTATATTCTAACTTTTTCAGTGCAACTCACTCATATACTATGTACTACACTGTGCGTTTCTTATATTCTAAGTTTTTCAGTGCAACTCACTCATATACTATGTACTACACTGTGCGTTTCTTATATTCTAAGTTTTTCAGTGCAACTCACTCATATACTATGTACTACACTGTGCGTTTCTTATATTCTAAGTTTTTCAGTGCAACTCACTCATATACTATGTACTACACTGTGCATTTCGTGTAATGCGGGTTTTTCAGTAAATTCTAAGTTTTTCAGTACAACTCACTCATATACTATGTACTACACTGTGCGTTTCTTATATTCTAAGTTTTTCAGTGCAACTCACTCATATACTATGTACTACACTGTGCGTTTCTTATATTCAAAGTTTTTCAGTGCAACTCACTCATATACTATGTACTACACTGTGCGTTTCTTATATTCTAAGTTTTTCAGTGCAACTCACTCATATACTATGTACTACACTGTGCGTTTCTTATATTCTAAGTTTTTCAGTGCAACTCACTCATATACTATGTGCTACACTGTGCGTTTCTTATATTCTAAGTTTTTCAGTGCAACTCACTCATATACTATGTGCTACACTGTGCGTATCTTATATTCTAAGTTTTTCAGTGCAACTCACTCATATACTATGTGCTACACTGTGCGTTTCTTATATTCTAAGTTTTTCAGTGCAACTCACTCATATACTATGTGCTACACTGTGCGTTTCTTATATTCTAAGTTTTTCAGTGCAACTCACTCATATACTATGTACTACACTGTGCGTTTCTTATATTCTAAGTTTTTCAGTGCAACTCACTCATATACTATGTACTACACTGTGCGTTTCTTATATTCTAAGTTTTTCAGTGCAACTCACTCATATACTATGCACTACACTGTGCATTTCGTGTAATGCGGGTTTTTCATAAATTCTAAGTTTTTCAGTACAACTCACTCATATACTATGTACTACACTGTGCGTTTCTTATATTCTAAGTTTTTCAGTGCAACTCACTCATATACTATGTACTACACTGTGCGTTTCTTATATTCTAAGTTTTTCAGTGCAACACACTCATATACTATGTACTACACTGTGCGTTTCTTATATTCTAAGTTTTTCAGTGCAACTCACTCATATACTATGTACTACACTGTGCGTTTCTTATATTCTAAGTTTTTCAGTGCAACTCACTCATATACTATGTACTACACTTTGCGTTTCTTATATTCTAAGTTTTTCAGTGCAACTCACTCATATACTATGTACTACACTGTGCATTTCGTGTAATGCGGGTTTTTCATAAATTCTAAGTTTTTCAGTACAACTCACTCATATACTATGTACTACACTGTGCGTTTCTTATATTCTAAGTTTTTCTGTGCAACTCACTCATATACTATGTACTACACTGTGCGTTTCTTATATTCAAAATTTTTCAGAGCAACTCACTCATATACTATGTACTACACTGTGCGTTTTTTATATTCTAGGTTTTTCAATGCAACTCACTCATATACTATGTACTACACTGTGCGTTTCTTATATTCTAAGTTTTTCAGTGCAACTCACTCATATACTATGTACTACACTGTGCGTTTCTTATATTCTAAGTTTTTCAGTGCAACTCACTCATATACTATGTACTACACTGTGAGTTTCTTATATTCTACGTTTTTCAGTGCAACTCACTCATATACTATGTACTACACTGTGCGTTTCTTATATTCTAAGTTTTTCAGTACAACTCACTCATATACTATGTACTACACTGTGCGTTTCTTATATTCTAAGTTTTTCAGTGCAACACACTCATATACTATGTACTACACTGTGCGTTTCTTATATTCTAAGTTTTTCAGTGCAACTCACTCATATACTATGTACTACACTGTGCGTTTCTTATATTCTAAGTTTTTCAGTGCAACTCACTCATATACTATGTACTACACTGTGCGTTTCTTATATTCTAAGTTTTTCAGTTCAACTCATTCATATACTATGTACTACACTGTGCATTTCGTGTAATGCGGGTTTTTCAGTAAATTCTAAGTTTTTCAGTGCAACTCACTCATATATTATGTACTACACTGTGCGTTTCTTATATTCTAAGTTTTTCAGTGCAACTCACTCATATACTATGTACTACACTGTGCGTTTCTTATATTCTAAGTTTTTCAGTGCAACTCACTCATATACTATGTACTACACTGTGCGTTTCTTATATTCTAACTTTTTCAGTGCAACACACTCATATACTATGTACTACACTGTGCGTTTCTTATATTCTAAGTTTTTCAGTGCAACTCACTCATATACTATGTACTACACTGTGCGTTTCTTATATTCTAAGTTTTTCAGTGCAACTCACTCATATACTATGTGCTACACTGTGCGTTTCTTATATTCAAAGTTTTTCAGTGCAACTCACTCATATACTATGTGCTACACTGTGCGTTTCTTATATTCTAAGTTTTTCAGTGCAACTCACTCATATACTATGTGCTACACTGTGCGTTTCTTATATTCTAAGTTTTTCAGTGCAACTCACTCATATACTATGTACTACACTGTGCGTTTCTTATATTCTAAGTTTTTCAGTGCAACTCACTCATATACTATGTACTACACTGTGCGTTTCTTATATTCTAAGTTTTTCAGTGCAACTCACTCATATACTATGTACTACACTGTGCGTTTCTTATATTCTAACTTTTTCAGTGCAACTCACTCATATACTATGTGCTACACTGTGCGTTTCTTATATTCTAAGTTTTTCAGTGCAACTCACTCATATACTATGTGCTACACTGTGCGTATCTTATATTCTAAGTTTTTCAGTGCAACTCACTCATATACTATGTGCTACACTGTGCGTTTCTTATATTCTAAGTTTTTCACTGCAACTCACTCATATACTATGTGCTACACTGTGCGTTTCTTATATTCTAAGTTTTTCAGTGCAACTCACTCATATACTATGTACTACACTGTGTGTTTCTTATATTCTACGTTTTTCAGTGCAACTCACTCATATACTATGTACTACACTGTGCGTTTCTTATATTCTAAGTTTTTCAGTGCAACTCACTCATATACTATGTACTACACTGTGCGTTTTTTATATTCTAAGTTTTTCAGTGCAACACACTCATATACTATGTACTACACTGTGCGTTTCTTATATTCTAAGTTTTTCAGTGCAACTCACTCATATACTATGCACTACACTGTGCATTTCGTGTAATGCGGGTTTTTCATAAATTCTAAGTTTTTCAGTACAACTCACTCATATACTATGTACTACACTGTGCGTTTCTTATATTCTAAGTTTTTCAGTGCAACTCACTCATATACTATGTACTACACTGTGCGTTTCTTATATTCTAAGTTTTTCAGTGCAACACACTCATATACTATGTACTACACTGTGCGTTTCTTATATTCTAAGTTTTTCAGTGCAACTCACTCATATACTATGTACTACACTGTGCGTTTCTTATATTCTAAGTTTTTCAGTGCAACTCACTCATATACTATGTACTACACTTTGCGTTTCTTATATTCTAAGTTTTTCAGTGCAACTCACTCATATACTATGTACTACACTGTGCATTTCGTGTAATGCGGGTTTTTCATAAATTCTAAGTTTTTCAGTACAACTCACTCATATACTATGTACTACACTGTGCGTTTCTTATATTCTAAGTTTTTCTGTGCAACTCACTCATATACTATGTACTACACTGTGCGTTTCTTATATTCAAAATTTTTCAGTGCAACTCACTCATATACTATGTACTACACTGTGTGTTTTTTATATTCTAGGTTTTTCAGTGCAACTCACTCATATACTATGTACTACACTGTGCGTTTCTTATATTCTAAGTTTTTCAGTGCAACTCACTCATATACTATGTACTACACTGTGCGTTTCTTATATTCTAAGTTTTTCAGTGCAACTCACTCATATACTATGTACTACACTGTGAGTTTCTTATATTCTACGTTTTTCAGTGCAACTCACTCATATACTATGTACTACACTGTGCGTTTCTTATATTCTAAGTTTTTCAGTACAACTCACTCATATACTATGTACTACACTGTGCGTTTCTTATATTCTAAGTTTTTCAGTGCAACACACTCATATACTATGTACTACACTGTGCGTTTCTTATATTCTAAGTTTTTCAGTGCAACTCACTCATATACTATGTACTACACTGTGCGTTTCGTATATTCTAAGTTTTTCAGTGCAACTCACTCATATACTATGTACTACACTGTGCGTTTCTTATATTCTAAGTTTTTCAGTTCAACTCATTCATATACTATGTACTACACTGTGCATTTCGTGTAATGCGGGTTTTTCAGTAAATTGTAAGTTTTTCAGTGCAACTCACTCATATATTATGTACTACACTGTGCGTTTCTTATATTCTAAGTTTTTCAGTGCAACTCACTCATATACTATGTACTACACTGTGCGTTTCTTATATTCTAAGTTTTTCAGTGCAACTCACTCATATACTATGTACTACACTGTGCGTTTCTTATATTCTAACTTTTTCAGTGCAACTCACTCATATACTATGTACTACACTGTGCGTTTCTTATATTCTAAGTTTTTCAGTGCAACTCACTCATATACTATGTACTACACTGTGCGTTTCTTATATTCTAAGTTTTTCAGTGCAACTCACTCATATACTATGTGCTACACTGTGCGTTTCTTATATTCAAAGTTTTTCAGTGCAACTCACTCATATACTATGTGCTACACTGTGCGTTTCTTATATTCTAAGTTTTTCAGTGCAACTCACTCATATACTATGTGCTACACTGTGCGTTTCTTATATTCTAAGTTTTTCAGTGCAACTCACTCATATACTATGTACTACACTGTGCGTTTCTTATATTCTAAGTTTTTCAGTGCAACTCACTCATATACTATGTACTACACTGTGCGTTTCTTATATTCTAAGTTTTTCAGTGCAACTCACTCATATACTATGTACTACACTGTGCGTTTCTTATATTCTAAGTTTTTCAGTGCAACTCACTCATATACTATGTGCTACACTGTGCGTTTCTTATATTCTAAGTTTTTCAGTGCAACTCACTCATATACTATGTGCTACACTGTGCGTATCTTATATTCTAAGTTTTTCAGTGCAACTCACTCATATACTATGTGCTACACTGTGCGTTTCTTATATTCTAAGTTTTTCAGTGCAACTCACTCATATACTATGTGCTACACTGTGCGTTTCTTATATTCTAAGTTTTTCAGTGCAACTCACTCATATACTATGTACTACACTGTGCGTTTCTTATATTCTAAGTTTTTCAGTGCAACTCACTCATATACTATGTACTACACTGTGCGTTTCTTATATTCTAAGTTTTTCAGTGCAACTCACTCATATACTATGTACTACACTGTGTGTTTCTTATATTCTACGTTTTTCAGTGCAACTCACTCATATACTATGTACTACACTGTGCGTTTCTTATATTCTAAGTTTTTCAGTGCAACTCACTCATATACTATGTACTACACTGTGCGTTTTTTATATTCTAAGTTTTTCAGTGCAACACACTCATATACTATGTACTACACTGTGCGTTTCTTATATTCTAAGTTTTTCAGTGCAACTCACTCATATACTATGTACTACACTGTGCATTTCGTGTAATGCGGGTTTTTCATAAATTCTAAGTTTTTCAGTACAACTCACTCATATACTATGTACTACACTGTGCGTTTCTTATATTCTAAGTTTTTCAGTGCAACTCACTCATATACTATGTACTACACTGTGCGTTTCTTATATTCTAAGTTTTTCAGTGCAACACACTCATATACTATGTACTACACTGTGCGTTTCTTATATTCTAAGTTTTTCAGTGCAACTCACTCATATACTATGTACTACACTGTGCGTTTCTTATATTCTAAGTTTTTCAGTGCAACTCACTCATATACTATGTACTACACTTTGCGTTTCTTATATTCTAAGTTTTTCAGTTCAACTCACTCATATACTATGTACTACACTGTGCATTTCGTGTAATGCGGGTTTTTCATAAATTCTAAGTTTTTCAGTACAACTCACTCATATACTATGTACTACACTGTGCGTTTCTTATATTCTAAGTTTTTCTGTGCAACTCACTCATATACTATGTACTACACTGTGCGTTTCTTATATTCAAAATTTTTCAGTGCAACTCACTCATATACTATGTACTACACTGTGCGTTTTTTATATTCTAGGTTTTTCAGTGCAACTCACTCATATACTATGTACTACACTGTGCGTTTCTTATATTCTAAGTTTTTCAGTGCAACTCACTCATATACTATGTACTACACTGTGCGTTTCTTATATTCAAAGTTTTTCAGTGCAACTCACTCATATACTATGTACTACACTGTGCGTTTCTTATATTCTAAGTTTTTCAGTGCAACTCACTCATATACTATGTACTACACTGTGCGTTTCTTATATTCTAAGTTTTTCAGTGCAACTCACTCATATACTATGTGCTACACTGTGCGTTTCTTATATTCTAAGTTTTTCAGTGCAACTCACTCATATACTATGTGCTACACTGTGCGTATCTTATATTCTAAGTTTTTCAGTGCAACTCACTCATATACTATGTGCTACACTGTGCGTTTCTTATATTCTAAGTTTTTCAGTGCAACTCACTCATATACTATGTGCTACACTGTGCGTTTCTTATATTCTAAGTTTTTCAGTGCAACTCACTCATATACTATGTACTACACTGTGCGTTTCTTATATTCTAAGTTTTTCAGTGCAACTCACTCATATACTATGTACTACACTGTGCGTTTCTTATATTCTAAGTTTTTCAGTGCAACTCACTCATATACTATGTACTACAC
This sequence comes from Mus caroli, assembly GCF_978045245.1. Classification (NCBI taxonomy): domain Eukaryota; kingdom Metazoa; phylum Chordata; class Mammalia; order Rodentia; family Muridae; genus Mus; species Mus caroli. The sequence continues at coordinate 1,324,930 of NW_028227279.1, read as the reverse complement.
TGTGTGTTTCTTATATTCTACGTTTTTCAGTGCAACTCACTCATATACTATGTACTACACTGTGCGTTTCTTATATTCTAAGTTTTTCAGTGCAACTCACTCATATACTATGTACTACACTGTGCGTTTTTTATATTCTAAGTTTTTCAGTGCAACACACTCATATACTATGTACTACAATGTGCGTTTCTTATATTCTAAGTTTTTCAGTGCAACTCACTCATATACTATGCACTACACTGTGCATTTCGTGTAATGCGGGTTTTTCATAAATTCTAAGTTTTTCAGTACAACTCACTCATATACTATGTACTACACTGTGCGTTTCTTATATTCTAAGTTTTTCAGTGCAACTCACTCATATACTATGTACTACACTGTGCGTTTCTTATATTCTAAGTTTTTCAGTGCAACACACTCATATACTATGTACTACACTGTGCGTTTCTTATATTCTAAGTTTTTCAGTGCAACTCACTCATATACTATGTACTACACTGTGCGTTTCTTATATTCTAAGTTTTTCAGTGCAACTCACTCATATACTATGTACTACACTTTGCGTTTCTTATATTCTAAGTTTTTCAGTGCAACTCACTCATATACTATGTACTACACTGTGCATTTCGTGTAATGCGGGTTTTTCATAAATTCTAAGTTTTTCAGTACAACTCACTCATATACTATGTACTACACTGTGCGTTTCTTATATTCTAAGTTTTTCTGTGCAACTCACTCATATACTATGTACTACACTGTGCGTTTCTTATATTCAAAATTTTTCAGTGCAACTCACTCATATACTATGTACTACACTGTGTGTTTTTTATATTCTAGGTTTTTCAGTGCAACTCACTCATATACTATGTACTACACTGTGCGTTTCTTATATTCTAAGTTTTTCAGTGCAACTCACTCATATACTATGTACTACACTGTGCGTTTCTTATATTCTAAGTTTTTCAGTGCAACTCACTCATATACTATGTACTACACTGTGAGTTTCTTATATTCTACGTTTTTCAGTGCAACTCACTCATATACTATGTACTACACTGTGCGTTTCTTATATTCTAAGTTTTTCAGTACAACTCACTCATATACTATGTACTACACTGTGCGTTTCTTATATTCTAAGTTTTTCAGTGCAACACACTCATATACTATGTACTACACTGTGCGTTTCTTATATTCTAAGTTTTTCAGTGCAACTCACTCATATACTATGTACTACACTGTGCGTTTCTTATATTCTAAGTTTTTCAGTGCAACTCACTCATATACTATGTACTACACTGTGCGTTTCTTATATTCTAAGTTTTTCAGTTCAACTCATTCATATACTATGTACTACACTGTGCATTTCGTGTAATGCGGGTTTTTCAGTAAATTCTAAGTTTTTCAGTGCAACTCACTCATATATTATGTACTACACTGTGCGTTTCTTATATTCTAAGTTTTTCAGTGCAACTCACTCATATACTATGTACTACACTGTGCGTTTCTTATATTCTAAGTTTTTCAGTGCAACTCACTCATATACTATGTACTACACTGTGCGTTTCTTATATTCTAACTTTTTCAGTGCAACTCACTCATATACTATGTACTACACTGTGCGTTTCTTATATTCTAAGTTTTTCAGTGCAACTCACTCATATACTATGTACTACACTGTGCGTTTCTTATATTCTAAGTTTTTCAGTGCAACTCACTCATATACTATGTACTACACTGTGCGTTTCTTATATTCTAAGTTTTTCAGTGCAACTCACTCATATACTATGTGCTACACTGTGCGTTTCTTATATTCTAAGTTTTTCAGTGCAACTCACTCATATACTATGTGCTACAATGTGCGTTTCTTATATTCTAAGTTTTTCAGTGCAACTCACTCATATACTATGTGCTACACTGTGCGTTTCTTATATTCTAAGTTTTTCAGTGCAACTCACTCATATACTATGTACTACACTGTGCGTTTCTTATATTCTAAGTTTTTCAGTGCAACTCACTCATATACTATGTACTACACTGTGCGTTTCTTATATTCTAAGTTTTTCAGTGCAACTCACTCATATACTATGTACTACACTGTGCGTTTCTTATATTCTAATTTTTTCAGTGCAACTCACTCATATACTATGTGCTACACTGTGCGTTTCTTATATTCTAAGTTTTTCAGTGCAACTCACTCATATACTATGTGCTACACTGTGCGTATCTTATATTCTAAGTTTTTCAGTGCAACTCACTCATATACTATGTGCTACACTGTGCGTTTCTTATATTCTAAGTTTTCAGTGCAACTCACTCATATACTATGTGCTACACTGTGCGTTTCTTATATTCTAAGTTTTTCAGTGCAACTCACTCATATACTATGTACTACACTGTGCGTTTCTTATATTCTAAGTTTTTCAGTGCAACTCACTCATATACTATGTACTACACTGTGCGTTTCTTATATTCTAAGTTTTTCAGTGCAACTCACTCATATACTATGTACTACACTGTGTGTTTCTTATATTCTACGTTTTTCAGTGCAACTCACTCATATACTATGTACTACACTGTGCGTTTCTTATATTCTAAGTTTTTCAGTGCAACTCACTCATATACTATGTACTACACTGTGCGTTTTTTATATTCTAAGTTTTTCAGTGCAACACACTCATATACTATGTACTACACTGTGCGTTTCTTATATTCTAAGTTTTTCAGTGCAACTCACTCATATACTATGTGCTACACTGTGCATTTCGTGTAATGCGGGTTTTTCATAAATTCTAAGTTTTTCAGTACAACTCACTCATATACTATGTACTACACTGTGCGTTTCTTATATTCTAAGTTTTTCAGTGCAACTCACTCATATACTATGTACTACACTGTGCGTTTCTTATATTCTAAGTTTTTCAGTGCAACACACTCATATACTATGTACTACACTGTGCGTTTCTTATATTCTAAGTTTTTCAGTGCAACTCACTCATATACTATGTACTACACTGTGCGTTTCTTATATTCTAAGTTTTTCAGTGCAACTCACTCATATACTATGTACTACACTTTGCGTTTCTTATATTCTAAGTTTTTCAGTGCAACTCACTCATATACTATGTACTACACTGTGCGTTTCTTATATTCTAAGTTTTTCAGTGCAACTCACTCATATACTATGTACTACACTGTGCGTTTCTTATATTCTAAGTTTTTCAGTGCAACACACTCATATACTATGTACTACACTGTGCGTTTCTTATATTCTAAGTTTTTCAGTGCAACTCACTCATATACTATGTACTACACTGTGCGTTTCTTATATTCTAAGTTTTTCAGTGCAACTCACTCATATACTATGTACTACACTTTGCGTTTCTTATATTCTAAGTTTTTCAGTGCAACTCACTCATATACTATGTACTACACTGTGCATTTCGTGTAATGCGGGTTTTTCATAAATTCTAAGTTTTTCAGTACAACTCACTCATATACTATGTACTACACTGTGCGTTTCTTATATTCTAAGTTTTTCTGTGCAACTCACTCATATACTATGTACTACACTGTGCGTTTCTTATATTCAAAATTTTTCAGTGCAACTCACTCATATACTATGTACTACACTGTGTGTTTTTTATATTCTAGGTTTTTCAGTGCAACTCACTCATATACTATGTACTACACTGTGCGTTTCTTATATTCTAAGTTTTTCAGTGCAACTCACTCATATACTATGTACTACACTGTGCGTTTCTTATATTCTAAGTTTTTCAGTGCAACTCACTCATATACTATGTACTACACTGTGAGTTTCTTATATTCTACGTTTTTCAGTGCAACTCACTCATATACTATGTACTACACTCTGCGTTTCTTATATTCTAAGTTTTTCAGTGCAACTCACTCATATACTATGTACTACACTGTGCGTTTCTTATATTCTAAGTTTTTCAGTGCAACTCACTCATATACTATGTACTACACTGTGCGTTTCTTATATTCTAAGTTTTTCAGTGCAACTCACTCATATACTATGTACTACACTGTGTGTTTCTTATATTCTACGTTTTTCAGTGCAACTCACTCATATACTATGTACTACACTGTGCGTTTCTTATATTCTAAGTTTTTCAGTGCAACTCACTCATATACTATGTACTACACTGTGCGTTTTTTATATTCTAAGTTTTTCAGTGCAACACACTCATATACTATGTACTACACTGTGCGTTTCTTATATTCTAAGTTTTTCAGTGCAACTCACTCATATACTATGTACTACACTGTGCATTTCGTGTAATGCGGGTTTTTCATAAATTCTAAGTTTTTCAGTACAACTCACTCATATACTATGTACTACACTGTGCGTTTCTTATATTCTAAGTTTTTCAGTGCAACTCACTCATATACTATGTACTACACTGTGCGTTTCTTATATTCTAAGTTTTTCAGTGCAACACACTCATATACTATGTACTACACTGTGCGTTTCTTATATTCTAAGTTTTTCAGTGCAACTCACTCATATACTATGTACTACACTGTGCGTTTCTTATATTCAAAATTTTTCAGTGCAACTCACTCATATACTATGTACTACACTGTGCGTTTTTTATATTCTAGGTTTTTCAGTGCAACTCACTCATATACTATGTACTACACTGTGCGTTTCTTATATTCTAAGTTTTTCAGTGCAACTCACTCATATACTATGTACTACACTGTGCGTTTCTTATATTCTAAGTTTTTCAGTGCAACTCACTCATATACTATGTACTACACTGTGCATTTCGTGTAATGCGGGTTTTTCAGTAAATTCTAAGTTTTTCAGTACAACTCACTCATATACTATGTACTACACTGTGCGTTTCTTATATTCTAAGTTTTTCAGTGCAACTCACTCATATACTATGTACTACACTGTGCGTTTCTTATATTCAAAGTTTTTCAGTGCAACTCACTCATATACTATGTACTACACTGTGCGTTTCTTATATTCTAAGTTTTTCAGTGCAACTCACTCATATACTATGTACTACACTGTGCGTTTCTTATATTCTAAGTTTTTCAGTGCAACTCACTCATATACTATGTGCTACACTGTGCGTTTCTTATATTCTAAGTTTTTCAGTGCAACTCACTCATATACTATGTGCTACACTGTGCGTATCTTATATTCTAAGTTTTTCAGTGCAACTCACTCATATACTATGTGCTACACTGTGCGTTTCTTATATTCTAAGTATTTCAGTGCAACTCACTCATATACTATGTGCTACACTGTGCGTTTCTTATATTCTAAGTTTTTCAGTGCAACTCACTCATATACTATGTACTACACTGTGCGTTTCTTATATTCTAAGTTTTTCAGTGCAACTCACTCATATACTATGTACTACACTGTGCGTTTCTTATATTCTAAGTTTTTCAGTGCAACTCACTCATATACTATGTACTACACTGTGTGTTTCTTATATTCTACGTTTTTCAGTGCAACTCACTCATATACTATGTACTACACTGTGCGTTTCTTATATTCTAAGTTTTTCAGTGCAACTCACTCATATACTATGTACTACACTGTGCGTTTTTTATATTCTAAGTTTTTCAGTGCAACACACTCATATACTATGTACTACACTGTGCGTTTCTTATATTCTAAGTTTTTCAGTGCAACTCACTCATATACTATGCACTACACTGTGCATTTCGTGTAATGCGGGTTTTTCATAAATTCTAAGTTTTTCAGTACAACTCACTCATATACTATGTACTACACTGTGCGTTTCTTATATTCTAAGTTTTTCAGTGCAACTCACTCATATACTATGTACTACACTGTGCGTTTCTTATATTCTAAGTTTTTCAGTGCAACACACTCATATACTATGTACTACACTGTGCGTTTCTTATATTCTAAGTTTTTCAGTGCAACTCACTCATATACTATGTACTACACTGTGCGTTTCTTATATTCTAAGTTTTTCAGTGCAACTCACTCATATACTATGTGCTACACTGTGCGTTTCTTATATTCTAAGTTTTCAGTGCAACTCACTCATATACTATGTGCTACACTGTGCGTTTCTTATATTCTAAGTTTTTCAGTGCAACTCACTCATATACTATGTACTACACTGTGCGTTTCTTATATTCTAAGTTTTTCAGTGCAACTCACTCATATACTATGTACTACACTGTGCGTTTCTTATATTCTAAGTTTTTCAGTGCAACTCACTCATATACTATGTACTACACTGTGTGTTTCTTATATTCTACGTTTTTCAGTGCAACTCACTCATATACTATGTACTACACTGTGCGTTTCTTATATTCTAAGTTTTTCAGTGCAACTCACTCATATACTATGTACTACACTGTGCGTTTTTTATATTCTAAGTTTTTCAGTGCAACACACTCATATACTATGTACTACACTGTGCGTTTCTTATATTCTAAGTTTTTCAGTGCAACTCACTCATATACTATGTGCTACACTGTGCATTTCGTGTAATGCGGGTTTTTCATAAATTCTAAGTTTTTCAGTACAACTCACTCATATACTATGTACTACACTGTGCGTTTCTTATATTCTAAGTTTTTCAGTGCAACTCACTCATATACTATGTACTACACTGTGCATTTCTTATATTCTAAGTTTTTCAGTGCAACACACTCATATACTATGTACTACACTGTGCGTTTCTTATATTCTAAGTTTTTCAGTGCAACTCACTCATATACTATGTACTACACTGTGCGTTTCTTATATTCTAAGTTTTTCAGTGCAACTCACTCATATACTATGTACTACACTTTGCGTTTCTTATATTCTAAGTTTTTCAGTGCAACTCACTCATATACTATGTACTACACTGTGCGTTTCTTATATTCTAAGTTTTTCAGTGCAACTCACTCATATACTATGTACTACACTGTGCGTTTCTTATATTCTAAGTTTTTCAGTGCAACTCACTCATATACTATGTACTACACTGTGCGTTTCTTATATTCTAAGTTTTTCAGTTCAACTCATTCATATACTATGTACTACACTGTGCATTTCGTGTAATGCGGGTTTTTCAGTAAATTCTAAGTTTTTCAGTACAACTCACTCATATACTATGTACTACACTGTGCGTTTCTTATATTCTAAGTTTTTCAGTGCAACTCACTCATATACTATGTACTACACTGTGCGTTTCTTATATTCAAAGTTTTTCAGTGCAACTCACTCATATACTATGTACTACACTGTGCGTTTCTTATATTCTAAGTTTTTCAGTGCAACTCACTCATATACTATGTACTACACTGTGCGTTTCTTATATTCTAAGTTTTTCAGTGCAACTCACTCATATACTATGTACTATACTGTGCATTTCGTGTAATGCGGGTTTTTCATAAATTCTAAGTTTTTCAGTACAACTCACTCATATACTATGTACTACACTGTGCGTTTCTTATATTCTAAGTTTTTCTGTGCAACTCACTCATATACTATGTACTACACTGTGCGTTTCTTATATTCAAAATTTTTCAGTGCAACTCACTCATATACTATGTACTACACTGTGCGTTTCTTATATTCTAAGTTTTTCAGTGCAACTCACTCATATACTATGTACTACACTGTGCGTTTCTTATATTCTAAGTTTTTCAGTGCAACTCACTCATATACTATGTACTACACTGTGCGTTTCTTATATTCTAAGTTTTTCAGTACAACTCACTCATATACTATGTACTACACTGTGCGTTTCTTATATTCTAAGTTTTTCTGTGCAACTCACTCATATACTATGTACTACACTGTGAGTTTCTTATATTCAAAATTTTTCAGTGCAACTCACTCATATACTATGTACTACACTGTGCGTTTCTTATATTCTAAGTTTTTCAGTGCAACTCACTCATATACTATGTACTACACTGTGCGTTTCTTATATTCTAAGTTTTTCAGTGCAACTCACTCATATACTATGTACTACACTGTGCGTTTCTTATATTCTAAGTTTTTCAGTGCAACTCACTCATATACTATGTACTACACTGTGCGTTTCTTATATTCTAAGTTTTTCAGTGCAACTCACTCATATACTATGTACTACACTGTGCGTTTCTTATATTCTAAGTTTTTCAGTGCAACTCACTCATATACTATGTACTACACTGTGCGTTTCTTATATTCTAAGTTTTTCAGTTCAACTCATTCATATACTATGTACTACACTGTGCATTTCGTGTAATGCGGGTTTTTCAGTAAATTCTAAGTTTTTCAGTGCAACTCACTCATATACTATGTACTACACTGTGCGTTTCTTATATTCTAAGTTTTTCAGTGCAACTCACTCATATACTATGTACTACACTGTGCGTTTCTTATATTCTAAGTTTTTCAGTGCAACTCACTCATATACTATGTACTACACTGTGCGTTTCTTATATTCTAACTTTTTCAGTGCAACTCACTCATATACTATGTACTACACTGTGCGTTTCTTATATTCTAAGTTTTTCAGTGCAACTCACTCATATACTATGTACTACACTGTGCGTTTCTTATATTCTAAGTTTTTCAGTGCAACTCACTCATATACTATGTACTACACTGTGCGTTTCTTATATTCTAAGTTTTTCAGTGCAACTCACTCATATACTATGTACTACACTGTGCATTTCGTGTAATGCGGGTTTTTCAGTAAATTCTAAGTTTTTCAGTACAACTCACTCATATACTATGTACTACACTGTGCGTTTCTTATATTCTAAATTTTTCAGTGCAACTCACTCATATACTATGTACTACACTGTGCGTTTCTTATATTCAAAGTTTTTCAGTGCAACTCACTCATATACTATGTACTACACTGTGCGTTTCTTATATTCTAAGTTTTTCAGTGCAACTCACTCATATACTATGTACTACACTGTGCGTTTCTTATATTCTAAGTTTTTCAGTGCAACTCACTCATATACTATGTGCTACACTGTGCGTTTCTTATATTCTAAGTTTTTCAGTGCAACTCACTCATATACTATGTGCTACACTGTGCGTATCTTATATTCTAAGTTTTTCAGTGCAACTCACTCATATACTATGTGCTACACTGTGCGTTTCTTATATTCTAAGTTTTTCAGTGCAACTCACTCATATACTATGTGCTACACTGTGCGTTTCTTATATTCTAAGTTTTTCAGTGCAACTCACTCATATACTATGTACTACACTGTGCGTTTCTTATATTCTAAGTTTTTCAGTGCAACTCACTCATATACTATGTACTACACTGTGCGTTTCTTATATTCTAAGTTTTTCAGTGCAACTCACTCATATACTATGTACTACACTGTGAGTTTCTTATATTCTACGTTTTTCAGTGCAACTCACTCATATACTATGTACTACACTGTGCGTTTCTTATATTCTAAGTTTTTCAGTACAACTCACTCCTATACTATGTACTACACTGTGCGTTTCTTATATTCTAAGTTTTTCAGTGCAACACACTCATATACTATGTACTACACTGTGCGTTTCTTATATTCTAAGTTTTTCAGTGCAACTCACTCATATACTATGTACTACACTGTGCATTTCGTGTAATGCGAGTTTTCATAAATTCTAAGTTTTTCAGTACAACTCACTCATATACTATGTACTACACTGTGCGTTTCTTATATTCTAAGTTTTTCAGTGCAACTCACTCATATACTATGTACTACACTGTGCGTTTCTTATATTCAAAGTTTTTCAGTGCAACTCACTCATATACTATGTACTACACTGTGCGTTTCTTATATTCTAAGTTTTTCAGTGCAACTCACTCATATACTATGTACTACACTGTGCGTTTCTTATATTCTAAGTTTTTCAGTGCAACTCACTCATATACTATGTACTACACTGTGCGTTTCTTAAATTCTAAGTTTTTCAGTGCAACTCACTCATATACTATGTACTACACTGTGCGTTTCTTATATTCTAGGTTTTTCAGTGCAACTCACTCATATACTATGTACTACACTGTGCGTTTCTTATATTCTAAGTTTTTCAGTGCAACTCACTCATATACTATGTACTACACTGTGCGTTTCATATATTCTAAGTTTTTCAGTGCAACTCACTCATATACTATGTACTACACTGTGCGTTTCTTATATTCTAAGTTTTTCAGTGCAACTCACTCATATACTATGTACTACACTGTGCGTTTCTTATATTCTAAGTTTTTCAGTTCAACTCATTCATATACTATGTACTACACTGTGCATTTCGTGTAATGCGGGTTTTTCAGTAAATTCTAAGTTTTTCAGTGCAACTCACTCATATACTATGTACTACACTGTGCGTTTCTTATATTCTAAGTTTTTCAGTGCAACTCACTCATATGCTATGTACTACACTGTGCGTTTCTTGTATTCTAAGTTTTTCAGTGCAACTCACTCATATACTATGTACTACACTGTGCATTTCGTGTAATGCGGGTTTTTCAGTAAATTCTAAGTTTTTCAGTACAACTCACTCATATACTATGTACTACACTGTGCGTTTCTTATATTCTAAGTTTTTCAGTGCAACTCACTCATATACTATGTACTACACTGTGAGTTTCTTATATTCTACGTTTTTCAGTGCAACTCACTCATATACTATGTACTACACTGTGCGTTTCTTATATTCTAAGTTTTTCAGTACAACTCACTCCTATACTATGTACTACACTGTGCGTTTCTTATATTCTAAGTTTTTCAGTGCAACACACTCATATACTATGTACTACACTGTGCGTTTCTTATATTCTAAGTTTTTCAGTGCAACTCACTCATATACTATGTACTACACTGTGCATTTCGTGTAATGCGAGTTTTCATAAATTCTAAGTTTTTCAGTACAACTCACTCATATACTATGTACTACACTGTGCGTTTCTTATATTCTAAGTTTTTCAGTGCAACTCACTCATATACTATGTACTACACTGTGCGTTTCTTATATTCAAAGTTTTTCAGTGCAACTCACTCATATACTATGTACTACACTGTGCGTTTCTTATATTCTAAGTTTTTCAGTGCAACTCACTCATATACTATGTACTACACTGTGCGTTTCTTATATTCTAAGTTTTTCAGTGCAACTCACTCATATACTATGTACTACACTGTGCGTTTCTTAAATTCTAAGTTTTTCAGTGCAACTCACTCATATACTATGTACTACACTGTGCGTTTCTTATATTCTAGGTTTTTCAGTGCAACTCACTCATATACTATGTACTACACTGTGCGTTTCTTATATTCTAAGTTTTTCAGTGCAACTCACTCATATACTATGTACTACACTGTGCGTTTCATATATTCTAAGTTTTTCAGTGCAACTCACTCATATACTATGTACTACACTGTGCGTTTCTTATATTCTAAGTTTTTCAGTGCAACTCACTCATATACTATGTACTACACTGTGCGTTTCTTATATTCTAAGTTTTTCAGTTCAACTCATTCATATACTATGTACTACACTGTGCATTTCGTGTAATGCGGGTTTTTCAGTAAATTCTAAGTTTTTCAGTGCAACTCACTCATATACTATGTACTACACTGTGCGTTTCTTATATTCTAAGTTTTTCAGTGCAACTCACTCATATGCTATGTACTACACTGTGCGTTTCTTGTATTCTAAGTTTTTCAGTGCAACTCACTCATATACTATGTACTACACTGTGCGTTTCTTATATTCTAACTTTTTCAGTGCAACTCACTCATATACTATGTACTACACTGTGCGTTTCTTATATTCTAAGTTTTTCAGTGCAACTCACTCATATACTATGTACTACACTGTGCGTTTCTTATATTCTAAGTTTTTCAGTGCAACTCACTCATATACTATGTACTACACTGTGCGTTTCTTATATTCTAAGTTTTTCAGTGCAACTCACTCATATACTATGTACTACACTGTGCATTTCGTGTAATGCGGGTTTTTCAGTAAATTCTAAGTTTTTCAGTACAACTCACTCATATACTATGTACTACACTGTGCGTTTCTTATATTCTAAGTTTTTCAGTGCAACTCACTCATATACTATGTACTACACTGTGCGTTTCTTATATTCAAAGTTTTTCAGTGCAACTCACTCATATACTATGTACTACACTGTGCGTTTCTTATATTCTAAGTTTTTCAGTGCAACTCACTCATATACTATGTACTACACTGTGCGTTTCTTATATTCTAAGTTTTTCAGTGCAACTCACTCATATACTATGTGCTACACTGTGCGTTTCTTATATTCTAAGTTTTTCAGTGCAACTCACTCATATACTATGTGCTACACTGTGCGTATCTTATATTCTAAGTTTTTCAGTGCAACTCACTCATATACTATGTGCTACACTGTGCGTTTCTTATATTCTAAGTTTTTCAGTGCAACTCACTCATATACTATGTGCTACACTGTGCGTTTCTTATATTCTAAGTTTTTCAGTGCAACTCACTCATATACTATGTACTACACTGTGCGTTTCTTATATTCTAAGTTTTTCAGTGCAACTCACTCATATACTATGTACTACACTGTGCGTTTCTTATATTCTAAGTTTTTCAGTGCAACTCACTCATATACTATGCACTACACTGTGCATTTCGTGTAATGCGGGTTTTTCATAAATTCTAAGTTTTTCAGTACAACTCACTCATATACTATGTACTACACTGTGCGTTTCTTATATTCTAAGTTTTTCAGTGCAACTCACTCATATACTATGTACTACACTGTGCGTTTCTTATATTCTAAGTTTTTCAGTGCAACACACTCATATACTATGTACTACACTGTGCGTTTCTTATATTCTAAGTTTTTCAGTGCAACTCACTCATATACTATGTACTACACTGTGCGTTTCTTATATTCTAAGTTTTTCAGTGCAACTCACTCATATACTATGTACTACACTTTGCGTTTCTTATATTCTAAGTTTTTCAGTGCAACTCACTCATATACTATGTACTACACTGTGCATTTCGTGTAATGCGGGTTTTTCATAAATTCTAAGTTTTTCAGTACAACTCACTCATATACTATGTACTACACTGTGCGTTTCTTATATTCTAAGTTTTTCTGTGCAACTCACTCATATACTATGTACTACACTGTGCGTTTCTTATATTCAAAATTTTTCAGAGCAACTCACTCATATACTATGTACTACACTGTGCGTTTTTTATATTCTAGGTTTTTCAATGCAACTCACTCATATACTATGTACTACACTGTGCGTTTCTTATATTCTAAGTTTTTCAGTGCAACTCACTCATATACTATGTACTACACTGTGCGTTTCTTATATTCTAAGTTTTTCAGTGCAACTCACTCATATACTATGTACTACACTGTGAGTTTCTTATATTCTACGTTTTTCAGTGCAACTCACTCATATACTATGTACTACACTGTGCGTTTCTTATATTCTAAGTTTTTCAGTACAACTCACTCATATACTATGTACTACACTGTGCGTTTCTTATATTCTAAGTTTTTCAGTGCAACACACTCATATACTATGTACTACACTGTGCGTTTCTTATATTCTAAGTTTTTCAGTGCAACTCACTCATATACTATGTACTACACTGTGCGTTTCTTATATTCTAAGTTTTTCAGTGCAACTCACTCATATACTATGTACTACACTGTGCGTTTCTTATATTCTAAGTTTTTCAGTTCAACTCATTCATATACTATGTACTACACTGTGCATTTCGTGTAATGCGGGTTTTTCAGTAAATTCTAAGTTTTTCAGTGCAACTCACTCATATATTATGTACTACACTGTGCGTTTCTTATATTCTAAGTTTTTCAGTGCAACTCACTCATATACTATGTACTACACTGTGCGTTTCTTATATTCTAAGTTTTTCAGTGCAACTCACTCATATACTATGTACTACACTGTGCGTTTCTTATATTCTAACTTTTTCAGTGCAACACACTCATATACTATGTACTACACTGTGCGTTTCTTATATTCTAAGTTTTTCAGTGCAACTCACTCATATACTATGTACTACACTGTGCGTTTCTTATATTCTAAGTTTTTCAGTGCAACTCACTCATATACTATGTGCTACACTGTGCGTTTCTTATATTCAAAGTTTTTCAGTGCAACTCACTCATATACTATGTGCTACACTGTGCGTTTCTTATATTCTAAGTTTTTCAGTGCAACTCACTCATATACTATGTGCTACACTGTGCGTTTCTTATATTCTAAGTTTTTCAGTGCAACTCACTCATATACTATGTACTACACTGTGCGTTTCTTATATTCTAAGTTTTTCAGTGCAACTCACTCATATACTATGTACTACACTGTGCGTTTCTTATATTCTAAGTTTTTCAGTGCAACTCACTCATATACTATGTACTACACTGTGCGTTTCTTATATTCTAACTTTTTCAGTGCAACTCACTCATATACTATGTGCTACACTGTGCGTTTCTTATATTCTAAGTTTTTCAGTGCAACTCACTCATATACTATGTGCTACACTGTGCCTATCTTATATTCTAAGTTTTTCAGTGCAACTCACTCATATACTATGTGCTACACTGTGCGTTTCTTATATTCTAAGTTTTTCACTGCAACTCACTCATATACTATGTGCTACACTGTGCGTTTCTTATATTCTAAGTTTTTCAGTGCAACTCACTCATATACTATGTACTACACTGTGTGTTTCTTATATTCTACGTTTTTCAGTGCAACTCACTCATATACTATGTACTACACTGTGCGTTTCTTATATTCTAAGTTTTTCAGTGCAACTCACTCATATACTATGTACTACACTGTGCGTTTTTTATATTCTAAGTTTTTCAGTGCAACACACTCATATACTATGTACTACACTGTGCGTTTCTTATATTCTAAGTTTTTCAGTGCAACTCACTCATATACTATGCACTACACTGTGCATTTCGTGTAATGCGGGTTTTTCATAAATTCTAAGTTTTTCAGTACAACTCACTCATATACTATGTACTACACTGTGCGTTTCTTATATTCTAAGTTTTTCAGTGCAACTCACTCATATACTATGTACTACACTGTGCGTTTCTTATATTCTAAGTTTTTCAGTGCAACACACTCATATACTATGTACTACACTGTGCGTTTCTTATATTCTAAGTTTTTCAGTGCAACTCACTCATATACTATGTACTACACTGTGCGTTTCTTATATTCTAAGTTTTTCAGTGCAACTCACTCATATACTATGTACTACACTTTGCGTTTCTTATATTCTAAGTTTTTCAGTGCAACTCACTCATATACTATGTACTACACTGTGCATTTCGTGTAATGCGGGTTTTTCATAAATTCTAAGTTTTTCAGTACAACTCACTCATATACTATGTACTACACTGTGCGTTTCTTATATTCTAAGTTTTTCTGTGCAACTCACTCATATACTATGTACTACACTGTGCGTTTCTTATATTCAAAATTTTTCAGTGCAACTCACTCATATACTATGTACTACACTGTGTGTTTTTTATATTCTAGGTTTTTCAGTGCAACTCACTCATATACTATGTACTACACTGTGCGTTTCTTATATTCTAAGTTTTTCAGTGCAACTCACTCATATACTATGTACTACACTGTGCGTTTCTTATATTCTAAGTTTTTCAGTGCAACTCACTCATATACTATGTACTACACTGTGAGTTTCTTATATTCTACGTTTTTCAGTGCAACTCACTCATATACTATGTACTACACTGTGCGTTTCTTATATTCTAAGTTTTTCAGTACAACTCACTCATATACTATGTACTACACTGTGCGTTTCTTATATTCTAAGTTTTTCAGTGCAACACACTCATATACTATGTACTACACTGTGCGTTTCTTATATTCTAAGTTTTTCAGTGCAACTCACTCATATACTATGTACTACACTGTGCGTTTCGTATATTCTAAGTTTTTCAGTGCAACTCACTCATATACTATGTACTACACTGTGCGTTTCTTATATTCTAAGTTTTTCAGTTCAACTCATTCATATACTATGTACTACACTGTGCATTTCGTGTAATGCGGGTTTTTCAGTAAATTCTAAGTTTTTCAGTGCAACTCACTCATATATTATGTACTACACTGTGCGTTTCTTATATTCTAAGTTTTTCAGTGCAACTCACTCATATACTATGTACTACACTGTGCGTTTCTTATATTCTAAGTTTTTCAGTGCAACTCACTCATATACTATGTACTACACTGTGCGTTTCTTATATTCTAACTTTTTCAGTGCAACTCACTCATATACTATGTACTACACTGTGCGTTTCTTATATTCTAAGTTTTTCAGTGCAACTCACTCATATACTATGTACTACACTGTGCGTTTCTTATATTCTAAGTTTTTCAGTGCAACTCACTCATATACTATGTGCTACACTGTGCGTTTCTTATATTCAAAGTTTTTCAGTGCAACTCACTCATATACTATGTGCTACACTGTGCGTTTCTTATATTCTAAGTTTTTCAGTGCAACTCACTCATATACTATGTGCTACACTGTGCGTTTCTTATATTCTAAGTTTTTCAGTGCAACTCACTCATATACTATGTACTACACTGTGCGTTTCTTATATTCTAAGTTTTTCAGTGCAACTCACTCATATACTATGTACTACACTGTGCGTTTCTTATATTCTAAGTTTTTCAGTGCAACTCACTCATATACTATGTACTACACTGTGCGTTTCTTATATTCTAAGTTTTTCAGTGCAACTCACTCATATACTATGTGCTACACTGTGCGTTTCTTATATTCTAAGTTTTTCAGTGCAACTCACTCATATACTATGTGCTACACTGTGCGTATCTTATATTCTAAGTTTTTCAGTGCAACTCACTCATATACTATGTGCTACACTGTGCGTTTCTTATATTCTAAGTTTTTCAGTGCAACTCACTCATATACTATGTGCTACACTGTGCGTTTCTTATATTCTAAGTTTTTCAGTGCAACTCACTCATATACTATGTACTACACTGTGCGTTTCTTATATTCTAAGTTTTTCAGTGCAACTCACTCATATACTATGTACTACACTGTGCGTTTCTTATATTCTAAGTTTTTCAGTGCAACTCACTCATATACTATGTACTACACTGTGTGTTTCTTATATTCTACGTTTTTCAGTGCAACTCACTCATATACTATGTACTACACTGTGCGTTTCTTATATTCTAAGTTTTTCAGTGCAACTCACTCATATACTATGTACTACACTGTGCGTTTTTTATATTCTAAGTTTTTCAGTGCAACACACTCATATACTATGTACTACACTGTGCGTTTCTTATATTCTAAGTTTTTCAGTGCAACTCACTCATATACTATGTACTACACTGTGCATTTCGTGTAATGCGGGTTTTTCATAAATTCTAAGTTTTTCAGTACAACTCACTCATATACTATGTACTACACTGTGCGTTTCTTATATTCTAAGTTTTTCAGTGCAACTCACTCATATACTATGTACTACACTGTGCGTTTCTTATATTCTAAGTTTTTCAGTGCAACACACTCATATACTATGTACTACACTGTGCGTTTCTTATATTCTAAGTTTTTCAGTGCAACTCACTCATATACTATGTACTACACTGTGCGTTTCTTATATTCTAAGTTTTTCAGTGCAACTCACTCATATACTATGTACTACACTTTGCGTTTCTTATATTCTAAGTTTTTCAGTTCAACTCACTCATATACTATGTACTACACTGTGCATTTCGTGTAATGCGGGTTTTTCATAAATTCTAAGTTTTTCAGTACAACTCACTCATATACTATGTACTACACTGTGCGTTTCTTATATTCTAAGTTTTTCTGTGCAACTCACTCATATACTATGTACTACACTGTGCGTTTCTTATATTCAAAATTTTTCAGTGCAACTCACTCATATACTATGTACTACACTGTGCGTTTTTTATATTCTAGGTTTTTCAGTGCAACTCACTCATATACTATGTACTACACTGTGCGTTTCTTATATTCTAAGTTTTTCAGTGCAACTCACTCATATACTATGTACTACACTGTGCGTTTCTTATATTCAAAGTTTTTCAGTGCAACTCACTCATATACTATGTACTACACTGTGCGTTTCTTATATTCTAAGTTTTTCAGTGCAACTCACTCATATACTATGTACTACACTGTGCGTTTCTTATATTCTAAGTTTTTCAGTGCAACTCACTCATATACTATGTGCTACACTGTGCGTTTCTTATATTCTAAGTTTTTCAGTGCAACTCACTCATATACTATGTGCTACACTGTGCGTTTCTTATATTCTAAGTTTTTCAGTGCAACTCACTCATATACTATGTGCTACACTGTGCGTTTCTTATATTCTAAGTTTTTCAGTGCAACTCACTCATATACTATGTGCTACACTGTGCGTTTCTTATATTCTAAGTTTTTCAGTGCAACTCACTCATATACTATGTACTACACTGTGCGTTTCTTATATTCTAAGTTTTTCAGTGCAACTCACTCATATACTATGTACTACACTGTGCGTTTCTTATATTCTAAGTTTTTCAGTGCAACTCACTCATATACTATGTACTACACTGTGTGTTTCTTATATTCTACGTTTTTCAGTGCAACTCACTCATATACTATGTACTACACTGTGCGTTTCTTATATTCTAAGTTTTTCAGTGCAACTCACTCATATACTATGTACTACACTGTGCGTTTTTTATATTCTAAGTTTTTCAGTGCAACACACTCATATACTATGTACTACAATGTGCGTTTCTTATATTCTAAGTTTTTCAGTGCAACTCACTCATATACTATGCACTACACTGTGCATTTCGTGTAATGCGGGTTTTTCATAAATTCTAAGTTTTTCAGTACAACTCACTCATATACTATGTACTACACTGTGCGTTTCTTATATTCTAAGTTTTTCAGTGCAACTCACTCATATACTATGTACTACACTGTGCGTTTCTTATATTCTAAGTTTTTCAGTGCAACACACTCATATACTATGTACTACACTGTGCGTTTCTTATATTCTAAGTTTTTCAGTGCAACTCACTCATATACTATGTACTACACTGTGCGTTTCTTATATTCTAAGTTTTTCAGTGCAACTCACTCATATACTATGTACTACACTTTGCGTTTCTTATATTCTAAGTTTTTCAGTGCAACTCACTCATATACTATGTACTACACTGTGCATTTCGTGTAATGCGGGTTTTTCATAAATTCTAAGTTTTTCAGTACAACTCACTCATATACTATGTACTACACTGTGCGTTTCTTATATTCTAAGTTTTTCTGTGCAACTCACTCATATACTATGTACTACACTGTGCGTTTCTTATATTCAAAATTTTTCAGTGCAACTCACTCATATACTATGTACTACACTGTGTGTTTTTTATATTCTAGGTTTTTCAGTGCAACTCACTCATATACTATGTACTACACTGTGCGTTTCTTATATTCTAAGTTTTTCAGTGCAACTCACTCATATACTATGTACTACACTGTGCGTTTCTTATATTCTAAGTTTTTCAGTGCAACTCACTCATATACTATGTACTACACTGTGAGTTTCTTATATTCTACGTTTTTCAGTGCAACTCACTCATATACTATGTACTACACTGTGCGTTTCTTATATTCTAAGTTTTTCAGTACAACTCACTCATATACTATGTACTACACTGTGCGTTTCTTATATTCTAAGTTTTTCAGTGCAACACACTCATAT
Organism: Mus caroli; assembly: GCF_978045245.1. Classification (NCBI taxonomy): domain Eukaryota; kingdom Metazoa; phylum Chordata; class Mammalia; order Rodentia; family Muridae; genus Mus; species Mus caroli. Next base: position 1,305,095 of record NW_028227279.1, on the reverse strand, counting down.
ACTATGTACTACACTGTGCGTTTCTTATATTCTAAGTTTTTCAGTGCAACTCACTCATATACTATGTACTACACTGTGCGTTTCTTATATTCTAAGTTTTTCAGTGCAACTCACTCATATACTATGTACTACACTGTGCGTTTCTTATATTCTAAGTTTTTCAGTTCAACTCATTCATATACTATGTACTACACTGTGCATTTCGTGTAATGCGGGTTTTTCAGTAAATTCTAAGTTTTTCAGTGCAACTCACTCATATATTATGTACTACACTGTGCGTTTCTTATATTCTAAGTTTTTCAGTGCAACTCACTCATATACTATGTACTACACTGTGCGTTTCTTATATTCTAAGTTTTTCAGTGCAACTCACTCATATACTATGTACTACACTGTGCGTTTCTTATATTCTAACTTTTTCAGTGCAACTCACTCATATACTATGTACTACACTGTGCGTTTCTTATATTCTAAGTTTTTCAGTGCAACTCACTCATATACTATGTACTACACTGTGCGTTTCTTATATTCTAAGTTTTTCAGTGCAACTCACTCATATACTATGTACTACACTGTGCGTTTCTTATATTCTAAGTTTTTCAGTGCAACTCACTCATATACTATGTGCTACACTGTGCGTTTCTTATATTCTAAGTTTTTCAGTGCAACTCACTCATATACTATGTGCTACAATGTGCGTTTCTTATATTCTAAGTTTTTCAGTGCAACTCACTCATATACTATGTGCTACACTGTGCGTTTCTTATATTCTAAGTTTTTCAGTGCAACTCACTCATATACTATGTACTACACTGTGCGTTTCTTATATTCTAAGTTTTTCAGTGCAACTCACTCATATACTATGTACTACACTGTGCGTTTCTTATATTCTAAGTTTTTCAGTGCAACTCACTCATATACTATGTACTACACTGTGCGTTTCTTATATTCTAATTTTTTCAGTGCAACTCACTCATATACTATGTGCTACACTGTGCGTTTCTTATATTCTAAGTTTTTCAGTGCAACTCACTCATATACTATGTGCTACACTGTGCGTATCTTATATTCTAAGTTTTTCAGTGCAACTCACTCATATACTATGTGCTACACTGTGCGTTTCTTATATTCTAAGTTTTCAGTGCAACTCACTCATATACTATGTGCTACACTGTGCGTTTCTTATATTCTAAGTTTTTCAGTGCAACTCACTCATATACTATGTACTACACTGTGCGTTTCTTATATTCTAAGTTTTTCAGTGCAACTCACTCATATACTATGTACTACACTGTGCGTTTCTTATATTCTAAGTTTTTCAGTGCAACTCACTCATATACTATGTACTACACTGTGTGTTTCTTATATTCTACGTTTTTCAGTGCAACTCACTCATATACTATGTACTACACTGTGCGTTTCTTATATTCTAAGTTTTTCAGTGCAACTCACTCATATACTATGTACTACACTGTGCGTTTTTTATATTCTAAGTTTTTCAGTGCAACACACTCATATACTATGTACTACACTGTGCGTTTCTTATATTCTAAGTTTTTCAGTGCAACTCACTCATATACTATGTGCTACACTGTGCATTTCGTGTAATGCGGGTTTTTCATAAATTCTAAGTTTTTCAGTACAACTCACTCATATACTATGTACTACACTGTGCGTTTCTTATATTCTAAGTTTTTCAGTGCAACTCACTCATATACTATGTACTACACTGTGCGTTTCTTATATTCTAAGTTTTTCAGTGCAACACACTCATATACTATGTACTACACTGTGCGTTTCTTATATTCTAAGTTTTTCAGTGCAACTCACTCATATACTATGTACTACACTGTGCGTTTCTTATATTCTAAGTTTTTCAGTGCAACTCACTCATATACTATGTACTACACTTTGCGTTTCTTATATTCTAAGTTTTTCAGTGCAACTCACTCATATACTATGTACTACACTGTGCGTTTCTTATATTCTAAGTTTTTCAGTGCAACTCACTCATATACTATGTACTACACTGTGCGTTTCTTATATTCTAAGTTTTTCAGTGCAACACACTCATATACTATGTACTACACTGTGCGTTTCTTATATTCTAAGTTTTTCAGTGCAACTCACTCATATACTATGTACTACACTGTGCGTTTCTTATATTCTAAGTTTTTCAGTGCAACTCACTCATATACTATGTACTACACTTTGCGTTTCTTATATTCTAAGTTTTTCAGTGCAACTCACTCATATACTATGTACTACACTGTGCATTTCGTGTAATGCGGGTTTTTCATAAATTCTAAGTTTTTCAGTACAACTCACTCATATACTATGTACTACACTGTGCGTTTCTTATATTCTAAGTTTTTCTGTGCAACTCACTCATATACTATGTACTACACTGTGCGTTTCTTATATTCAAAATTTTTCAGTGCAACTCACTCATATACTATGTACTACACTGTGTGTTTTTTATATTCTAGGTTTTTCAGTGCAACTCACTCATATACTATGTACTACACTGTGCGTTTCTTATATTCTAAGTTTTTCAGTGCAACTCACTCATATACTATGTACTACACTGTGCGTTTCTTATATTCTAAGTTTTTCAGTGCAACTCACTCATATACTATGTACTACACTGTGAGTTTCTTATATTCTACGTTTTTCAGTGCAACTCACTCATATACTATGTACTACACTCTGCGTTTCTTATATTCTAAGTTTTTCAGTGCAACTCACTCATATACTATGTACTACACTGTGCGTTTCTTATATTCTAAGTTTTTCAGTGCAACTCACTCATATACTATGTACTACACTGTGCGTTTCTTATATTCTAAGTTTTTCAGTGCAACTCACTCATATACTATGTACTACACTGTGTGTTTCTTATATTCTACGTTTTTCAGTGCAACTCACTCATATACTATGTACTACACTGTGCGTTTCTTATATTCTAAGTTTTTCAGTGCAACTCACTCATATACTATGTACTACACTGTGCGTTTTTTATATTCTAAGTTTTTCAGTGCAACACACTCATATACTATGTACTACACTGTGCGTTTCTTATATTCTAAGTTTTTCAGTGCAACTCACTCATATACTATGTACTACACTGTGCATTTCGTGTAATGCGGGTTTTTCATAAATTCTAAGTTTTTCAGTACAACTCACTCATATACTATGTACTACACTGTGCGTTGCTTATATTCTAAGTTTTTCAGTGCAACTCACTCATATACTATGTACTACACTGTGCGTTTCTTATATTCTAAGTTTTTCAGTGCAACACACTCATATACTATGTACTACACTGTGCGTTTCTTATATTCTAAGTTTTTCAGTGCAACTCACTCATATACTATGTACTACACTGTGCGTTTCTTATATTCAAAATTTTTCAGTGCAACTCACTCATATACTATGTACTACACTGTGCGTTTTTTATATTCTAGGTTTTTCAGTGCAACTCACTCATATACTATGTACTACACTGTGCGTTTCTTATATTCTAAGTTTTTCAGTGCAACTCACTCATATACTATGTACTACACTGTGCGTTTCTTATATTCTAAGTTTTTCAGTGCAACTCACTCATATACTATGTACTACACTGTGCATTTCGTGTAATGCGGGTTTTTCAGTAAATTCTAAGTTTTTCAGTACAACTCACTCATATACTATGTACTACACTGTGCGTTTCTTATATTCTAAGTTTTTCAGTGCAACTCACTCATATACTATGTACTACACTGTGCGTTTCTTATATTCAAAGTTTTTCAGTGCAACTCACTCATATACTATGTACTACACTGTGCGTTTCTTATATTCTAAGTTTTTCAGTGCAACTCACTCATATACTATGTACTACACTGTGCGTTTCTTATATTCTAAGTTTTTCAGTGCAACTCACTCATATACTATGTGCTACACTGTGCGTTTCTTATATTCTAAGTTTTTCAGTGCAACTCACTCATATACTATGTGCTACACTGTGCGTATCTTATATTCTAAGTTTTTCAGTGCAACTCACTCATATACTATGTGCTACACTGTGCGTTTCTTATATTCTAAGTATTTCAGTGCAATTCACTCATATACTATGTGCTACACTGTGCGTTTCTTATATTCTAAGTTTTTCAGTGCAACTCACTCATATACTATGTACTACACTGTGCGTTTCTTATATTCTAAGTTTTTCAGTGCAACTCACTCATATACTATGTACTACACTGTGCGTTTCTTATATTCTAAGTTTTTCAGTGCAACTCACTCATATACTATGTACTACACTGTGTGTTTCTTATATTCTACGTTTTTCAGTGCAACTCACTCATATACTATGTACTACACTGTGCGTTTCTTATATTCTAAGTTTTTCAGTGCAACTCACTCATATACTATGTACTACACTGTGCGTTTTTTATATTCTAAGTTTTTCAGTGCAACACACTCATATACTATGTACTACACTGTGCGTTTCTTATATTCTAAGTTTTTCAGTGCAACTCACTCATATACTATGCACTACACTGTGCATTTCGTGTAATGCGGGTTTTTCATAAATTCTAAGTTTTTCAGTACAACTCACTCATATACTATGTACTACACTGTGCGTTTCTTATATTCTAAGTTTTTCAGTGCAACTCACTCATATACTATGTACTACACTGTGCGTTTCTTATATTCTAAGTTTTTCAGTGCAACACACTCATATACTATGTACTACACTGTGCGTTTCTTATATTCTAAGTTTTTCAGTGCAACTCACTCATATACTATGTACTACACTGTGCGTTTCTTATATTCTAAGTTTTTCAGTGCAACTCACTCATATACTATGTGCTACACTGTGCGTTTCTTATATTCTAAGTTTTCAGTGCAACTCACTCATATACTATGTGCTACACTGTGCGTTTCTTATATTCTAAGTTTTTCAGTGCAACTCACTCATATACTATGTACTACACTGTGCGTTTCTTATATTCTAAGTTTTTCAGTGCAACTCACTCATATACTATGTACTACACTGTGCGTTTCTTATATTCTAAGTTTTTCAGTGCAACTCACTCATATACTATGTACTACACTGTGTGTTTCTTATATTCTACGTTTTTCAGTGCAACTCACTCATATACTATGTACTACACTGTGCGTTTCTTATATTCTAAGTTTTTCAGTGCAACTCACTCATATACTATGTACTACACTGTGCGTTTTTTATATTCTAAGTTTTTCAGTGCAACACACTCATATACTATGTACTACACTGTGCGTTTCTTATATTCTAAGTTTTTCAGTGCAACTCACTCATATACTATGTGCTACACTGTGCATTTCGTGTAATGCGGGTTTTTCATAAATTCTAAGTTTTTCAGTACAACTCACTCATATACTATGTACTACACTGTGCGTTTCTTATATTCTAAGTTTTTCAGTGCAACTCACTCATATACTATGTACTACACTGTGCGTTTCTTATATTCTAAGTTTTTCAGTGCAACACACTCATATACTATGTACTACACTGTGCGTTTCTTATATTCTAAGTTTTTCAGTGCAACTCACTCATATACTATGTACTACACTGTGCGTTTCTTATATTCTAAGTTTTTCAGTGCAACTCACTCATATACTATGTACTACACTTTGCGTTTCTTATATTCTAAGTTTTTCAGTGCAACTCACTCATATACTATGTACTACACTGTGCGTTTCTTATATTCTAAGTTTTTCAGTGCAACTCACTCATATACTATGTACTACACTGTGCGTTTCTTATATTCTAAGTTTTTCAGTGCAACTCACTCATATACTATGTACTACACTGTGCGTTTCTTATATTCTAAGTTTTTCAGTTCAACTCATTCATATACTATGTACTACACTGTGCATTTCGTGTAATGCGGGTTTTTCAGTAAATTCTAAGTTTTTCAGTACAACTCACTCATATACTATGTACTACACTGTGCGTTTCTTATATTCTAAGTTTTTCAGTGCAACTCACTCATATACTATGTACTACACTGTGCGTTTCTTATATTCAAAGTTTTTCAGTGCAACTCACTCATATACTATGTACTACACTGTGCGTTTCTTATATTCTAAGTTTTTCAGTGCAACTCACTCATATACTATGTACTACACTGTGCGTTTCTTATATTCTAAGTTTTTCAGTGCAACTCACTCATATACTATGTGCTACACTGTGCGTTTCTTATATTCTAAGTTTTTCAGTGCAACTCACTCATATACTATGTGCTACACTGTGCGTATCTTATATTCTAAGTTTTTCAGTGCAACTCACTCATATACTATGTGCTACACTGTGCGTTTCTTATATTCTAAGTTTTTCAGTGCAACTCACTCATATACTATGTGCTACACTGTGCGTTTCTTATATTCTAAGTTTTTCAGTGCAACTCACTCATATACTATGTACTACACTGTGCGTTTCTTATATTCTAAGTTTTTCAGTGCAACTCACTCATATACTATGTACTACACTGTGCGTTTCTTATATTCTAAGTTTTTCAGTGCAACTCACTCATATACTATGTACTACACTGTGAGTTTCTTATATTCTACGTTTTTCAGTGCAACTCACTCATATACTATGTACTACACTGTGCGTTTCTTATATTCTAAGTTTTTCAGTGCAACTCACTCATATAATATGTACTACACTGTGCGTTTCTTATATTCTAAGTTTTTCAGTGCAACACACTCATATACTATGTACTACACTGTGCGTTTCTTATATTCTAAGTTTTTCAGTGCAACTCACTCATATACTATGTACTACACTGTGCATTTCGTGTAATGCGGGTTTTTCATAAATTCTAAGTTTTTCAGTACAACTCACTCATATACTATGTACTACACTGTGCGTTTCTTATATTCTAAGTTTTTCAGTGCAACTCACTCATATACTATGTACTACACTGTGCGTTTCTTATATTCTAAGTTTTTCAGTGCAACACACTCATATACTATGTACTACACTGTGCGTTTCTTATATTCTAAGTTTTTCAGTGCAACTCACTCATATACTATGTACTACACTGTGCGTTTCTTATATTCTAAGTTTTTCAGTGCAACTCACTCATATACTATGTACTACACTTTGCGTTTCTTATATTCTAAGTTTTTCAGTGCAACTCACTCATATACTATGTACTACACTGTGCATTTCGTGTAATGCGGGTTTTTCATAAATTCTAAGTTTTTCAGTACAACTCACTCATATACTATGTACTACACTGTGCGTTTCTTATATTCAAAATTTTTCAGTGCAACTCACTCATATACTATGTACTACACTGTGCGTTTCTTATATTCTAAGTTTTTCAGTGCAACTCACTCATATACTATGTACTACACTGTGCGTTTCTTATATTCTAAGTTTTTCAGTGCACCTCACTCATATACTATGTACTACACTGTGCGTTTCTTAAATTCTAAGTTTTTCAGTGCAACTCACTCATATACTATGTACTACACTGTGCGTTTCTTATATTCTAAGTTTTTCAGTGCAACTCACTCATATACTATGTACTACACTTTGCGTTTCTTATATTCTAAGTTTTTCAGTGCAACTCACTCATATACTATGTACTACACTGTGCATTTCGTGTAATGCGGGTTTTTCATAAATTCTAAGTTTTTCAGTACAACTCACTCATATACTATGTACTACACTGTGCGTTTCTTATATTCTAAGTTTTTCTGTGCAACTCACTCATATACTATGTACTACACTGTGAGTTTCTTATATTCAAAATTTTTCAGTGCAACTCACTCATATACTATGTACTACACTGTGCGTTTCTTATATTCTAAGTTTTTCAGTGCAACTCACTCATATACTATGTACTACACTGTGCGTTTCTTATATTCTAGGTTTTTCAGTGCAACTCACTCATATACTATGTACTACACTGTGCGTTTCTTATATTCTAAGTTTTTCAGTGCAACTCACTCATATACTATGTACTACACTGTGCGTTTCTTATATTCTAAGTTTTTCAGTGCAACTCACTCATATACTATGTACTACACTGTGCGTTTCTTATATTCTAAGTTTTTCAGTGCAACTCACTCATATACTATGTACTACACTGTGCGTTTCTTATATTCTAAGTTTTTCAGTTCAACTCATTCATATACTATGTACTACACTGTGCATTTCGTGTAATGCGGGTTTTTCAGTAAATTCTAAGTTTTTCAGTGCAACTCACTCATATACTATGTACTACACTGTGCGTTTCTTATATTCTAAGTTTTTCAGTGCAACTCACTCATATACTATGTACTACACTGTGCGTTTCTTATATTCTAAGTTTTTCAGTGCAACTCACTCATATACTATGTACTACACTGTGCGTTTCTTATATTCTAACTTTTTCAGTGCAACTCACTCATATACTATGTACTACACTGTGCGTTTCTTATATTCTAAGTTTTTCAGTGCAACTCACTCATATACTATGTACTACACTGTGCGTTTCTTATATTCTAAGTTTTTCAGTGCAACTCACTCATATACTATGTACTACACTGTGCGTTTCTTATATTCTAAGTTTTTCAGTGCAACTCACTCATATACTATGTGCTACACTGTGCGTATCTTATATTCTAAGTTTTTCAGTGCAACTCACTCATATACTATGTGCTACACTGTGCGTTTCTTATATTCTAAGTTTTTCAGTACAACTCACTCATATACTATGTGCAACACTGTGCGTTTCTTATATTCTAAGTTTTTCAGTGCAACTAACTCATATACTATGTACTACACTGTGCGTTTCTTATATTCTAAGTTTTTCAGTGCAACTCACTCATATACTATGTACTACACTGTGCGTTTCTTATATTCTAAGTTTTTCAGTGCAACTCACTCATATACTATGTACTACACTGTGAGTTTCTTATATTCTACGTTTTTCAGTGCAACTCACTCATATACTATGTACTACACTGTGCGTTTCTTATATTCTAAGTTTTTCAGTACAACTCACTCATATACTATGTACTACACTGTGCGTTTCTTATATTCTAAGTTTTTCAGTGCAACACACTCATATACTATGTACTACACTGTGCGTTTCTTATATTCTAAGTTTTTCAGTGCAACTCACTCATATACTATGTACTACACTGTGCATTTCGTGTAATGCGGGTTTTTCATAAATTCTAAGTTTTTCAGTACAACTCACTCATATACTATGTACTACACTGTGCGTTTCTTATATTCTAAGTTTTTCAGTGCAACTCACTCATATACTATGTACTACACTGTGCGTTTCTTATATTCTAAGTTTTTGAGTGCAACACACTCATATACTATGTACTACACTGTGCGTTTCTTATATTCTAAGTTTTTCAGTGCAACTCACTCATATACTATGTACTACACTGTGCGTTTCTTATATTCTAAGTTTTTCAGTGCAACTCACTCATATACTATGTACTACACTGTGCGTTTCTTATATTCTAAGTTTTTCAGTGCAACTCACTCATATACTATGTACTACACTGTGCATTTCGTGTAATGCGGGTTTTTCATAAATTCTAAGTTTTTCAGTACAACTCACTCATATACTATGTACTACACTGTGCGTTTCTTATATTCTAAGTTTTTCTGTGCAACTCACTCATATACTATGTACTACACTGTGCGTTTCTGATATTCAAAATTTTTCAGTGCAACTCACTCATATACTATGTACTACACTGTGCGTTTCTTATATTCTAAGTTTTTCAGTGCAACTCACTCATATACTATGTACTACACTGTGCGTTTCTTATATTCTAAGTTTTTCAGTGCAACTCACTCATATACTATGTACTACACTGTGCGTTTCTTATATTCTAAGTTTTTCAGTGCAACTCACTCATATACTATGTACTACACTGTGCGTTTCTTATATTCTAAGTTTTTCAGTGCAACTCACTCATATACTATGTACTACACTGTGCGTTTCTTATATTCTAAGTTTTTCAGTGCAACTCACTCATATACTATGTACTACACTGTGCGTTTCTTATATTCTAAGTTTTTCAGTGCAACTCACTCATATACTATGTACTACACTGTGCGTTTCTTATATTCTAAGTTTTTCAGTGCAACTCATGCATATACTATGTACTACACTGTGCATTTCGTGTAATGCGGGTTTTTCAGTAAATTCTAAGTTTTTCAGTCCAACTCATTCATATACTATGTACTATACTGTGCGTTTCTTATATTCTAAGTTTTTCAGTGCAACTCACTCATATACTATGTGCTACACTGTGCGTTTCTTATATTCTAAGTTTTTCAGTGCAACTCACTCATATACTATGTGCTACACTGTGCGTTTCTTATATTCTAAGTTTTTCAGTGCAACTCACTCATATACTATGTACTACACTGTGCGTTTCTTATATTCTAAGTTTTTCAGTGCAACTCACTCATATACTATGTACTACACTGTGCGTTTCTTATATTCTAAGTTTTTCAGTGCAACTCACTCATATACTATGTACTACACTGTGCGTTTCTTATATTCTAAGTTTTTCAGTGCAACTCACTCATATACTATGTACTACACTGTGCGTTTCTTAAATTCTAAGTTTTTCAGTGCAACTCACTCATATACTATGTACTACACTGTGCGTTTCTTATATTCTAAGTTTTTCAGTGCAACTCACTCATATACTATGTACTACACTGTGCGTTTCTTATATTCTAAGTTTTTCAGTGCAACTCACTCATATACTTTGTACTACACAGTGCTTTTCTTATATTCTAAGTTTTTCAGTGCAACTCACTCATGTACTATGTACTACACAGTGCTTTTCTTATATTCTAAGTTTTTCAGTGCAACTCACTCATGTACTATGTACTACACTGTGCGTTTCTTATATTCTAAGTTTTTGAGTGCAACTCACTCATATACTATGTACTACACTGTGCGTTTCTTATATTCTAAGTTTTTCAGTGCAACTCACTCATATACTATGTACTACACTGTGCGTTTCTTATATTCTAAGTTTTTGAGTGCAACTCACTCATATACTATGTGCTACACTGTGCGTTTCTTATATTCTAAGTTTTTCAGTGAAACTCACTCATATACTATGTGCTACACTGTGCGTTTCTTATATTCTAAGTTTTTCAGTGCAACTCACTCATATACTATGTACTACACTGTGCGTTTCTTATATTCTAAGTTTTTCAGTGCAACTCACTCATATACTATGTACTACACTGTGCGTTTCTTATATTCTAAGTTTTTCAGTGCAACTCACTCATATACTATGTACTACACTGTGCGTTTCTTAAATTCTAAGTTTTTCAGTGCAACTCACTCATATACTATGTACTACACTGTGCGTTTCTTATATTCTAAGTTTTTCAGTGCAACTCACTCATATACTATGTATTACACTGTGCGTTTCTTATATTCTAAGTTTTTCAGTGCAACTCACTCATATACTTTGTACTACACTGTGCTTTTCTTATATTCTAAGTTTTTCAGTGCAACTCACTCATATACTATGTACTACACTGTGCGTTTCTTATATTCTAAGTTTTTCAGTGCAACTCACTCATGTACTTTGTACTACACAGTGCTTTTCTTATATTCTAAGTTTTTCAGTGCAACTCACTCATGTACTATATACTACACTGTGCATTTCGTGTAATGCGGGTTTTTCAGTAAATTCTAAGTTTTTCAGTGCAACTCATTCATATACTATGTACTATACTGTGCGTTTCTTATATTCTAAGTTTTTCAGTGCAACTCACTCATATACTATGTACTACACTGTGCGTTTCTTATATTCTAAGTTTTTCAGTGCAACTCACTCATATACTATGTGCTACACTGTGCGTTTCTTATATTCTAAGTTTTTCAGTGCAACTCACTCATATACTATGTGCTACACTGTGCGTTTCTTATATTCTAAGTTTTTCAGTGCAACTCACTCATATACTATGTGCTACACTGTGCGTTTCTTATATTCTAAGTTTTTCAGTGCAACTCACTCATATACTATGTGCTACACTGTGCGTTTCTTATATTCTAAGTTTTTCAGTGCAACTCACTCATATACTATGTACTACACTGTGCGTTTCTTATATTCTAAGTTTTTCAGTGCAACTCACTCATATACTATGTACTACACTGTGCGTTTCTTATATTCTAAGTTTTTCAGTGCAACTCACTCATATACTATGTACTACACTGTGCGTTTCTTAAATTCTAAGTTTTTCAGTGCAACTCACTCATATACTATGTACTACACTGTGCGTTTTTTATATTCTAAGTTTTTCAGTGCAACTCACTCATATACTATGTACTACACTGTGCGTTTCTTATATTCTAATTTTTCAGTGCAACTCACTCATATACTATGTACTACACTGTGCGTTTCTTATATTCTAAGTTTTTCAGTGCAACTCACTCATATACTATGTATTACACTGTGCGTTTCTTATATTCTAAGTTTTTCAGTGCAACTCACTCATATACTTTGTACTACACTGTGCTTTTCTTATATTCTAAGTTTTTCAGTGCAACTCACTCATATACTATGTACTACACTGTGCGTTTCTTATATTCTAAGTTTTTCAGTGCAACTCACTCATGTACTTTGTACTACACAGTGCTTTTCTTATATTCTAAGTTTTTCAGTGCAACTCACTCATGTACTATATACTACACTGTGCATTTCGTGTAATGCGGGTTTTTCAGTAAATTCTAAGTTTTTCAGTGCAACTCATTCATATACTATGTACTATACTGTGCGTTTCTTATATTCTAAGTTTTTCAGTGCAACTCACTCATATACTATGTACTACACTGTGCGTTTCTTATATTCTAAGTTTTTCAGTGCAACTCACTCATATACTATGTGCTACACTGTGCGTTTCTTATATTCTAAGTTTTTCAGTGCAACTCACTCATATACTATGTGCTACACTGTGCGTTTCTTATATTCTAAGTTTTTCAGTGCAACTCACTCATATACTATGTGCTACACTGTGCGTTTCTTATATTCTAAGTTTTTCAGTGCAACTCACTCATATACTATGTACTACACTGTGCGTTTCTTATATTCTAAGTTTTTCAGTGCAACTCACTCATAAACTATGTACTACACTGTGCGTTTCTTATATTCTAAGTTTTTCAGTGCAACTCACTCATATACTATGTACTACACTGTGCGTTTCTTATATTCTAAGTTTTTCAGTGCAACTCACTCATAAACTATGTACTACACTGTGCGTTTCTTATATTCTAAGTTTTTCAGTGCAACTCACTCATATACTATGTACTACACTGTGCGTTTCTTATATTCTAAGTTTTTCAGTGCAACTCACTCATGTACTTTGTACTACACAGTGCTTTTCTTATATTCTAAGTTTTTCAGTGCAACTCACTCATGTACTATGTACTACACTGTGCGTTTCTTATATTCTAAGTTTTTGAGTGCAACTCACTCATATACTATGTACTACACTGTGCGTTTCTTATATTCTAAGTTTTTCAGTGCAACTCACTCATATACTATGTACTACACTGTGCGTTTCTTATATTCTAAGTTTTTCAGTGCAACTCACTCATATACTATGTACTACACTGTGCATTTAGTGTAATGCGGGTTTTTCAGTAAATTCTAAGTTTTTCAGTACAACTCACTCATATACTATGTACTACACTGTGCGTTTCTTATATTCTAAGTTTTTCAGTGCAACTCACTCATATACTATGTACTACACTGTGCGTTTCTTATATTCAAAGTTTTTCAGTGCAACTCACTCATATACTATGTACTACACTGTGCGTTTCTTATATTCTAAGTTTTTCAGTACAACTCACTCATATACTATGTACTACACTGTGCGTTTCTTATATTCTAAGTTTTTCAGTGCAACTCACTCATATACTATGTACTACACTGTGCGTTTCTTAAATTCTAAGTTTTTCAGTGCAACTCACTCATATATTATGTACTACACTGTGCGTTTCTTATATTCTAAGTTTTTCAGTGCAACTCACTCATATACTATGTACTACACTGTGCGTTTCTTATATTCTAAGTTTTTCAGTGCAACTAACTCATATACTATGTACTACACTGTGCGTTTCTTATATTCTAAGTTATTCAGTGCAACTCACTCATATACTATGTACTACACTGTGCGTTTCTTAAATTCTAAGTTTTCAGTGCAACTCACTCATATACTATGTACTACACTGTGCGTTTCTTATATTCTAAGTTTTTCAGTGCAACTCACTCATATACTATGTACTACACTGTGCGTTTCTTATATTCTAAGTTTTTCAGTGCAACTCACTCATATACTATGTACTACACTGTGCGTTTCTTATATTCTAAGTTTTTCAGTGCAACTCACTCATATACTATGTACTACACTGTGCGTTTCTTATATTCTAAGTTTTTCAGTGCAACTCACTCATATACTATGTACTACACTGTGCGTTTCTTATATTCTAAGTTTTTCAGTGCAACTCATTCATATACTATATACTACACTGTGCATTTCGTGTAATGCGGGTTTTTCAGTAAATTCTAAGTTTTTCAGTGCAACTCATTCATATACTATGTACTATACTGTGCGTTTCTTATATTCTAAGTTTTTCAGTGCAACTCACTCATATACTATGTACTACACTGTGCGTTTCTTATATTCTAAGTTTTTCAGTGCAACTCACTCATATACTATGTGCTACACTGTGCGTTTCTTATATTCTAAGTTTTTCAGTGCAACTCACTCATATACTATGTGCTACACTGTGCGTTTCTTATATTCTAAGTTTTTCAGTGCAACTCACTCATATATTATGTACTACACTGTGCGTTTCTTATATTCTAAGTTTTTCAGTGCAACTCACTCATATACTATGTACTACACTGTGCGTTTCTTATATTCTAAGTTTTTCAGTGCAACTCACTCATATACTATGTACTACACTGTGCGTTTCTTATATTCTAAGTTTTTCAGTGCAACTCACTCATATACTATGTACTACACTGTGCGTTTCTTATATTCTAAGTTTTTCAGTGCAACTCACTCATATACTATGTACTACACTGTGCGTTTCTTATATTCTAAGTTTTTCAGTGCAACTCATTCATATACTATGTACTACACTGTGCATTTCGTGTAATGCGGGTTTTTCTGTAAATTCTAAGTTTTTCAGTGCAACTCATTCATATACTATGTACTATACTGTGCGTTTCTTATATTCTAAGTTTTTCAGTGCAACTCACTCATATACTATGTACTACACTGTGCGTTTCTTATATTCTAAGTTTTTCAGTGCAACTCACTCATATACTATGTACTACACTGTGCGTTTCTTGTATTCTAAGTTTTTCAGTGCAACTCACTCATATACTATGTACTACACTGTGCGTTTCTTATATTCTAAGTTTTTCAGTGCAACTCACTCATATACTATGTACTACACTGTGCGTTTCTTAAATTCTAAGTTTTTCAGTGCAACTCACTCATATACTTTGTACTACACTGTGCGTTTCTTATATTCTAAGTTTTTCAGTGCAACTCACTCATATACTATGTACTACACTGTGCGTTTCTTATATTCTAAGTTTTTCAGTGCAACTCATTCATATACTATGTACTACACTGTGCATTTCGTGTAATGCGGGTTTTTCTGTAAATTCTAAGTTTTTCAGTGCAACTCATTCATATACTATGTACTATACTGTGCGTTTCTTATATTCTAAGTTTTTCAGTGCAACTCACTCATATACTATGTACTACACTGTGCGTTTCTTATATTCTAAGTTTTTCAGTGCAACTCACTCATATACTATGTACTACACTGTGCGTTTCTTATATTCTAAGTTATTCAGTGCAACTCACTCATATACTATGTACTACACTGTGCGTTTCTTAAATTCTAAGTTTTCAGTGCAACTCACTCATATACTATGTACTACACTGTGCGTTTCTTATATTCTAAGTTTTTCAGTGCAACTCACTCATATACTATGTACTACACTGTGCGTTTCTTATATTCTAAGTTTTTCAGTGCAACTCACTCATATACTATGTACTACACTGTGCGTTTCTTATATTCTAAGTTTTTCAGTGCAACTCACTCATATACTATGTACTACACTGTGCGTTTCTTATATTCTAAGTTTTTCAGTGCAACTCACTCATATACTATGTACTACACTGTGCGTTTCTTATATTCTAAGTTTTTCAGTGCAACTCATTCATATACTATATACTACACTGTGCATTTCGTGTAATGCGGGTTTTTCAGTAAATTCTAAGCTTTTCAGTGCAACTCATTCATATACTATGTACTATACTGTGCGTTTCTTATATTCTAAGTTTTTCAGTGCAACTCACTCATATACTATGTACTACACTGTGCGTTTCTTATATTCTAAGTTTTTCAGTGCAACTCACTCATATACTATGTGCTACACTGTGCGTTTCTTATATTCTAAGTTTTTCAGTGCAACTCACTCATATACTATGTGCTACACTGTGCGTTTCTTATATTCTAAGTTTTTCAGTGCAACTCACTCATATACTATGTACTACACTGTGCGTTTCTTATATTCTAAGTTTTTCAGTGCAACTCACTCATATACTATGTACTACACTGTGCGTTTCTTATATTCTAAGTTTTTCAGTGCAACTCACTCATATACTATGTACTACACTGTGCGTTTCTTATATTCTAAGTTTTTCAGTGCAACTCACTCATATACTATGTACTACACTGTGCGTTTCTTATATTCTAAGTTTTTCAGTGCAACTCACTCATATACTATGTACTACACTGTGCGTTTCTTATATTCTAAGTTTTTCAGTGCAACTCATTCATATACTATGTACTACACTGTGCATTTCGTGTAATGCCGGTTTTTCTGTAAATTCTAAGTTTTTCAGTGCAACTCATTCATATACTATGTACTATACTGTGCGTTTCTTATATTCTAAGTTTTTCAGTGCAACTCACTCATATACTATGTACTACACTGTGCGTTTCTTATATTCTAAGTTTTTCAGTGCAACTCACTCATATACTATGTACTACACTGTGCGTTTCTTGTATTCTAAGTTTTTCAGTGCAACTCACTCATATACTATGTACTACACTGTGCGTTTCTTATATTCTAAGTTTTTCAGTGCAACTCACTCATATACTATGTACTACACTGTGCGTTTCTTAAATTCTAAGTTTTTCAGTGCAACTCACTCATATACTTTGTACTACACTGTGCGTTTCTTATATTCAAAGTTTTTCAGTGCAACTCACTCATATACTATGTACTACACTGTGCGTTTCTTATATTCTAAGTTTTTCAGTGCAACTCACTCATATACTATGTACTACACTGTGCGTTTCTTATATTCTAAGTTATTCAGTGCAACTCACTCATATACTATGTACTACACTGTGCGTTTCTTAAATTCTAAGTTTTCAGTGCAACTCACTCATATACTATGTACTACACTGTGCGTTTCTTATATTCTAAGTTTTTCAGTGCAACTCACTCATATACTATGTACTACACTGTGCGTTTCTTATATTCTAAGTTTTTCAGTGCAACTCACTCATATACTATGTACTACACTGTGCGTTTCTTATATTCTAAGTTTTTCAGTGCAACTCACTCATATACTATGTACTACACTGTGCGTTTCTTATATTCTAAGTTTTTCAGTGCAACTCACTCATATACTATGTACTACACTGTGCGTTTCTTATATTCTAAGTTTTTCAGTGCAACTCACTCATATACTATGTACTACACTGTGCGTTTCTTATATTCTAAGTTTTTCAGTGCAACTCACTCATATACTATGTACTACACTGTGCGTTTCTTATATTCTAAGTTTTTCAGTGCAACTCACTCATATACTATGTACTACACTGTGCGTTTCTTATATTCTAAGTTTTTCAGTGCAACTCATTCATATACTATATACTACACTGTGCATTTCGTGTAATGCGGGTTTTTCAGTAAATTCTAAGCTTTTCAGTGCAACTCATTCATATACTATGTACTATACTGTGCGTTTCTTATATTCTAAGTTTTTCAGTGCAACTCACTCATATACTATGTACTACACTGTGCGTTTCTTATATTCTAAGTTTTTCAGTGCAACTCACTCATATACTATGTGCTACACTGTGCGTTTCTTATATTCTAAGTTTTTCAGTGCAACTCACTCATATACTATGTGCTACACTGTGCGTTTCTTATATTCTAAGTTTTTCAGTGCAACTCACTCATATATTATGTACTACACTGTGCGTTTCTTATATTCTAAGTTTTTCAGTGCAACTCACTCATATACTATGTACTACACTGTGCGTTTCTTATATTCTAAGTTTTTCAGTGCAACTCACTCATATACTATGTACTACACTGTGCGTTTCTTATATTCTAAGTTTTTCAGTGCAACTCACTCATATACTATGTACTACACTGTGCGTTTCTTATATTCTAAGTTTTTCAGTGCAACTCACTCATATACTATGTACTACACTGTGCGTTTCTTATATTCTAAGTTTTTCAGTGCAACTCATTCATATACTATGTACTACACTGTGCATTTCGTGTAATGCGGGTTTTTCTGTAAATTCTAAGTTTTTCAGTGCAACTCATTCATATACTATGTACTATACTGTGCGTTTCTTATATTCTAAGTTTTTCAGTGCAACTCACTCATATACTATGTACTACACTGTGCGTTTCTTATATTCTAAGTTTTTCAGTGCAACTCACTCATATACTATGTACTACACTGTGCGTTTCTTGTATTCTAAGTTTTTCAGTGCAACTCACTCATATACTATGTACTACACTGTGCGTTTCTTATATTCTAAGTTTTTCAGTGCAACTCACTCATATACTATGTACTACACTGTGCGTTTCTTAAATTCTAAGTTTTTCAGTGCAACTCACTCATATACTTTGTACTACACTGTGCGTTTCTTATATTCAAAGTTTTTCAGTGCAACTCACTCATATACTATGTACTACACTGTGCGTTTCTTATATTCTAAGTTTTTCAGTGCAACTCACTCATATACTATGTACTACACTGTGCGTTTCTTATATTCTAAGTTATTCAGTGCAACTCACTCATATACTATGTACTACACTGTGCGTTTCTTAAATTCTAAGTTTTCAGTGCAACTCACTCATATACTATGTACTACACTGTGCGTTTCTTATATTCTAAGTTTTTCAGTGCAACTCACTCATATACTATGTACTACACTGTGCGTTTCTTATATTCTAAGTTTTTCAGTGCAACTCACTCATATACTATGTACTACACTGTGCGTTTCTTATATTCTAAGTTTTTCAGTGCAACTCACTCATATACTATGTACTACACTGTGCGTTTCTTATATTCTAAGTTTTTCAGTGCAACTCACTCATATACTATGTACTACACTGTGCGTTTCTTATATTCTAAGTTTTTCAGTGCAACTCATTCATATACTATATACTACACTGTGCATTTCGTGTAATGCGGGTTTTTCAGTAAATTCTAAGTTTTTCAGTGCAACTCATTCATATACTATGTACTATACTGTGCGTTTCTTATATTCTAAGTTTTTCAGTGCAACTCACTCATATACTATGTGCTACACTGTGCGTTTCTTATATTCTAAGTTTTTCAGTGCAACTCACTCATATACTATGTGCTACACTGTGCGTTTCTTATATTCTAAGTTTTTCAGTCCAACTCACTCATATACTATGTGCTACACTGTGCGTTTCTTATATTCTAAGTTTTTCAGTGCAACTCACTCATATACTATGTGCTACACTGTGCGTTTCTTATATTCTAAGTTTTTCAGTGCAACTCACTCATATACTATGTACTACACTGTGCGTTTCTTATATTCTAAGTTTTTCAGTGCAACTCACTCATAAACTATGTACTACACTGTGCGTTTCTTATATTCTAAGTTTTTCAGTGCAACTCACTCATATACTATGTACTACACTGTGCGTTTCTTATATTCTAAGTTTTTCAGTGCAACTCACTCATGTACTTTGTACTACACAGTGCTTTTCTTATATTCTAAGTTTTTCAGTGCAACTCACTCATGTACTATGTACTACACTGTGCGTTTCTTATATTCTAAGTTTTTGAGTGCAACTCACTCATATACTATGTACTACACTGTGCGTTTCTTATATTCTAAGTTTTTCAGGGCAACTCACTCATATACTATGTACTACACTGTGCGTTTCTTATATTCTAAGTTTTTCAGTGCAACTCACTCATATACTATGTACTACACTGTGCGTTTCTTATATTCTAAGTTTTTCAGTGCAACTCACTCATATACTATGTACTACACTGTGCGTTTCTTAATTTCTAAGTTTTTCAGTGCAACTCACTCATATACTATGTACTACACTGTGCGTTTCTTATATTCTAAGTTTTTCAGTGCAACTCACTCATATACTATGTACTACATTGTGCGTTTCTTATATTCTAAGTTTTTCAGTGCAACTCACTCATATACTATGTACTACACTGTGCGTTTCTTATATTCTAAGTTTTTCAGTGCAACTCACTCATATACTATGTACTACACTGTGCGTTTCTTATATTCTAAGTTTTTCAGTGCAACTCACTCATATACTATGTACTACACTGTGCGTTTCTTATATTCTAAGTTTTTCAGTGCAACTCATTCATATACTATATACTACACTGTGCATTTCGTGTAATGCGGGTTTTTCAGTAAATTCTAAGTTTTTCAGTGCAACTCATTCATATACTATGTACTATACTGTGCGTTTCTTATATTCTAAGTTTTTCAGTGCAACTCACTCATATACTATGTACTACACTGTGCGTTTCTTATATTCTAAGTTTTTCAGTGCAACTCACTCATATACTATGTACTACACTGTGCGTTTCTTATATTCTAAGTTTTTCAGTGCAACTCACTCATATACTATGTGCTACACTGTGCGTTTCTTATATTCTAAGTTTTTCAGTGCAACTCACTCATATACTATGTGCTACACTGTGCGTTTCTTATATTCTAAGTTTTTCAGTGCAACTCACTCATATACTATGTGCTACACTGTGCGTTTCTTATATTCTAAGTTTTCAGTGCAACTCATTCATATACTATGTGCTACACTGTGCGTTTCTTATATTCTAAGTTTTTCAGTGCAACTCACTCATATACTATGTGCTACACTGTGCGTTTCTTATATTCTAAGTTTTTCAGTGCAACTCACTCATATACTATGTGCTACACTGTGCGTTTCTTATATTCTAAGTTTTTCAGTGCAACTCACTCATATACTATGTACTACACTGTGCGTTTCTTATATTCTAAGTTTTTCAGTGCAACTCACTCATATACTATGTACTACACTGTGCGTTTCTTATATTCTAAGTTTTTCAGTGCAACTCACTCATATACTATGTACTACACTGTGCGTTTCTTATATTCTAAGTTTTTCAGTGCAACTCACTCATATACTATGTACTACACTGTGCGTTTCTTATATTCTAAGTTTTTCAGTGCAACTCATTCATATACTATATACTACACTGTGCATTTCGTGTAATGCGGGTTTTTCAGTAAATTCTAAGTTTTTCAGTGCAACTCATTCATATACTATGTACTATACTGTGCGTCTCTTATATTCTAAGTTTTTCAGTGCAACTCACTCATGTACTATGTACTACACTGTGCTTTTCTTATATTCTAAGTTTTTGAGTGCAACTCACTCATATACTATGTGCTACACTGTGCGTTTCTTATATTCTAAGTTTTTCAGTGCAACTCACTCATATACTATGTGCTACACTGTGCGTTTCTTATATTCTAAGTTTTTCAGTGCAACTCACTCATATACTATGTGCTACACTGTGCGTTTCTTATATTCTAAGTTTTTCAGTGCAACTCACTCATATACTATGTGCTACACTGTGCGTTTCTTATATTCTAAGTTTTTCAGTGCAACTCACTCATATACTATGTACTACACTGTGCGTTTCTTATATTCTAAATTTTTCAGTGCAACTCACTCATATACTATGTACTACACTGTGCGTTTCTTATATTCTAAGTTTTTCAGTGCAACTCACTCATATACTATGTACTACACTGTGCGTTTCTTATATTCTAAGTTTTTCAGTGCAACTCACTCATATACTATGTACTACACTGTGCGTTTCTTATATTCTAAGTTTTTCAGTGCAACTCACTCATATACTATGTACTACACTGTGCATTTCGTGTAATGCGGGTTTTTCAGTAAATTCTAAGTTTTTCAGTACAACTCACTCATATACTATGTACTACACTGTGCGTTTCTTATATTCTAAGTTTTTCAGTGCAACTCACTCATATACTATGTACTACACTGTGCGTTTCTTATATTCAAAGTTTTTCAGTGCAACTCACTCATATACTATGTACTACACTGTGCGTTTCTTATATTCTAAGTTTTTCAGTGCAACTCACTCATATACTATGTACTACACTGTGCGTTTCTTATATTCTAAGTTTTTCAGTGCAACTCATTCATATACTATATACTACACTGTGCATTTCGTGTAATGCGGGTTTTTCAGTAAATTCTAAGTTTTTCAGTGCAACTCATTCATATACTATGTACTATACTGTGCGTCTCTTATATTCTAAGTTTTTCAGTGCAACTCACTCATGTACTATGTACTACACTGTGCTTTTCTTATATTCTAAGTTTTTGAGTGCAACTCACTCATATACTATGTGCTACACTGTGCGTTTCTTATATTCTAAGTTTTTCAGTGCAACTCACTCATATACTATGTGCTACACTGTGCGTTTCTTATATTCTAAGTTTTTCAGTGCAACTCACTCATATACTATGTACTACACTGTGCGTTTCTTATATTCTAAGTTTTTCAGTGCAACTCACTCATATACTATGTACTACACTGTGCGTTTCTTATATTCTAAGTTTTTCAGTGCAACTCACTCATATACTATGTACTACACTGTGCGTTTCTTATATTCTAAGTTTTTCAGTGCAACTCACTCATATACTATGTACTACACTGTGCGTTTCTTATATTCTAAGTTTTTCAGTGCAACTCATTCATATACTATATACTACACTGTGCATTTCGTGTAATGCGGGTTTTTCAGTAAATTCTAAGCTTTTCAGTGCAACTCATTCATATACTATGTACTATACTGTGCGTTTCTTATATTCTAAGTTTTTCAGTGCAACTCACTCATATACTATGTACTACACTGTGCGTTTCTTATATTCTAAGTTTTTCAGTGCAACTCACTCATATACTATGTGCTACACTGTGCGTTTCTTATATTCTAAGTTTTTCAGTGCAACTCACTCATATACTATGTGCTACACTGTGCGTTTCTTATATTCTAAGTTTTTCAGTGCAACTCACTCATATATTATGTACTACACTGTGCGTTTCTTATATTCTAAGTTTTTCAGTGCAACTCACTCATATACTATGTACTACACTGTGCGTTTCTTATATTCTAAGTTTTTCAGTGCAACTCACTCATATACTATGTACTACACTGTGCGTTTCTTATATTCTAAGTTTTTCAGTGCAACTCACTCATATACTATGTACTACACTGTGCGTTTCTTATATTCTAAGTTTTTCAGTGCAACTCACTCATATACTATGTACTACACTGTGCGTTTCTTATATTCTAAGTTTTTCAGTGCAACTCATTCATATACTATGTACTACACTGTGCATTTCGTGTAATGCGGGTTTTTCTGTAAATTCTAAGTTTTTCAGTGCAACTCATTCATATACTATGTACTATACTGTGCGTTTCTTATATTCTAAGTTTTTCAGTGCAACTCACTCATATACTATGTACTACACTGTGCGTTTCTTATATTCTAAGTTTTTCAGTGCAACTCACTCATATACTATGTACTACACTGTGCGTTTCTTGTATTCTAAGTTTTTCAGTGCAACTCACTCATATACTATGTACTACACTGTGCGTTTCTTATATTCTAAGTTTTTCAGTGCAACTCACTCATATACTATGTACTACACTGTGCGTTTCTTAAATTCTAAGTTTTTCAGTGCAACTCACTCATATACTTTGTACTACACTGTGCGTTTCTTATATTCAAAGTTTTTCAGTGCAACTCACTCATATACTATGTACTACACTGTGCGTTTCTTATATTCTAAGTTTTTCAGTGCAACTCACTCATATACTATGTACTACACTGTGCGTTTCTTATATTCTAAGTTATTCAGTGCAACTCACTCATATACTATGTACTACACTGTGCGTTTCTTAAATTCTAAGTTTTCAGTGCAACTCACTCATATACTATGTACTACACTGTGCGTTTCTTATATTCTAAGTTTTTCAGTGCAACTCACTCATATACTATGTACTACACTGTGCGTTTCTTATATTCTAAGTTTTTCAGTGCAACTCACTCATATACTATGTACTACACTGTGCGTTTCTTATATTCTAAGTTTTTCAGTGCAACTCACTCATATACTATGTACTACACTGTGCGTTTCTTATATTCTAAGTTTTTCAGTGCAACTCACTCATATACTATGTACTACACTGTGCGTTTCTTATATTCTAAGTTTTTCAGTGCAACTCATTCATATACTATGTACTACACTGTGCATTTCGTGTAATGCGGGTTTTTCTGTAAATTCTAAGTTTTTCAGTGCAACTCATTCATATACTATGTACTATACTGTGCGTTTCTTATATTCTAAGTTTTTCAGTGCAACTCACTCATATACTATGTACTACACTGTGCGTTTCTTATATTCTAAGTTTTTCAGTGCAACTCACTCATATACTATGTACTACACTGTGCGTTTCTTGTATTCTAAGTTTTTCAGTGCAACTCACTCATATACTATGTACTACACTGTGCGTTTCTTATATTCTAAGTTTTTCAGTGCAACTCACTCATATACTATGTACTACACTGTGCGTTTCTTAAATTCTAAGTTTTTCAGTGCAACTCACTCATATACTTTGTACTACACTGTGCGTTTCTTATATTCTAAGTTTTTCAGTGCAACTCACTCATATACTATGTACTACACTGTGCGTTTCTTATATTCTAAGTTTTTCAGTGCAACTCATTCATATACTATGTACTACACTGTGCATTTCGTGTAATGCGGGTTTTTCTGTAAATTCTAAGTTTTTCAGTGCAACTCATTCATATACTATGTACTATACTGTGCGTTTCTTATATTCTAAGTTTTTCAGTGCAACTCACTCATATACTATGTACTACACTGTGCGTTTCTTATATTCTAAGTTTTTCAGTGCACCTCACTCATATACTATGTACTACACTGTGCGTTTCTTATATTCTAAGTTTTTCAGTGCAACTCACTCATATACTATGTACTACACTGTGCGTTTCTTAAATTCTAAGTTTTTCAGTGCAACTCACTCATATACTTTGTAATACACTGTGCGTTTCTTATATTCAAAGTTTTTCAGTGCAACTCACTCATATACTATGTACTACACTGTGCGTTTCTTATATTCTAAGTTTTTCAGTGCAACTCACTCATATACTATGTACTACACTGTGCGTTTCTTATATTCTAAGTTATTCAGTGCAACTCACTCATATACTATGTACTACACTGTGCGTTTCTTAAATTCTAAGTTTTCAGTGCAACTCACTCATATACTATGTACTACACTGTGCGTTTCTTATATTCTAAGTTTTTCAGTGCAACTCACTCATATACTATGTACTACACTGTGCGTTTCTTATATTCTAAGTTTTTCAGTGCAACTCACTCATATACTATGTACTACACTGTGCGTTTCTTATATTCTAAGTTTTTCAGTGCAACTCACTCATATACTATGTACTACACTGTGCGTTTCTTATATTCTAAGTTTTTCAGTGCAACTCACTCATATACTATGTACTACACTGTGCGTTTCTTATATTCTAAGTTTTTCAGTGCAACTCATTCATATACTATATACTACACTGTGCATTTCGTGTAATGCGGGTTTTTCAGTAAATTCTAAGCTTTTCAGTGCAACTCATTCATATACTATGTACTATACTGTGCGTTTCTTATATTCTAAGTTTTTCAGTGCAACTCACTCATATACTATGTGCTACACTGTGCGTTTCTTATATTCTAAGTTTTTCAGTGCAACTCACTCATATACTATGTGCTACACTGTGCGTTTCTTATATTCTAAGTTTTTCAGTGCAACTCACTCATATATTATGTACTACACTGTGCGTTTCTTATATTCTAAGTTTTTCAGTGCAACTCACTCATATACTATGTACTACACTGTGCGTTTCTTATATTCTAAGTTTTTCAGTGCAACTCACTCATATACTATGTACTACACTGTGCGTTTCTTATATTCTAAGTTTTTCAGTGCAACTCACTCATATACTATGTACTACACTGTGCGTTTCTTATATTCTAAGTTTTTCAGTGCAACTCACTCATATACTATGTACTACACTGTGCGTTTCTTATATTCTAAGTTTTTCAGTGCAACTCATTCATATACTATGTACTACACTGTGCATTTCGTGTAATGCGGGTTTTTCTGTAAATTCTAAGTTTTTCAGTGCAACTCATTCATATACTATGTACTATACTGTGCGTTTCTTATATTCTAAGTTTTTCAGTGCAACTCACTCATATACTATGTACTACACTGTGCGTTTCTTATATTCTAAGTTTTTCAGTGCAACTCACTCATATACTATGTACTACACTGTGCGTTTCTTGTATTCTAAGTTTTTCAGTGCAACTCACTCATATACTATGTACTACACTGTGCGTTTCTTATATTCTAAGTTTTTCAGTGCAACTCACTCATATACTATGTACTACACTGTGCGTTTCTTAAATTCTAAGTTTTTCAGTGCAACTCACTCATATACTTTGTACTACACTGTGCGTTTCTTATATTCAAAGTTTTTCAGTGCAACTCACTCATATACTATGTACTACACTGTGCGTTTCTTATATTCTAAGTTTTTCAGTGCAACTCACTCATATACTATGTACTACACTGTGCGTTTCTTATATTCTAAGTTATTCAGTGCAACTCACTCATATACTATGTACTACACTGTGCGTTTCTTAAATTCTAAGTTTTCAGTGCAACTCACTCATATACTATGTACTACACTGTGCGTTTCTTATATTCTAAGTTTTTCAGTGCAACTCACTCATATACTATGTACTACACTGTGCGTTTCTTATATTCTAAGTTTTTCAGTGCAACTCACTCATATACTATGTACTACACTGTGCGTTTCTTATATTCTAAGTTTTTCAGTGCAACTCACTCATATACTATGTACTACACTGTGCGTTTCTTATATTCTAAGTTTTTCAGTGCAACTCACTCATATACTATGTACTACACTGTGCGTTTCTTATATTCTAAGTTTTTCAGTGCAACTCATTCATATACTATATACTACACTGTGCATTTCGTGTAATGCGGGTTTTTCAGTAAATTCTAAGTTTTTCAGTGCAACTCATTCATATACTATGTACTATACTGTGCGTTTCTTATATTCTAAGTTTTTCAGTGCAACTCACTCATATACTATGTGCTACACTGTGCGTTTCTTATATTCTAAGTTTTTCAGTGCAACTCACTCATATACTATGTGCTACACTGTGCGTTTCTTATATTCTAAGTTTTTCAGTCCAACTCACTCATATACTATGTGCTACACTGTGCGTTTCTTATATTCTAAGTTTTTCAGTGCAACTCACTCATATACTATGTGCTACACTGTGCGTTTCTTATATTCTAAGTTTTTCAGTGCAACTCACTCATATACTATGTACTACACTGTGCGTTTCTTATATTCTAAGTTTTTCAGTGCAACTCACTCATAAACTATGTACTACACTGTGCGTTTCTTATATTCTAAGTTTTTCAGTGCAACTCACTCATATACTATGTACTACACTGTGCGTTTCTTATATTCTAAGTTTTTCAGTGCAACTCACTCATGTACTTTGTACTACACAGTGCTTTTCTTATATTCTAAGTTTTTCAGTGCAACTCACTCATGTACTATGTACTACACTGTGCGTTTCTTATATTCTAAGTTTTTGAGTGCAACTCACTCATATACTATGTACTACACTGTGCGTTTCTTATATTCTAAGTTTTTCAGGGCAACTCACTCATATACTATGTACTACACTGTGCGTTTCTTATATTCTAAGTTTTTCAGTGCAACTCACTCATATACTATGTACTACACTGTGCGTTTCTTATATTCTAAGTTTTTCAGTGCAACTCACTCATATACTATGTACTACACTGTGCGTTTCTTAATTTCTAAGTTTTTCAGTGCAACTCACTCATATACTATGTACTACACTGTGCGTTTCTTATATTCTAAGTTTTTCAGTGCAACTCACTCATATACTATGTACTACATTGTGCGTTTCTTATATTCTAAGTTTTTCAGTGCAACTCACTCATATACTATGTACTACACTGTGCGTTTCTTATATTCTAAGTTTTTCAGTGCAACTCACTCATATACTATGTACTACACTGTGCGTTTCTTATATTCTAAGTTTTTCAGTGCAACTCACTCATATACTATGTACTACACTGTGCGTTTCTTATATTCTAAGTTTTTCAGTGCAACTCATTCATATACTATATACTACACTGTGCATTTCGTGTAATGCGGGTTTTTCAGTAAATTCTAAGTTTTTCAGTGCAACTCATTCATATACTATGTACTATACTGTGCGTTTCTTATATTCTAAGTTTTTCAGTGCAACTCACTCATATACTATGTACTACACTGTGCGTTTCTTATATTCTAAGTTTTTCAGTGCAACTCACTCATATACTATGTACTACACTGTGCGTTTCTTATATTCTAAGTTTTTCAGTGCAACTCACTCATATACTATGTGCTACACTGTGCGTTTCTTATATTCTAAGTTTTTCAGTGCAACTCACTCATATACTATGTGCTACACTGTGCGTTTCTTATATTCTAAGTTTTTCAGTGCAACTCACTCATATACTATGTGCTACACTGTGCGTTTCTTATATTCTAAGTTTTCAGTGCAACTCATTCATATACTATGTGCTACACTGTGCGTTTCTTATATTCTAAGTTTTTCAGTGCAACTCACTCATATACTATGTGCTACACTGTGCGTTTCTTATATTCTAAGTTTTTCAGTGCAACTCACTCATATACTATGTGCTACACTGTGCGTTTCTTATATTCTAAGTTTTTCAGTGCAACTCACTCATATACTATGTACTACACTGTGCGTTTCTTATATTCTAAGTTTTTCAGTGCAACTCACTCATATACTATGTACTACACTGTGCGTTTCTTATATTCTAAGTTTTTCAGTGCAACTCACTCATATACTATGTACTACACTGTGCGTTTCTTATATTCTAAGTTTTTCAGTGCAACTCACTCATATACTATGTACTACACTGTGCGTTTCTTATATTCTAAGTTTTTCAGTGCAACTCATTCATATACTATATACTACACTGTGCATTTCGTGTAATGCGGGTTTTTCAGTAAATTCTAAGTTTTTCAGTGCAACTCATTCATATACTATGTACTATACTGTGCGTCTCTTATATTCTAAGTTTTTCAGTGCAACTCACTCATGTACTATGTACTACACTGTGCTTTTCTTATATTCTAAGTTTTTGAGTGCAACTCACTCATATACTATGTGCTACACTGTGCGTTTCTTATATTCTAAGTTTTTCAGTGCAACTCACTCATATACTATGTGCTACACTGTGCGTTTCTTATATTCTAAGTTTTTCAGTGCAACTCACTCATATACTATGTGCTACACTGTGCGTTTCTTATATTCTAAGTTTTTCAGTGCAACTCACTCATATACTATGTGCTACACTGTGCGTTTCTTATATTCTAAGTTTTTCAGTGCAACTCACTCATATACTATGTACTACACTGTGCGTTTCTTATATTCTAAATTTTTCAGTGCAACTCACTCATATACTATGTACTACACTGTGCGTTTCTTATATTCTAAGTTTTTCAGTGCAACTCACTCATATACTATGTACTACACTGTGCGTTTCTTATATTCTAAGTTTTTCAGTGCAACTCACTCATATACTATGTACTACACTGTGCGTTTCTTATATTCTAAGTTTTTCAGTGCAACTCACTCATATACTATGTACTACACTGTGCATTTCGTGTAATGCGGGTTTTTCAGTAAATTCTAAGTTTTTCAGTACAACTCACTCATATACTATGTACTACACTGTGCGTTTCTTATATTCTAAGTTTTTCAGTGCAACTCACTCATATACTATGTACTACACTGTGCGTTTCTTATATTCAAAGTTTTTCAGTGCAACTCACTCATATACTATGTACTACACTGTGCGTTTCTTATATTCTAAGTTTTTCAGTGCAACTCACTCATATACTATGTACTACACTGTGCGTTTCTTATATTCTAAGTTTTTCAGTGCAACTCATTCATATACTATATACTACACTGTGCATTTCGTGTAATGCGGGTTTTTCAGTAAATTCTAAGTTTTTCAGTGCAACTCATTCATATACTATGTACTATACTGTGCGTCTCTTATATTCTAAGTTTTTCAGTGCAACTCACTCATGTACTATGTACTACACTGTGCTTTTCTTATATTCTAAGTTTTTGAGTGCAACTCACTCATATACTATGTGCTACACTGTGCGTTTCTTATATTCTAAGTTTTTCAGTGCAACTCACTCATATACTATGTGCTACACTGTGCGTTTCTTATATTCTAAGTTTTTCAGTGCAACTCACTCATAAACTATGTACTACACTGTGCGTTTCTTATATTCTAAGTTTTTCAGTGCAACTCACTCATATACTATGTGCTACACTGTGCGTTTCTTATATTCTAAGTTTTTCAGTGCAACTCACTCATATACTATGTGCTACACTGTGCGTTTCTTATATTCTAAGTTTTTCAGTGCAACTCACTCATAAACTATGTACTACACTGTGCGTTTCTTATATTCTAAGTTTTTCAGTGCAACTCACTCATATACTATGTACTACACTGTGCGTTTCTTATATTCTAAGTTTTTCAGTGCAACTCACTCATGTACTTTGTACTACACAGTGCTTTTCTTATATTCTAAGTTTTTCAGTGCAACTCACTAATGTACTATGTACTACACTGTGCGTTTCTTATATTCTAAGTTTTTGAGTGCAACTCACTCATATACTATGTACTACACTGTGCGTTTCTTATATTCTAAGTTTTTCAGTGCAACTCACTCATATACTATGTACTACACTGTGCGTTTCTTATATTCTAAGTTTTTCAGTGCAACTCACTCATATACTATGTACTACACTGTGCGTTTCTTATATTCTAAGTTTTTCAGTGCAACTCACTCATATACTATGTACTACACTGTGCGTTTCTTAATTTCTAAGTTTTTCAGTGCAACTCACTCATATACTATGTACTACACTGTGCGTTTCTTATATTCTAAGTTTTTCAGTGCAACTCACTCATATACTATGTACTACATTGTGCGTTTCTTATATTCTAAGTTTTTCAGTGCAACTCACTCATATACTATGTACTACACTGTGCGTTTCTTATATTCTAAGTTTTTCAGTGCAACTCACTCATATACTATGTACTACACTGTGCGTTTCTTATATTCTAAGTTTTTCAGTGCAACTCACTCATATACTATATACTACACTGTGCATTTCGTGTAATGCGGGTTTTTCAGTAAATTCTAAGTTTTTCAGTGCAACTCATTCATATACTATGTACTATACTGTGCGTTTCTTATATTCTAAGTTTTTCAGTGCAACTCACTCATATACTATGTGCTACACTGTGCGTTTCTTATATTCTAAGTTTTTCAGTGCAACTCACTCATATACTATGTGCTACACTGTGCGTTTCTTATATTCTAAGTTTTTCAGTGCAACTCACTCATATACTATGTACTACACTGTGCGTTTCTTATATTCTAAGTTTTTCAGTGCAACTCACTCATATACTATGTACTACACTGTGCGTTTCTTATATTCTAAGTTTTTCAGTGCAACTCACTCATATACTATGTACTACACTGTGCGTTTCTTATATTCTAAGTTTTTCAGTGCAACTCACTCATATACTATGTACTACACTGTGCGTTTCTTATATTCTAAGTTTTTCAGTGCAACTCATTCATATACTATATACTACACTGTGCATTTCGTGTAATGCGGGTTTTTCAGTAAATTCTAAGTTTTTCAGTGCAACTCATTCATATACTATGTACTATACTGTGCGTCTCTTATATTCTAAGTTTTTCAGTGCAACTCACTCATGTACTATGTACTACACTGTGCTTTTCTTATATTCTAAGTTTTTGAGTGCAACTCACTCATATACTATGTGCTACACTGTGCGTTTCTTATATTCTAAGTTTTTCAGTGCAACTCACTCATATACTATGTGCTACACTGTGCGTTTCTTATATTCTAAGTTTTTCAGTGCAACTCACTCATATACTATGTGCTACACTGTGCGTTTCTTATATTCTAAGTTTTTCAGTGCAACTCACTCATATACTATGTGCTACACTGTGCGTTTCTTATATTCTAAGTTTTTCAGTGCAACTCACTCATATACTATGTACTACACTGTGCGTTTCTTATATTCTAAATTTTTCAGTGCAACTCACTCATATACTATGTACTACACTGTGCGTTTCTTATATTCTAAGTTTTTCAGTGCAACTCACTCATATACTATGTACTACACTGTGCGTTTCTTATATTCTAAGTTTTTCAGTGCAACTCACTCATATACTATGTACTACACTGTGCGTTTCTTATATTCTAAGTTTTTCAGTGCAACTCACTCATATACTATGTACTACACTGTGCATTTCGTGTAATGCGGGTTTTTCAGTAAATTCTAAGTTTTTCAGTACAACTCACTCATATACTATGTACTACACTGTGCGTTTCTTATATTCTAAGTTTTTCAGTGCAACTCACTCATATACTATGTACTACACTGTGCGTTTCTTATATTCAAAGTTTTTCAGTGCAACTCACTCATATACTATGTACTACACTGTGCGTTTCTTATATTCTAAGTTTTTCAGTGCAACTCACTCATATACTATGTACTACACTGTGCGTTTCTTATATTCTAAGTTTTTCAGTGCAACTCATTCATATACTATATACTACACTGTGCATTTCGTGTAATGCGGGTTTTTCAGTAAATTCTAAGTTTTTCAGTGCAACTCATTCATATACTATGTACTATACTGTGCGTCTCTTATATTCTAAGTTTTTCAGTGCAACTCACTCATGTACTATGTACTACACTGTGCTTTTCTTATATTCTAAGTTTTTGAGTGCAACTCACTCATATACTATGTGCTACACTGTGCGTTTCTTATATTCTAAGTTTTTCAGTGCAACTCACTCATATACTATGTGCTACACTGTGCGTTTCTTATATTCTAAGTTTTTCAGTGCAACTCACTCATAAACTATGTACTACACTGTGCGTTTCTTATATTCTAAGTTTTTCAGTGCAACTCACTCATATACTATGTGCTACACTGTGCGTTTCTTATATTCTAAGTTTTTCAGTGCAACTCACTCATATACTATGTGCTACACTGTGCGTTTCTTATATTCTAAGTTTTTCAGTGCAACTCACTCATAAACTATGTACTACACTGTGCGTTTCTTATATTCTAAGTTTTTCAGTGCAACTCACTCATATACTATGTACTACACTGTGCGTTTCTTATATTCTAAGTTTTTCAGTGCAACTCACTCATGTACTTTGTACTACACAGTGCTTTTCTTATATTCTAAGTTTTTCAGTGCAACTCACTAATGTACTATGTACTACACTGTGCGTTTCTTATATTCTAAGTTTTTGAGTGCAACTCACTCATATACTATGTACTACACTGTGCGTTTCTTATATTCTAAGTTTTTCAGTGCAACTCACTCATATACTATGTACTACACTGTGCGTTTCTTATATTCTAAGTTTTTCAGTGCAACTCACTCATATACTATGTACTACACTGTGCGTTTCTTATATTCTAAGTTTTTCAGTGCAACTCACTCATATACTATGTACTACACTGTGCGTTTCTTAATTTCTAAGTTTTTCAGTGCAACTCACTCATATACTATGTACTACACTGTGCGTTTCTTATATTCTAAGTTTTTCAGTGCAACTCACTCATATACTATGTACTACATTGTGCGTTTCTTATATTCTAAGTTTTTCAGTGCAACTCACTCATATACTATGTACTACACTGTGCGTTTCTTATATTCTAAGTTTTTCAGTGCAACTCACTCATATACTATGTACTACACTGTGCGTTTCTTATATTCTAAGTTTTTCAGTGCAACTCACTCATATACTATATACTACACTGTGCATTTCGTGTAATGCGGGTTTTTCAGTAAATTCTAAGTTTTTCAGTGCAACTCATTCATATACTATGTACTATACTGTGCGTTTCTTATATTCTAAGTTTTTCAGTGCAACTCACTCATATACTATGTACTACACTGTGCGTTTCTTATATTCTAAGTTTTTCAGTGCAACTCACTCATATACTATGTACTACACTGTGCGTTTCTTATATTCTAAGTTTTTCAGTGCAACTCACTCATATACTATGTGCTACACTGTGCGTTTCTTATATTCTAAGTTTTTCAGTGCAACTCACTCATATACTATGTGCTACACTGTGCGTTTCTTATATTCTAAGTTTTTCAGTGCAACTCACTCATATACTATGTGCTACACTGTGCGTTTCTTATATTCTAAGTTTTTCAGTGCAACTCACTCATATACTATGTGCTACACTGTGCGTTTCTTATATTCTAAGTTTTTCAGTGCAACTCACTCATATACTATGTGCTACACTGTGCGTTTCTTATATTCTAAGTTTTTCAGTGCAACTCACTCATATACTATGTGCTACACTGTGCGTTTCTTATATTCTAAGTTTTTCAGTGCAACTCACTCATATACTATGTGCTACACTGTGCGTTTCTTATATTCTAAGTTTTTCAGTGCAACTCACTCATATACTATGTACTACACTGTGCGTTTCTTATATTCTAAGTTTTTCAGTGCAACTCACTCATGTACTTTGTACTACACAGTGCTTTTCTTATATTCTAAGTTTTTCAGTGCAACTCACTCATGTACTATGTACTACACTGTGCGTTTCTTATATTCTAAGTTTTTGAGTGCAACTCACTCATATACTATGTACTACACTGTGCGTTTCTTATATTCTAAGTTTTTCAGTGCAACTCACTCATATACTATGTACTACACTGTGCGTTTCTTAATTTCTAAGTTTTTCAGTGCAACTCACTCATATACTATGTACTACACTGTGCGTTTCTTATATTCTAAGTTTTTCAGTGCAACTCACTCATATACTATGTACTACATTGTGCGTTTCTTATATTCTAAGTTTTTCAGTGCAACTCACTCATATACTATGTACTACACTGTGCGTTTCTTATATTCTAAGTTTTTCAGTGCAACTCACTCATATACTATGTACTACACTGTGCGTTTCTTATATTCTAAGTTTTTCAGTGCAACTCACTCATATACTATATACTACACTGTGCATTTCGTGTAATGCGGGTTTTTCAGTAAATTCTAAGTTTTTCAGTGCAACTCATTCATATACTATGTACTATACTGTGCGTTTCTTATATTCTAAGTTTTTCAGTGCAACTCACTCATATACTATGTACTACACTGTGCGTTTCTTATATTCTAAGTTTTTCAGTGCAACTCACTCATATACTATGTACTACACTGTGCGTTTCTTATATTCTAAGTTTTTCAGTGCAACTCATTCATATACTATATACTACACTGTGCATTTCGTGTAATGCGGGTTTTTCAGTAAATTCTAAGTTTTTCAGTGCAACTCATTCATATACTATGTACTATACTGTGCGTCTCTTATATTCTAAGTTTTTCAGTGCAACTCACTCATGTACTATGTACTACACTGTGCTTTTCTTATATTCTAAGTTTTTGAGTGCAACTCACTCATATACTATGTGCTACACTGTGCGTTTCTTATATTCTAAGTTTTTCAGTGCAACTCACTCATATACTATGTGCTACACTGTGCGTTTCTTATATTCTAAGTTTTTCAGTGCAACTCACTCATATACTATGTGCTACACTGTGCGTTTCTTGAATTCTAAGTTTTTCAGTGCAACTCACTCATATACTATGTGCTACACTGTGCGTTTCTTATATTCTAAGTTTTTCAGTGCAACTCACTCATATACTATGTACTACACTGTGCGTTTCTTATATTCTAAATTTTTCAGTGCAACTCACTCATATACTATGTACTACACTGTGCGTTTCTTATATTCTAAGTTTTTCAGTGCAACTCACTCATATACTATGTACTACACTGTGCGTTTCTTATATTCTAAGTTTTTCAGTGCAACTCACTCATATACTATGTACTACACTGTGCGTTTCTTATATTCTAAGTTTTTCAGTGCAACTCACTCATATACTATGTACTACACTGTGCATTTCGTGTAATGCGGGTTTTTCAGTAAATTCTAAGTTTTTCAGTACAACTCACTCATATACTATGTACTACACTGTGCGTTTCTTATATTCTAAGTTTTTCAGTGCAACTCACTCATATACTATGTACTACATTGTGCGTTTCTTATATTCTAAGTTTTTCAGTGCAACTCACTCATATACTATGTACTACACTGTGCGTTTCTTATATTCTAAGTTTTTCAGTGCAACTCACTCATATACTATGTACTACACTGTGCGTTTCTTATATTCTAAGTTTTTCAGTGCAACTCACTTATATACTATGTACTACACTGTGCGTTTCTTATATTCTAAGTTTTTCAGTGCAACTCACTCATATACTATGTACTACACTGTGTGTTTCTTATATTCTAAGTTTTTCAGTGCAACTCACTCATATACTATGTACTACACTGTGCGTTTCTTATATTCTAAGTTTTTCAGTGCAACTCACTCATATACTATGTACTACACTGTGCGTTTCTTATATTCTAAGTTTTTCAGTGCAACACACTCATATACTATGTACTACACTGTGCGTTTCTTATATTCTAAGTTTTTCAGTGCAACTCACTCATATACTATGTCCTACACTGTGCATTTCGTGTAATGCGGGTTTTTCAGTAAATTCTAAGTTTTTCAGTACAACTCACTAATATACTATGTACTACACTGTGCGTTTCTTTTATTCTAAGTTTTTCAGTGCAACTCACTCATATACTATGTACTACACTGTGCGTTTCTTATATTCTAAGTTTTTCAGTGCAACTCACTCATATATTATGTACTACACTGTGCGTTTCTTATATTCTAAGTTTTTCAGTGCAACTCACTCATATACTATGTACTACACTGAGCGTTTCTTATATTCTAAGTTTTTCAGTGCAACTCACTCATATACTATGTACTACATTGTGCGTTTCTTATATTCTAAGTTTTTCAGTGCAACTCACTCATATACTATGTACTACACTGTGCGTTTCTTATATTCTAAGTTTTTCAGTGCAACTCACTCATATACTATGTACTACACTGTGCGTTTCTTATATTCTAAGTTTTTCAGTGCAACTCACTTATATACTATGTACTACACTGTGCGTTTCTTATATTCTAAGTTTTTCAGTGCAACTCACTCATATACTATGTACTACACTGTGTGTTTCTTATATTCTAAGTTTTTCAGTGCAACTCACTCATATACTATGTACTACACTGTGCGTTTCTTATATTCTAAGTTTTTCAGTGCAACTCACTCATATACTATGTACTACACTGTGCGTTTCTTATATTCTAAGTTTTTCAGTGCAACACACTCATATACTATGTACTACACTGTGCGTTTCTTATATTCTAAGTTTTTCAGTGCAACTCACTCATATACTATGTACTACACTGTGCATTTCGTGTAATGCGGGTTTTTCAGTAAATTCTAAGTTTTTCAGTACAACTCACTAATATACTATGTACTACACTGTGCGTTTCTTTTATTCTAAGTTTTTCAGTGCAACTCACTCATATACTATGTACTACACTGTGCGTTTCTTATATTCAAAGTTTTTCAGTGCAACTCACTCATATACTATGTACTACACTGTGCGTTTCTTATATTCTAAGTTTTCAGTGCAACTCACTCATATACTATGTACTACACTGTGCGTTTCTTATATTCAAAGATTTTCAGTGCAACTCACTCATATACTATGTACTACACTGTGCGTTTCTTATATTCTAAGTTTTTCAGTGCAACTCACTCATATACTATGTGCTACACTGTGCGTTTCTTATATTCTAAGTTTTTGAGTGCAACTCACTCATATACTATGTGCTACACTGTGCGTTTCTTATATTCTAAGTTTTTGAGTGCAACTCACTCATATACTATGTGCTACACTGTGCGTTTCTTATATTCTAAGTTTTTCAGTGCAACTCACTCATATACTATGTGCTACACTGTGCGTTTCTTATATTCTAAGTTTTTCAGTGCAACTCACTCGTATACTATGTGCTACACTGTGCGTTTCTTATATTCTAAGTTTTTCAGTGCAACTCACTCATATTCTATGTACTACACTGTGCGTTTCTTATATTCTAAGTTTTTCAGTGCAACTCACTCATATACTATGTACTACACTGTGCATTTCTTATATTCTAAGTTTTTCAGTGCAACTCACTCATATACTATGTACTACACTGTGCGTTTCTTAAATTCTAAGTTTTTCAGTGCAACTCACTCATATACTATGTACTACACTGTGCGTTTCTTATATTCTAAGTTTTTCAGTGCAACTCACTCATATACTATGTACTACACTGTGCGTTTCTTATATTCTAAGTTTTTCAGTGCAACTCACTCATATACTATGTACTACACTGTGCGTTTCTTATATTCTAAGTTTTTCAGTGCAACTCACTCATATACTATGTAATACACTGTGCGTTTCTTATATTCTAAGTTTTTCAGTGCAACTCACTCATATACTTTGTACTACACTGTGCTTTTCTTATATTCTAAGTTTTTCAGTGCAACTCACTCATGTACTATGTACTACACTGTGCGTTTCTTATATTCTAAGTTTTTCAGTGCAACTCACTCATATACTATGTACTACACTGTGCGTTTCTTATATTCTAAGTTTTTGAGTGCAACTCACTCATATACTATGTACTACACTGTGCGTTTCTTATATTCTAAGTTTTTCAGTGCAACTCACTCATATACTATGTACTACACTGTGCGTTTCTTATATTCTAAGTTTTTCAGTGCAACTCACTCATATACTATGTACTACACTGTGCGTTTCTTATATTCTAAGTTTTTGAGTGCAACTCACTCATATACTATGTACTACACTGTGCGTTTCTTATATTCTAAGTTTTTCAGTGCAACTCACTCATATACTATGTACTACACTGTGCGTTTCTTATATTCTAAGTTTTTCAGTGCAACTCACTCATATACTATGTACTACACTGTGCGTTTCTTATATTCTAAGTTTTTCAGTGCAACTCACTCATATACTATGTACTACACTGTGCGTTTCTTATATTCTAAGTTTTTCAGTGCAACTCACTCATATACTATTTACTACATTGTGCGTTTCTTATATTCTAAGTTTTTCAGTGCAACTCACTCATATACTATGTACTACACTGTGCGTTTCTTATATTCTAAGTTTTTCAGTGCAACTCACTCATATACTATGTACTACACTGTGCGTTTCTTATATTCTAAGTTTTTCAGTGCAACTCACTCATATACTATGTACTACACTGTGCATTTCGTGTAATGCGGGTTTTTCAGTAAATTCTAAGTTTTTCAGTACAACTCACTAATATACTATGTACTACACTGTGCGTTTCTTATATTCTAAGTTTTTCAGTGCAACTCACTCATATACTATGTACTACAATGTGCGTTTCTTATATTCAAAGTTTTTCAGTGCAACTCACTCATATACTATGTACTACACTGTGCGTTTCTTATATTCTAAATTTTTCAGTGCAACTCACTCATATACTATGTACTACACTGTGCGTTTCTTAAATTCTAAGTTTTTCAGTGCAACTCACTCATATACTATGTACTACACTGTGCGTTTCTTATATTCTAAGTTTTTCAGTGCAACTCACTCATATACTATGTACCACACTGTGCGTTTCTTATATTCTAAGTTTTTCAGTGCAACTCACTCATATACTATGTACTACACTGTGCGTTTCTTATATTCTAAGTTTTTCAGTGCAACTCACTCATATACTATGTACTACACTGTGCGTTTCTTATATTCTAAGTTTTTCAGTGCAACTCACTCATATACTATGTACTACATTGTGCGTTTCTTATATTCTAAGTTTTTCAGTGCAACTCACTCATGTACTATGTACTACACTGTGCGTTTCTTATATTCTAAGTTTTTCAGTGCAACTCACTCATATACTATGTACTACACTGTGCGTTTCTTATATTCTAAGTTTTTGAGTGCAACTCACTCATATACTATGTACTACACTGTGCGTTTCTTATATTCTAAGTTTTTCAGTGCAACTCACTCATATACTATGTACTACACTGTGCGTTTCTTATATTCTAAGTTTTTCAGTGCAACTCACTCATATACTATGTACTACACTGTGCGTTTCTTATATTCTAAGTTTTTGAGTGCAACTCACTCATATACTATGTACTACACTGTGCGTTTCTTATATTCTAAGTTTTTCAGTGCAACTCACTCATATACTATGTACTACACTGTGCGTTTCTTATATTCTAAGTTTTTCAGTGCAACTCACTCATATACTATGTACTACACTGTGCGTTTCTTATATTCTAAGTTTTTCAGTGCAACTCACTCATATACTATGTACTACACTGTGCGTTTCTTATATTCTAAGTTTTTCAGTGCAACTCACTCATATACTATTTACTACATTGTGCGTTTCTTATATTCTAAGTTTTTCAGTGCAACTCACTCATATACTATGTACTACACTGTGTGTTTCTTATATTCTAAGTTTTTCAGTGGAACTCACTCATATACTATGTACTACACTGTGCGTTTCTTATATTCTAAGTTTTTCAGTGCAACTCACTCATATACTATGTACTACACTGTGCGTTTCTTATATTCTAAGTTTTTCAGTGCAACACACTCATATACTATGTACTACACTGTGCGTTTCTTATATTCTAAGTTTTTCAGTGCAACTCACTCATATACTATGTACTACACTGTGCGTTTCTTATATTCTAAGTTTTTCAGTGCAACTCATTCATATACTATGTACTACACTGTGCATTTCGTGTAATGCGGGTTTTTCAGTAAATTCTAAGTTTTTCAGTGCAACTCATTCATATACTATGTACTATACTGTGCGTTTCTTATATTCTAAGTTTTTCAGTGCAACTCACTCATATACTATGTACTACACTGTGCGTTTCTTATATTCTAAGTTTTTCAGTGCAACTCACTCATGTACTATGTACTACACTGTGCGTTTCTTATATTCTAAGTTTTTCAGTGCAACTCACTCATGTACTATGTACTACACTGTGCGTTTCTTATATTCTAAGTTTTTCAGTGCAACTCACTCATGTACTATGTACTACACTGTGCGTTTCTTATATTCTAAGTTTTTCAGTGCAACTCACTCATATACTATGTACTACACTGTGCGTTTCTTATATTCTAAGTTTTTCAGTGCAACTCACTCATATACTATGTACTACACTGTGCGTTTCTTATATTCTAAGTTTTTCAGTGCAACTCACTCATATACTATGTACTACACTGTGCGTTTCTTATATTCTAAGTTTTTCAGTGCAACTCACTCATATACTATGTACTACACTGTGCGTTTCTTATATTCTAAGTTTTACAGTGCAACTCACTCATATACTATGTACTACACTGTGCGTTTCTTATATTCTAAGTTTTTCAGTGCAACTCACTCATATACTATGTACTACACTGTGCGTTTCTTATATTCTAAGTTTTTCAGTGCAACTCACTCATATACTATGTACTACACTGTGCGTTTCTTATATTCTAAGTTTTTCAGTGCAACTCACTCATATACTATGTACTACACTGTG
Source organism: Mus caroli (assembly GCF_978045245.1). Classification (NCBI taxonomy): domain Eukaryota; kingdom Metazoa; phylum Chordata; class Mammalia; order Rodentia; family Muridae; genus Mus; species Mus caroli. The sequence goes on along the minus strand of NW_028227279.1, from coordinate 1,262,753 downwards.
CGTTTCTTATATTCTAAGTTTTTCAGTGCAACTCACTCATATACTATGTACTACACTGTGCGTTTCTTATATTCTAAGTTTTTCAGTGCAACTCACTCATATACTATGTACTACACTGTGCGTTTCTTATATTCTAATTTTTTCAGTGCAACTCACTCATATACTATGTACTACACTGTGCGTTTCTTATATTCTAAGTTTTTCAGTGCAACTCACTCATATACTATGTACTACACTGTGCGTTTCTTATATTCTAAGTTTTTCAGTGCAACTCACTCATATACTATGTACTACACTGTGCGTTTCTTATATTCTAAGTTTTTCAGTGCAACTCACTCATATACTATGTACTACACTGTGCGTTTCTTATATTCTAAGTTTTTCAGTGCAACTCACTCATATACTATGTACTACACTGTGCGTTTCTTATATTCTAAGTTTTTCAGTGCAACTCACTCATATACTATGTACTACACTGTGCGTTTCTTATATTCTAAGTTTTTCAGTGCAACTCACTCATATACTATGTACTACACTGTGCGTTTCTTATATTCTAAGTTTTTCAGTGCAACTCACTTATATACTATGTACTACACTGTGCGTTTCTTATATTCTAAGTTTTTCAGTGCAACTCACTCATATACTATGTACTACACTGTGTGTTTCTTATATTCTAAGTTTTTCAGTGCAACTCACTCATATACTATGTACTACACTGTGCGTTTCTTATATTCTAAGTTTTTCAGTGCAACTCACTCATATACTATGTACTACACTGTGCGTTTCTTATATTCTAAGTTTTTCAGTGCAACTCACTCATATACTATGTACTACACTGTGCGTTTCTTATATTCTAAGTTTTTCAGTGCAACTCACTCATATACTATGTACTACACTGTGCGTTTCTTATATTCTAAGTTTTTCAGTGCAACTCACTCATATACTATGTACTACACTGTGCGTTTCTTATATTCTAAGTTTTTCAGTGCAACTCACTCATATACTATGTACTACACTGTGCGTTTCTTATATTCTAAGTTTTTCAGTGCAACTCACTCATATACTATGTACTACACTGTGCGTTTCTTATATTCTAATTTTTTCAGTGCAACTCACTCATATACTATGTACTACACTGTGCGTTTCTTATATTCTAAGTTTTTCAGTGCAACTCACTCATATACTATGTACTACACTGTGCGTTTCTTATATTCTAAGTTTTTCAGTGCAACTCACTCATATACTATGTACTACACTGTGCGTTTCTTATATTCTAAGTTTTTCAGTGCAACTCACTCATATACTATGTACTACACTGTGCGTTTCTTATATTCTAAGTTTTTCAGTGCAACTCACTCATATACTATGTACTACACTGTGCGTTTCTTATATTCTAAGTTTTTCAGTGCAACTCACTCATATACTATGTACTACACTGTGCGTTTCTTATATTCTAAGTTTTTCAGTGCAACTCACTCATATACTATGTACTACACTGTGCGTTTCTTATATTCTAAGTTTTTCAGTGCAACTCACTTATATACTATGTACTACACTGTGCGTTTCTTATATTCTAAGTTTTTCAGTGCAACTCACTCATATACTATGTACTACACTGTGCGTTTCTTATATTCTAAGTTTTTCAGTGCAACACACTCATATACTATGTACTACACTGTGCGTTTCTTATATTCTAAGTTTTTCAGTGCAACTCACTCATATACTATGTACTACACTGTGCATTTCGTTTAATGCGGGTTTTTCAGTAAATTCTAAGTTTTTCAGTACAACTCACTAATATACTATGTACTACACTGTGCGTTTCTTTTATTCTAAGTTTTTCAGTGCAACTCACTCATATACTATGTACTACACTGTGCGTTTCTTATATTCTAAGTTTTTCAGTGCAACTCACTCATATACTATGTACTACACTGTGCGTTTCTTATATTCTAAGTTTTTCAGTGCAACTCACTCATATACTATGTACTACACTGTGCGTTTCTTATATTCTAAGTTTTTCAGTGCAACTCACTCATATACTATGTACTACACTGTGCGTTTCTTATATTCTAAGTTTTTCAGTGCAACTCACTCATATACTATGTACCACACTGTGCGTTTCTTATATTCTAAGTTTTTCAGTGCAACTCACTCATATACTATGTACTACACTGTGCGTTTCTTATATTCTAAGTTTTTCAGTGCAACTCACTCATATACTATGTACTACACTGTGCGTTTCTTATATTCTAAGTTTTTCAGTGCAACTCACTCATGTACTATGTACTACACTGTGCGTTTCTTATATTCTAAGTTTTTCAGTGCAACTCACTCATGTACTATGTACTACACTGTGCGTTTCTTATATTCTAAGTTTTTCAGTGCAACTCACTCATGTACTATGTACTACACTGTGCGTTTCTTATATTCTAAGTTTTTGAGTGCAACTCACTCATATACTATGTACTACACTGTGCGTTTCTTATATTCTAAGTTTTTCAGTGCAACTCACTCATATACTATGTACTACACTGTGCGTTTCTTATATTCTAAGTTTTTCAGTGCAACTCACTCATATACTATGTACTACACTGTGCGTTTCTTATATTCTAAGTTTTTGAGTGCAACTCACTCATATACTATGTACTACACTGTGCGTTTCTTATATTCTAAGTTTTTCAGTGCAACTCACTCATATACTATGTACTACACTGTGCGTTTCTTATATTCTAAGTTTTTCAGTGCAACTCACTCATATACTATGTACTACACTGTGCGTTTCTTATATTCTAAGTTTTTCAGTGCAACTCACTCATGTACTATGTACTACACTGTGCGTTTCTTATATTCTAAGTTTTTCAGTGCAACTCACTCATATACTATTTACTACATTGTGCGTTTCTTATATTCTAAGTTTTTCAGTGCAACTCACTCATATACTATGTACTACACTGTGTGTTTCTTATATTCTAAGTTTTTCAGTGCAACTCACTCATATACTATGTACTACACTGTGCGTTTCTTATATTCTAAGTTTTTCAGTGCAACTCACTCATATACTATGTACTACACTGTGCGTTTCTTATATTCTAAGTTTTTCAGTGCAACACACTCATATACTATGTACTACACTGTGCGTTTCTTATATTCTAAGTTTTTCAGTGCAACTCACTCATATACTATGTACTACACTGTGCGTTTCTTATATTCTAAGTTTTTCAGTGCAACTCACTCATATACTATGTACTACACCGTGCGTTTCTTATATTCTAAGTTTTTCAGTGCAACTCACTCATATACTATGTACTACACTGTGCGTTTCTTATATTCTAAGTTTTTCAGTGCAACTCACTCATATACTATGTACTACACTGTGCGTTTCTTATATTCTAAGTTTTTCAGTGCAACTCATTCATATACTATGTACTACACTGTGCATTTCGTGTAATGCGGGTTTTTCAGTAAATTCTAAGTTTTTCAGTGCAACTCATTCATATACTATGTACTATACTGTGCGTTTCTTATATTCTAAGTTTTTCAGTGCAACTCACTCATATACTATGTACTACACTGTGCGTTTCTTATATTCTAAGTTTTTCAGTGCAACTCACTCATGTACTATGTACTACACTGTGCGTTTCTTATATTCTAAGTTTTTCAGTGCAACTCACTCATATACTATGTACTACACTGTGCGTTTCTTATATTCTAAGTTTTTCAGTGCAACTCACTCATGTACTATGTACTACACTGTGCGTTTCTTATATTCTAAGTTTTTCAGTGCAACTCACTCATATACTATGTACTACACTGTGCGTTTCTTATATTCTAAGTTTTTGAGTGCAACTCACTCATATACTATGTACTACACTGTGCGTTTCTTATATTCTAAGTTTTTCAGTGCAACTCACTCATATACTATGTACTACACTGTGCGTTTCTATATTCTAAGTTTTTCAGTGCAACTCACTCATATACTATGTACTACACTGTGCGTTTCTTATATTCTAAGTTTTTCAGTGCAACTCACTCATATACTATGTACTACACTGTGCGTTTCTTATATTCTAAGTTTTTCAGTGCAACTCACTCATATACTATGTACTACACTGTGCGTTTCTTATATTCTAAGTTTTTCAGTGCAACTCACTCATATACTATGTACTACATTGTGCGTTTCTTATATTCTAATTTTTTCAGTGCAACTCACTCATATACTATGTACTACACTGTGCGTTTCTTATATTCTAAGTTTTTCAGTGCAACTCACTCATATACTATGTACTACACTGTGCGTTTCTTATATTCTAAGTTTTTCAGTGCAACTCACTCATATACTATGTACTACACTGTGCGTTTCTTATATTCTAAGTTTTTCAGTGCAACTCACTCATATACTATGTACTACACTGTGCGTTTCTTATATTCTAAGTTTTTCAGTGCAAATCACTCATATACTATGTACTACACTGTGCGTTTCTTATATTCTAAGTTTTTCAGTGCAACTCACTCATATACTATGTACTACACTGTGCGTTTCTTATATTCTAAGTTTTTCAGTGCAACTCACTCATATACTATGTACTACACTGTGCGTTTCTTATATTCTAAGTTTTTCAGTGCAACTCACTCATATACTATGTACTACACTGTGCGTTTCTTTTATTCTAAGTTTTTCAGTGCAACTCACTCATATACTATGTACTACACTGTGCGTTTCTTATATTCTAAGTTTTTCAGTGCAACTCACTTATATACTATGTACTACACTGTGCGTTTCTTATATTCTAAGTTTTTCAGTGCAACTCACTCATATACTATGTACTACACTGTGTGTTTCTTATATTCTAAGTTTTTCAGTGCAACTCACTCATATACTATGTACTACACTGTGCGTTTCTTATATTCTAAGTTTTTCAGTGCAACTCACTCATATACTATGTACTACACTGTGCGTTTCTTATATTCTAAGTTTTTCAGTGCAACACACTCATATACTATGTACTACACTGTGCGTTTCTTATATTCTAAGTTTTTCAGTGCAACTCACTCATATACTATGTACTACACTGTGCATTTCGTGTAATGCGGGTTTTTCAGTAAATTCTAAGTTTTTCAGTACAACTCACTAATATACTATGTACTACACTGTGCGTTTCTTTTATTCTAAGTTTTTCAGTGCAACTCACTCATATACTATGTACTACACTGTGCGTTTCTTATATTCTAAGTTTTTCAGTGCAACTCACTCATATACTATGTACTACACTGTGCGTTTCTTATATTCTAAGTTTTTCAGTGCAACTCACTCATATACTATGTACTACACTGTGCGTTTCTTATATTCTAAGTTTTTCAGTGCAACTCACTCATATACTATGTACTACACTGTGCGTTTCTTATATTCTAAGTTTTTCAGTGCAACTCACTCATATACTATGTGCTACACTGTGCGTTTCTTATATTCTAAGTTTTTCAGTGCAACTCACTCATATACTATGTACTACACTGTGCGTTTCTTATATTCTAAGTTTTTCAGTGCAACTCACTCATATACTATGTACTACACTGTGCGTTTCTTATATTCTAAGTTTTTCAGTGCAACTCACTCATATACTATTTACTACATTGTGCGTTTCTTATATTCTAAGTTTTTCAGTGCAACTCACTCATATACTATGTACTACACTGTGTGTTTCTTATATTCTAAGTTTTTCAGTGCAACTCACTCATATACTATGTACTACACTGTGCGTTTCTTATATTCTAAGTTTTTCAGTGCAACTCACTCATATACTATGTACTACACTGTGCGTTTCTTATATTCTAAGTTTTTCAGTGCAACTCACTCATATACTATGTACTACACTGTGCATTTCGTGTAATGCGGGTTTTTCAGTAAATTCTAAGTTTTTCAGTACAACTCACTAATATACTATGTACTACACTGTGCGTTTCTTATATTCTAAGTTTTTCAGTGCAACTCACTCATATACTATGTACTACAATGTGCGTTTCTTATATTCAAAGTTTTTCAGTGCAACTCACTCATATACTATGTACTACACTGTGCGTTTCTTATATTCTAAGTTTTTCAGTGCAACTCACTCATATACTATGTACTACACTGTGCGTTTCTTAAATTCTAAGTTTTTCAGTGCAACTCACTCATATACTATGTACTACACTGTGCGTTTCTTATATTCTAAGTTTTTCAGTGCAACTCACTCATATACTATGTACCACACTGTGCGTTTCTTATATTCTAAGTTTTTCAGTGCAACTCACTCATATACTATGTACTACACTGTGCGTTTCTTATATTCTAAGTTTTTCAGTGCAACTCACTCATATACTATGTACTACACTGTGCGTTTCTTATATTCTAAGTTTTTCAGTGCAACTCACTCATATACTATGTACTACATTGTGCGTTTCTTATATTCTAAGTTTTTCAGTGCAACTCACTCATGTACTATGTACTACACTGTGCGTTTCTTATATTCTAAGTTTTTCAGTGCAACTCACTCATATACTATGTACTACACTGTGCGTTTCTTATATTCTAAGTTTTTGAGTGCAACTCACTCATATATTATGTACTACACTGTGCGTTTCTTATATTCTAAGTTTTTCAGTGCAACTCACTCATATACTATGTACTACACTGTGCGTTTCTTATATTCTAAGTTTTTCAGTGCAACTCACTCATATACTATGTACTACACTGTGCGTTTCTTATATTCTAAGTTTTTGAGTGCAACTCACTCATATACTATGTACTACACTGTGCGTTTCTTATATTCTAAGTTTTTCAGTGCAACTCACTCATATACTATGTACTACACTGTGCGTTTCTTATATTCTAAGTTTTTCAGTGCAACTCACTCATATACTATGTACTACACTGTGCGTTTCTTATATTCTAAGTTTTTCAGTGCAACTCACTCATATACTATGTACTACACTGTGCGTTTCTTATATTCTAAGTTTTTCAGTGCAACTCACTCATATACTATTTACTACATTGTGCGTTTCTTATATTCTAAGTTTTTCAGTGCAACTCACTCATATACTATGTACTACACTGTGTGTTTCTTATATTCTAAGTTTTTCAGTGGAACTCACTCATATACTATGTACTACACTGTGCGTTTCTTATATTCTAAGTTTTTCAGTGCAACTCACTCATATACTATGTACTACACTGTGCGTTTCTTATATTCTAAGTTTTTCAGTGCAACACACTCATATACTATGTACTACACTGTGCGTTTCTTATATTCTAAGTTTTTCAGTGCAACTCACTCATATACTATGTACTACACTGTGCGTTTCTTATATTCTAAGTTTTTCAGTGCAACTCATTCATATACTATGTACTACACTGTGCATTTCGTGTAATGCGGGTTTTTCAGTAAATTCTAAGTTTTTCAGTGCAACTCATTCATATACTATGTACTATACTGTGCGTTTCTTATATTCTAAGTTTTTCAGTGCAACTCACTCATATACTATGTACTACACTGTGCGTTTCTTATATTCTAAGTTTTTCAGTGCAACTCACTCATGTACTATGTACTACACTGTGCGTTTCTTATATTCTAAGTTTTTCAGTGCAACTCACTCATGTACTATGTACTACACTGTGCGTTTCTTATATTCTAAGTTTTTCAGTGCAACTCACTCATGTACTATGTACTACACTGTGCGTTTCTTATATTCTAAGTTTTTCAGTGCAACTCACTCATGTACTATGTACTACACTGTGCGTTTCTTATATTCTAAGTTTTTCAGTGCAACTCACTCATATACTATGTACTACACTGTGCGTTTCTTATATTCTAAGTTTTTCAGTGCAACTCACTCATATACTATGTACTACACTGTGCGTTTCTTATATTCTAAGTTTTTCAGTGCAACTCACTCATATACTATGTACTACACTGTGCGTTTCTTATATTCTAAGTTTTTCAGTGCAACTCACTCATATACTATGTACTACACTGTGCGTTTCTTATATTCTAAGTTTTACAGTGCAACTCACTCATATACTATGTACTACACTGTGCGTTTCTTATATTCTAAGTTTTTCAGTGCAACTCACTCATATACTATGTACTACACTGTGCGTTTCTTATATTCTAAGTTTTTCAGTGCAACTCACTCATATACTATGTACTACACTGTGCGTTTCTTATATTCTAAGTTTTTCAGTGCAACTCACTCATATACTATGTACTACACTGTGCGTTTCTTATATTCTAAGTTTTTCAGTGCAACTCACTCATATACTATGTACTACACTGTGCGTTTCTTATATTCTAAGTTTTTCAGTGCAACTCACTCATATACTATGTACTACATTGTGCGTTTCTTATATTCTAAGTTTTTCAGTGCAACTCACTCATATACTATGTACTACACTGTGCGTTTCTTATATTCTAAGTTTTTCAGTGCAACTCACTCATATACTATGTACTACACTGTGCGTTTCTTATATTCTAAGTTTTTCAGTGCAACTCACTCATATACTATGTACTACACTGTGCGTTTCTTATATTCTAAGTTTTTCAGTGCAACTCACTCATATACTATGTACTACACTGTGCGTTTCTTATATTCTAAGTTTTTCAGTGCAACTCACTCATATACTATGTACTACACTGTGCGTTTCTTATATTCTAAGTTTTTCAGTGCAACTCACTCATATACTATGTACTACACTGTGCGTTTCTTATATTCTAAGTTTTTCAGTGCAACTCACTCATATACTATGTACTACACTGTGCGTTTCTTATATTCTAAGTTTTTCAGTGCAACTCACTTATATACTATGTACTACACTGTGCGTTTCTTATATTCTAAGTTTTTCAGTGCAACTCACTCATATACTATGTACTACACTGTGTGTTTCTTATATTCTAAGTTTTTCAGTGCAACTCACTCATATACTATGTACTACACTGTGCGTTTCTTATATTCTAAGTTTTTCAGTGCAACTCACTCATATACTATGTACTACACTGTGCGTTTCTTATATTCTAAGTTTTTCAGTGCAACACACTCATATACTATGTACTACACTGTGCGTTTCTTATATTCTAAGTTTTTCAGTGCAACTCACTCATATACTATGTACTACACTGTGCATTTCGTTTAATGCGGGTTTTTCAGTAAATTCTAAGTTTTTCAGTACAACTCACTAATATACTATGTACTACACTGTGCGTTTCTTTTATTCTAAGTTTTTCAGTGCAACTCACTCATATACTATGTACTACACTGTGCGTTTCTTATATTCTAAGTTTTTCAGTGCAACTCACTCATATACTATGTACTACACTGTGCGTTTCTTATATTCTAAGTTTTTCAGTGCAACTCACTCATATACTATGTACTACACTGTGCGTTTCTTATATTCTAAGTTTTTCAGTGCAACTCACTCATATACTATGTACTACACTGTGCGTTTCTTATATTCTAAGTTTTTCAGTGCAACTCACTCATATACTATGTACCACACTGTGCGTTTCTTATATTCTAAGTTTTTCAGTGCAACTCACTCATATACTATGTACTACACTGTGCGTTTCTTATATTCTAAGTTTTTCAGTGCAACTCACTCATATACTATGTACTACACTGTGCGTTTCTTATATTCTAAGTTTTTCAGTGCAACTCACTCATATACTATGTACTACACTGTGCGTTTCTTATATTCTAAGTTTTTCAGTGCAACTCACTCATGTACTATGTACTACACTGTGCGTTTCTTATATTCTAAGTTTTTCAGTGCAACTCACTCATATACTATGTACTACACTGTGCGTTTCTTATATTCTAAGTTTTTGAGTGCAACTCACTCATATACTATGTACTACACTGTGCGTTTCTTATATTCTAAGTTTTTCAGTGCAACTCACTCATATACTATGTACTACACTGTGCGTTTCTTATATTCTAAGTTTTTCAGTGCAACTCACTCATATACTATGTACTACACTGTGCGTTTCTTATATTCTAAGTTTTTGAGTGCAACTCACTCATATACTATGTACTACACTGTGCGTTTCTTATATTCTAAGTTTTTCAGTGCAACTCACTCATATACTATGTACTACACTGTGCGTTTCTTATATTCTAAGTTTTTCAGTGCAACTCACTCATATACTATGTACTACACTGTGCGTTTCTTATATTCTAAGTTTTTCAGTGCAACTCACTCATGTACTATGTACTACACTGTGCGTTTCTTATATTCTAAGTTTTTCAGTGCAACTCACTCATATACTATTTACTACATTGTGCGTTTCTTATATTCTAAGTTTTTCAGTGCAACTCACTCATATACTATGTACTACACTGTGTGTTTCTTATATTCTAAGTTTTTCAGTGCAACTCACTCATATACTATGTACTACACTGTGCGTTTCTTATATTCTAAGTTTTTCAGTGCAACTCACTCATATACTATGTACTACACTGTGCGTTTCTTATATTCTAAGTTTTTCAGTGCAACACACTCATATACTATGTACTACACTGTGCGTTTCTTATATTCTAAGTTTTTCAGTGCAACTCACTCATATACTATGTACTACACTGTGCGTTTCTTATATTCTAAGTTTTTCAGTGCAACTCACTCATATACTATGTACTACACCGTGCGTTTCTTATATTCTAAGTTTTTCAGTGCAACTCACTCATATACTATGTACTACACTGTGCGTTTCTTATATTCTAAGTTTTTCAGTGCAACTCACTCATATACTATGTACTACACTGTGCGTTTCTTATATTCTAAGTTTTTCAGTGCAACTCATTCATATACTATGTACTACACTGTGCATTTCGTGTAATGCGGGTTTTTCAGTAAATTCTAAGTTTTTCAGTGCAACTCATTCATATACTATGTACTATACTGTGCGTTTCTTATATTCTAAGTTTTTCAGTGCAACTCACTCATATACTATGTACTACACTGTGCGTTTCTTATATTCTAAGTTTTTCAGTGCAACTCACTCATGTACTATGTACTACACTGTGCGTTTCTTATATTCTAAGTTTTTCAGTGCAACTCACTCATATACTATGTACTACACTGTGCGTTTCTTATATTCTAAGTTTTTCAGTGCAACTCACTCATGTACTATGTACTACACTGTGCGTTTCTTATATTCTAAGTTTTTCAGTGCAACTCACTCATATACTATGTACTACACTGTGCGTTTCTTATATTCTAAGTTTTTGAGTGCAACTCACTCATATACTATGTACTACACTGTGCGTTTCTTATATTCTAAGTTTTTCAGTGCAACTCACTCATATACTATGTACTACACTGTGCGTTTCTATATTCTAAGTTTTTCAGTGCAACTCACTCATATACTATGTACTACACTGTGCGTTTCTTATATTCTAAGTTTTTCAGTGCAACTCACTCATATACTATGTACTACACTGTGCGTTTCTTATATTCTAAGTTTTTCAGTGCAACTCACTCATATACTATGTACTACACTGTGCGTTTCTTATATTCTAAGTTTTTCAGTGCAACTCACTCATATACTATGTACTACATTGTGCGTTTCTTATATTCTAATTTTTTCAGTGCAACTCACTCATATACTATGTACTACACTGTGCGTTTCTTATATTCTAAGTTTTTCAGTGCAACTCACTCATATACTATGTACTACACTGTGCGTTTCTTATATTCTAAGTTTTTCAGTGCAACTCACTCATATACTATGTACTACACTGTGCGTTTCTTATATTCTAAGTTTTTCAGTGCAACTCACTCATATACTATGTACTACACTGTGCGTTTCTTATATTCTAAGTTTTTCAGTGCAAATCACTCATATACTATGTACTACACTGTGCGTTTCTTATATTCTAAGTTTTTCAGTGCAACTCACTCATATACTATGTACTACACTGTGCGTTTCTTATATTCTAAGTTTTTCAGTGCAACTCACTCATATACTATGTACTACACTGTGCGTTTCTTATATTCTAAGTTTTTCAGTGCAACTCACTCATATACTATGTACTACACTGTGCGTTTCTTTTATTCTAAGTTTTTCAGTGCAACTCACTCATATACTATGTACTACACTGTGCGTTTCTTATATTCTAAGTTTTTCAGTGCAACTCACTTATATACTATGTACTACACTGTGCGTTTCTTATATTCTAAGTTTTTCAGTGCAACTCACTCATATACTATGTACTACACTGTGTGTTTCTTATATTCTAAGTTTTTCAGTGCAACTCACTCATATACTATGTACTACACTGTGCGTTTCTTATATTCTAAGTTTTTCAGTGCAACTCACTCATATACTATGTACTACACTGTGCGTTTCTTATATTCTAAGTTTTTCAGTGCAACACACTCATATACTATGTACTACACTGTGCGTTTCTTATATTCTAAGTTTTTCAGTGCAACTCACTCATATACTATGTACTACACTGTGCATTTCGTGTAATGCGGGTTTTTCAGTAAATTCTAAGTTTTTCAGTACAACTCACTAATATACTATGTACTACACTGTGCGTTTCTTTTATTCTAAGTTTTTCAGTGCAACTCACTCATATACTATGTACTACACTGTGCGTTTCTTATATTCTAAGTTTTTCAGTGCAACTCACTCATATACTATGTACTACACTGTGCGTTTCTTATATTCTAAGTTTTTCAGTGCAACTCACTCATATACTATGTACTACACTGTGCGTTTCTTATATTCTAAGTTTTTCAGTGCAACTCACTCATATACTATGTACTACACTGTGCGTTTCTTATATTCTAAGTTTTTCAGTGCAACTCACTCATATACTATGTGCTACACTGTGCGTTTCTTATATTCTAAGTTTTTCAGTGCAACTCACTCATATACTATGTGCTACACTGTGCGTTTCTTATATTCTAAGTTTTTCAGTGCAACTGATTCATATACTATGTGCTACACTATGCGTTTCTTATATTCTAAGTTTTTCAGTGCAACTCACTCGTATACTATGTGCTACACTGTGCGTTTCTTATATTCTAAGTTTTTCAGTGCAACTCACTCATATACTATGTACTACACTGTGCGTTTCTTATATTCTAAGTTTTTCAGTGCAACTCACTCATATACTATGTACTACACTGTGCGTTTCTTATATTCTAAGTTTTTCAGTGCAACTCACTCATATACTATGTACTACACTGTGCGTTTCTTAAATTCTAAGTTTTTCAGAGCAACTCACTCATATACTATGTACTACACTGTGCGTTTCTTATATTCTAAGTTTTTCAGTGCAACTCACTCATATACTATGTACTACACTGTGCGTTTCTTATATTCTAAGTTTTTCAGTGCAACTCACTCATATACTATGTACTACACTGTGCGTTTCTTATATTCTAAGTTTTTCAGTGCAACTCACTCATATACTATGTACTACACTGTGCGTTTCTTATATTCTAAGTTTTTCAGTGCAACTCACTCATATACTATGTACTACACTGTGCGTTTCTTATATTCTAAGTTTTTCAGTGCAACTCACTCATATACTATGTACTACACTGTGCGTTTCTTATATTCTAAGTTTTTCAGTGCAACTCACTCATATACTATGTACTACACTGTGCGTTTCTTATATTCTAAGTTTTTCAGTGCAACTCACTCATGTACTATGTACTACACTGTGCGTTTCTTATATTCTAAGTTTTTCAGTGCAACTCACTCATGTACTATGTACTACACTGTGCGTTTCTTATATTCTAAGTTTTTCAGTGCAACTCACTCATATACTATGTACTACACTGTGCGTTTCTTATATTCTAAGTTTTTCAGTGCAACTCACTCATATACTATGTACTACACTGTGCGTTTCTTATATTCTAAGTTTTTCAGTGCAACTCACTCATATACTATGTACTACACTGTGCGTTTCTTATATTCTAAGTTTTTCAGTGCAACTCACTCATATACTATGTACTACACTGTGCGTTTCTTATATTCTAAGTTTTTCAGTGCAACTCACTCATATACTATGTACTACACTGTGCGTTTCTTATATTCTAAGTTTTTCAGTGCAACTCACTCATATACTATGTACTACACTGTGCGTTTCTTATATTCTAAGTTTTTCAGTGCAACTCACTCATATACTATGTACTACACTGTGCGTTTCTTATATTCTAAGTTTTTCAGTGCAACTCACTCATATACTATGTACTACACTGTGCGTTTCTTATATTCTAAGTTTTTCAGTGCAACTCACTCATATACTATGTACTACATTGTGCGTTTCTTATATTCTAAGTTTTTCAGTGCAACTCACTCATATACTATGTACTACACTGTGCGTTTCTTATATTCTAAGTTTTTCAGTGCAACTCACTCATATACTATGTACTACACTGTGCGTTTCTTATATTCTAAGTTTTTCAGTGCAACTCACTTATATACTATGTACTACACTGTGCGTTTCTTATATTCTAAGTTTTTCAGTGCAACTCACTCATATACTATGTACTACACTGTGCGTTTCTTATATTCTAAGTTTTTCAGTGCAACTCACTCATATACTATGTACTACACTGTGCGTTTCTTATATTCTAAGTTTTTCAGTTCAACTCACTCATATACTATGTACTACACTGTGCGTTTCTTATATTCTAAGTTTTTCAGTGCAACACACTCATATACTATGTACTACACTGTGCGTTTCTTATATTCTAAGTTTTTCAGTGCAACTCACTCATATACTATGTACTACACTGTGCATTTCGTGTAATGCGGGTTTTTCAGTAAATTCTAAGTTTTTCAGTACAACTCACTAATATACTATGTACTACACTGTGCGTTTCTTTTATTCTAAGTTTTTCAGTGCAACTCACTCATATACTATGTACTACACTGTGCGTTTCTTATATTCAAAGTTTTTCAGTGCAACTCACTCATATACTATGTACTACACTGTGCGTTTCTTATATTCTAAGTTTTTCAGTGCAACTAACTCATATACTATGTACTACACTGTGCGTTTCTTATATTCAAAGTTTTTCAGTGCAACTCACTCATATACTATGTACTACACTGTGCGTTTCTTATATTCTAAGTTTTTCAGTGCAACTCACTCATATACTATGTACTACACTGTGCGTTTCTTATATTCTAAGTTTTTGAGTGCAACTCACTCATATACTATGTGCTACACTGTGCGTTTCTTATATTCTAAGTTTTTGAGTGCAACTCACTCATATACTATGTGCTACACTGTGCGTTTCTTATATTCTAAGTTTTTCAGTGCAACTGATTCATATACTATGTGCTACACTGTGCGTTTCTTATATTCTAAGTTTTTCAGTGCAACTCACTCGTATACTATGTGCTACACTGTGCGTTTCTTATATTCTAAGTTTTTCAGTGCAACTCACTCATATACTATGTACTAGACTGTGCGTTTCTTATATTCTAAGTTTTTCAGTGCAACTCACTCATATACTATGTACTACACTGTGCGTTTCTTATATTCTAAGTTTTTCAGTGCAACTCACTCATATACTATGTACTACACTGTGCGTTTCTTAAATTCTAAGTTTTTCAGTGCAACTCACTCATATACTATGTACTACACTGTGCGTTTCTTATATTCTAAGTTTTTCAGTGCAACTCACTCATATACTATGTACTACACTGTGCGTTTCTTATATTCTAAGTTTTTCAGTGCAACTCACTCATATACTATGTACTACACTGTGCGTTTCTTATATTCTAAGTTTTTCAGTGCAACTCACTCATATACTATGTACTACACTGTGCGTTTCTTATATTCTAAGTTTTTCAGTGCAACTCACTCATATACTATGTACTACACTGTGCGTTTCTTATATTCTAAGTTTTTGAGTGCAACTCACTCATATACTATGTGCTACACTGTGCGTTTCTTATATTCTAAGTTTTTGAGTGCAACTCACTCATATACTATGTGCTACACTGTGCGTTTCGTATATTCTAAGTTTTTCAGTGCAACTCACTCATATACTATGTACTACACTGTGCGTTTCTTATATTCTAAGTTTTTCAGTGCAACTCACTCATATACTATGTACTACACTGTGCGTTTCTTATATTCTAAGTTTTTCAGTGCAACTCACTCATATACTATGTACTACACTGTGCGTTTCTTATATTCTAAGTTTTTCAGTGCAACACACTCATATACTATGTACTACACTGTGCGTTTCTTATATTCTAAGTTTTTCAGTGCAACTCACTCATATACTATGTACTACACTGTGCATTTCGTGTAATGCGGGTTTTTCAGTAAATTCTAAGTTTTTCAGTACAACTCACTAATATACTATGTACTACACTGTGCGTTTCTTTTATTCTAAGTTTTTCAGTGCAACTCACTCATATACTATGTACTACACTGTGCGTTTCTTATATTCAAAGTTTTTCAGTGCAACTCACTCATATACTATGTACTACACTGTGCGTTTCTTATATTCTAAGTTTTTCAGTGCAACTCACTCATATACTATGTACTACACTGTGCGTTTCTTATATTCTAAGTTTTTCAGTGCAACTCACTCATATACTATGTACTACACTGTGCGTTTCTTATATTCTAAGTTTTTCAGTGCAACTCACTCATATACTATGTACTACACTGTGCGTTTCTTATATTCTAAGTTTTTCAGTGCAACTCACTCATATACTATGTACTACACTGTGCGTTTCTTATATTCTAAGTTTTTCAGTGCAACTCACTCATGTACTATGTACTACACTGTGCGTTTCTTATATTCTAAGTTTTTCAGTGCAACTCACTCATGTACTATGTACTACACTGTGCGTTTCTTATATTCTAAGTTTTTCAGTGCAACTCACTCATGTACTATGTACTACACTGTGCGTTTCTTATATTCTAAGTTTTTCAGTGCAACTCACTCATATACTATGTACTACACTGTGCGTTTCTTATATTCTAAGTTTTTCAGTGCAACTCACTCATATACTATGTACTACACTGTGCGTTTCTTATATTCTAAGTTTTTCAGTGCAACTCACTCATATACTATGTACTACACTGTGCGTTTCTTATATTCTAAGTTTTTCAGTGCAACTCACTCATATACTATGTACTACACTGTGCGTTTCTTATATTCTAAGTTTTTCAGTGCAACTCACTCATATACTATGTACTACACTGTGCGTTTCTTATATTCTAAGTTTTTCAGTGCAACTCACTCATATACTATGTACTACACTGTGCGTTTCTTATATTCTAAGTTTTTCAGTGCAACTCACTCATATACTATGTACTACACTGTGCGTTTCTTATATTCTAAGTTTTTCAGTGCAACTCACTCATATACTATGTACTACACTGTGCGTTTCTTATATTCTAAGTTTTTCAGTGCAACTCACTCATATACTATGTACTACATTGTGCGTTTCTTATATTCTAAGTTTTTCAGTGCAACTCACTCATATACTATGTACTACACTGTGCGTTTCTTATATTCTAAGTTTTTCAGTGCAACTCACTCATATACTATGTACTACACTGTGCGTTTCTTATATTCTAAGTTTTTCAGTGCAACTCACTTATATACTATGTACTACACTGTGCGTTTCTTATATTCTAAGTTTTTCAGTGCAACTCACTCATATACTATGTACTACACTGTGCGTTTCTTATATTCTAAGTTTTTCAGTGCAACTCACTCATATACTATGTACTACACTGTGCGTTTCTTATATTCTAAGTTTTTCAGTGCAACTCACTCATATACTATGTACTACACTGTGCGTTTCTTATATTCTAAGTTTTTCAGTGCAACACACTCATATACTATGTACTACACTGTGCGTTTCTTATATTCTAAGTTTTTCAGTGCAACTCACTCATATACTATGTACTACACTGTGCATTTCGTGTAATGCGGGTTTTTCAGTAAATTCTAAGTTTTTCAGTACAACTCACTAATATACTATGTACTACACTGTGCGTTTCTTTTATTCTAAGTTTTTCAGTGCAACTCACTCATATACTATGTACTACACTGTGCGTTTCTTATATTCAAAGTTTTTCAGTGCAACTCACTCATATACTATGTACTACACTGTGCGTTTCTTATATTCTAAGTTTTTCAGTGCAACTAACTCATATACTATGTACTACACTGTGCGTTTCTTATATTCAAAGTTTTTCAGTGCAACTCACTCATATACTATGTACTACACTGTGCGTTTCTTATATTCTAAGTTTTTCAGTGCAACTCACTCATATACTATGTACTACACTGTGCGTTTCTTATATTCTAAGTTTTTGAGTGCAACTCACTCATATACTATGTGCTACACTGTGCGTTTCTTATATTCTAAGTTTTTGAGTGCAACTCACTCATATACTATGTGCTACACTGTGCGTTTCTTATATTCTAAGTTTTTCAGTGCAACTGATTCATATACTATGTGCTACACTGTGCGTTTCTTATATTCTAAGTTTTTCAGTGCAACTCACTCGTATACTATGTGCTACACTGTGCGTTTCTTATATTCTAAGTTTTTCAGTGCAACTCACTCATATACTATGTACTAGACTGTGCGTTTCTTATATTCTAAGTTTTTCAGTGCAACTCACTCATATACTATGTACTACACTGTGCGTTTCTTATATTCTAAGTTTTTCAGTGCAACTCACTCATATACTATGTACTACACTGTGCGTTTCTTAAATTCTAAGTTTTTCAGTGCAACTCACTCATATACTATGTACTACACTGTGCGTTTCTTATATTCTAAGTTTTTCAGTGCAACTCACTCATATACTATGTACTACACTGTGCGTTTCTTATATTCTAAGTTTTTCAGTGCAACTCACTCATATACTATGTACTACACTGTGCGTTTCTTATATTCTAAGTTTTTCAGTGCAACTCACTCATATACTATGTACTACACTGTGCGTTTCTTATATTCTAAGTTTTTCAGTGCAACTCACTCATATACTATGTACTACACTGTGCGTTTCTTATATTCTAAGTTTTTGAGTGCAACTCACTCATATACTATGTGCTACACTGTGCGTTTCTTATATTCTAAGTTTTTGAGTGCAACTCACTCATATACTATGTGCTACACTGTGCGTTTCGTATATTCTAAGTTTTTCAGTGCAACTCACTCATATACTATGTACTACACTGTGCGTTTCTTATATTCTAAGTTTTTCAGTGCAACTCACTCATATACTATGTACTACACTGTGCGTTTCTTATATTCTAAGTTTTTCAGTGCAACTCACTCATATACTATGTACTACACTGTTCGTTTCTTATATTCTAAGTTTTTCAGTGCAACACACTCATATACTATGTACTACACTGTGCGTTTCTTATATTCTAAGTTTTTCAGTGCAACTCACTCATATACTATGTACTACACTGTGCATTTCGTGTAATGCGGGTTTTTCAGTAAATTCTAAGTTTTTCAGTACAACTCACTAATATACTATGTACTACACTGTGCGTTTCTTTTATTCTAAGTTTTTCAGTGCAACTCACTCATATACTATGTACTACACTGTGCGTTTCTTATATTCAAAGTTTTTCAGTGCAACTCACTCATATACTATGTACTACACTGTGCGTTTCTTATATTCTAAGTTTTTCAGTGCAACTAACTCATATACTATGTACTACACTGTGCGTTTCTTATATTCAAAGTTTTTCAGTGCAACTCACTCATATACTATGTACTACACTGTGCGTTTCTTATATTCTAAGTTTTTCAGTGCAACTCACTCATATACTATGTACTACACTGTGCGTTTCTTATATTCTAAGTTTTTGAGTGCAACTCACTCATATACTATGTGCTACACTGTGCGTTTCTTATATTCTAAGTTTTTGAGTGCAACTCACTCATATACTATGTGCTACACTGTGCGTTTCTTATATTCTAAGTTTTTCAGTGCAACTGATTCATATACTATGTGCTACACTGTGCGTTTCTTATATTCTAAGTTTTTCAGTGCAACTCACTCGTATACTATGTGCTACACTGTGCGTTTCTTATATTCTAAGTTTTTCAGTGCAACTCACTCATATACTATGTACTAGACTGTGCGTTTCTTATATTCTAAGTTTTTCAGTGCAACTCACTCATATACTATGTACTACACTGTGCGTTTCTTATATTCTAAGTTTTTCAGTGCAACTCACTCATATACTATGTACTACACTGTGCGTTTCTTAAATTCTAAGTTTTTCAGTGCAACTCACTCATATACTATGTACTACACTGTGCGTTTCTTATATTCTAAGTTTTTCAGTGCAACTCACTCATATACTATGTACTACACTGTGCGTTTCTTATATTCTAAGTTTTTCAGTGCAACTCACTCATATACTATGTACTACACTGTGCGTTTCTTATATTCTAAGTTTTTC
Source organism: Mus caroli (assembly GCF_978045245.1). Lineage (NCBI taxonomy): Eukaryota > Metazoa > Chordata > Mammalia > Rodentia > Muridae > Mus > Mus caroli. Next base: position 1,242,283 of record NW_028227279.1, on the reverse strand, counting down.
AGTGCAACTCACTCATATACTATGTACTACACTGTGCGTTTCTTATATTCTAAGTTTTTCAGTGCAACTCACTAATATACTATGTACTACACTGTGCGTTTCTTATATTCTAAGTTTTTCAGTGCAACTCACTCATATACTATGTACTACACTGTGCATTTCGTGTAATGCGGGTTTTTCAGTAAATTCTAAGTTTTTCAGTACAACTCACTAATATACTATGTACTACACTGTGCGTTTCTTTTATTCTAAGTTTTTCAGTGCAACTCACTCATATACTATGTACTACACTGTGCGTTTCTTATATTCTAAGTTTTTCAGTGCAACTCACTCATATACTATGTACTACACTGTGCGTTTCTTATATTCTAAGTTTTTCAGTGCAACTCACTCATATACTGTGTGCTACACTGTGCGTTTCTTATATTCTAAGTTTTTCAGTGCAACTGATTCATATACTATGTGCTACACTATGCGTTTCTTATATTCTAAGTTTTTCAGTGCAACTCACTCGTATACTATGTGCTACACTGTGCGTTTCTTATATTCTAAGTTTTTCAGTGCAACTCACTCATATACTATGTACTACACTGTGCGTTTCTTATATTCTAAGTTTTTCAGTGCAACTCACTCATATACTATGTACTACACTGTGCGTTTCTTATATTCTAAGTTTTTCAGTGCAACTCACTCATATACTATGTACTACACTGTGCGTTTCTTAAATTCTAAGTTTTTCAGAGCAACTCACTCATATACTATGTACTACACTGTGCGTTTCTTATATTCTAAGTTTTTCAGTGCAACTCACTCATATACTATGTACTACACTGTGCGTTTCTTATATTCTAAGTTTTTCAGTGCAACTCACTCATATACTATGTACTACACTGTGCGTTTCTTATATTCTAAGTTTTTCAGTGCAACTCACTCATATACTATGTAATACACTGTGCGTTTCTTATATTCTAAGTTTTTCAGTGCAACTCACTCATATACTATGTACTACACTGTGCGTTTCTTATATTCTAAGTTTTTCAGTGCAACTCACTCATATAATATGTACTACACTGTGCGTTTCTTATATTCTAAGTTTTTCAGTGCAACTCACTCATATACTATGTACTACACTGTGCGTTTCTTATATTCTAAGTTTTTCAGTGCAACTCACTCATATACTATGTACTACACTGTGCGTTTCTTATATTCTAAGTTTTTCAGTGCAACTCACTCATATACTATGTACTACACTGTGCGTTTCTTATATTCTAAGTTTTTCAGTGCAACTCACTCATGTACTATGTACTACACTGTGCGTTTCTTATATTCTAAGTTTTTCAGTGCAACTCACTCATGTACTATGTACTACACTGTGCGTTTCTTATATTCTAAGTTTTTGAGTGCAACTCACTCATATACTATGTGCTACACTGTGCGTTTCGTATATTCTAAGTTTTTCAGTGCAACTCACTCATATACTATGTGCTACACTGTGCGTTTCTTATATTCTAAGTTTTTCAGTGCAACTCACTCATATACTATGTACTACACTGTGCGTTTCTTATATTCTAAGTTTTTCAGTGCAACTCACTCATATACTATGTACTACACTGTGCGTTTCTTATATTCTAAGTTTTTCAGTGCAACACACTCATATACTATGTACTACACTGTGCGTTTCTTATATTCTAAGTTTTTCAGTGCAACTCACTCATATACTATGTACTACACTGTGCATTTCGTGTAATGCGGGTTTTTCAGTAAATTCTAAGTTTTTCAGTACAACTCACTAATATACTATGTACTACACTGTGCGTTTCTTTTATTCTAAGTTTTTCAGTGCAACTCACTCATATACTATGTACTACACTGTGCGTTTCTTATATTCAAAGTTTTTCAGTGCAACTCACTCATATACTATGTACTACACTGTGCGTTTCTTATATTCTAAGTTTTTCAGTGCAACTAACTCATATACTATGTACTACACTGTGCGTTTCTTATATTCAAAGTTTTTCAGTGCAACTCACTCATATACTATGTACTACACTGTGCGTTTCTTATATTCTAAGTTTTTCAGTGCAACTCACTCATATACTATGTACTACACTGTGCGTTTCTTATATTCTAAGTTTTTGAGTGCAACTCACTCATATACTATGTGCTACACTGTGCGTTTCTTATATTCTAAGTTTTTGAGTGCAACTCACTCATATACTATGTGCTACACTGTGCGTTTCTTATATTCTAAGTTTTTCAGTGCAACTGATTCATATACTATGTGCTACACTGTGCGTTTCTTATATTCTAAGTTTTTCAGTGCAACTCACTCGTATACTATGTGCTACACTGTGCGTTTCTTATATTCTAAGTTTTTCAGTGCAACTCACTCATATACTATGTACTAGACTGTGCGTTTCTTATATTCTAAGTTTTTCAGTGCAACTCACTCATATACTATGTACTACACTGTGCGTTTCTTATATTCTAAGTTTTTCAGTGCAACTCACTCATATACTATGTACTACACTGTGCGTTTCTTAAATTCTAAGTTTTTCAGTGCAACTCACTCATATACTATGTACTACACTGTGCGTTTCTTATATTCTAAGTTTTTCAGTGCAACTCACTCATATACTATGTACTACACTGTGCGTTTCTTATATTCTAAGTTTTTCAGTGCAACTCACTCATATACTATGTACTACACTGTGCGTTTCTTATATTCTAAGTTTTTCAGTGCAACTCACTCATATACTATGTACTACACTGTGCGTTTCTTATATTCTAAGTTTTTCAGTGCAACTCACTAATATACTATGTACTACACTGTGCGTTTCTTATATTCTAAGTTTTTCAGTGCAACTCACTCATATACTATGTACTACACTGTGCATTTCGTGTAATGCGGGTTTTTCAGTAAATTCTAAGTTTTTCAGTACAACTCACTAATATACTATGTACTACACTGTGCGTTTCTTTTATTCTAAGTTTTTCAGTGCAACTCACTCATATACTATGTACTACACTGTGCGTTTCTTATATTCTAAGTTTTTCAGTGCAACTCACTCATATACTATGTACTACACTGTGCGTTTCTTATATTCTAAGTTTTTCAGTGCAACTCACTCATATACTGTGTGCTACACTGTGCGTTTCTTATATTCTAAGTTTTTCAGTGCAACTGATTCATATACTATGTGCTACACTATGCGTTTCTTATATTCTAAGTTTTTCAGTGCAACTCACTCGTATACTATGTGCTACACTGTGCGTTTCTTATATTCTAAGTTTTTCAGTGCAACTCACTCATATACTATGTACTACACTGTGCGTTTCTTATATTCTAAGTTTTTCAGTGCAACTCACTCATATACTATGTACTACACTGTGCGTTTCTTATATTCTAAGTTTTTCAGTGCAACTCACTCATATACTATGTACTACACTGTGCGTTTCTTAAATTCTAAGTTTTTCAGAGCAACTCACTCATATACTATGTACTACACTGTGCGTTTCTTATATTCTAAGTTTTTCAGTGCAACTCACTCATATACTATGTACTACACTGTGCGTTTCTTATATTCTAAGTTTTTCAGTGCAACTCACTCATATACTATGTACTACACTGTGCGTTTCTTATATTCTAAGTTTTTCAGTGCAACTCACTCATATACTATGTAATACACTGTGCGTTTCTTATATTCTAAGTTTTTCAGTGCAACTCACTCATATACTATGTACTACACTGTGCGTTTCTTATATTCTAAGTTTTTCAGTGCAACTCACTCATATAATATGTACTACACTGTGCGTTTCTTATATTCTAAGTTTTTCAGTGCAACTCACTCATATACTATGTACTACACTGTGCGTTTCTTATATTCTAAGTTTTTCAGTGCAACTCACTCATATACTATGTACTACACTGTGCGTTTCTTATATTCTAAGTTTTTCAGTGCAACTCACTCATATACTATGTACTACACTGTGCGTTTCTTATATTCTAAGTTTTTCAGTGCAACTCACTCATGTACTATGTACTACACTGTGCGTTTCTTATATTCTAAGTTTTTCAGTGCAACTCACTCATGTACTATGTACTACACTGTGCGTTTCTTATATTCTAAGTTTTTCAGTGCAACTCACTCATATACTATGTACTACACTGTGCGTTTCTTATATTCTAAGTTTTTCAGTGCAACTCACTCATATACTATGTACTACACTGTGCGTTTCTTATATTCTAAGTTTTTCAGTGCAACTCACTCATATACTATGTACTACACTGTGCGTTTCTTATATTCTAAGTTTTTCAGTGCAACTCACTCATATACTATGTACTACACTGTGCGTTTCTTATATTCTAAGTTTTTCAGTGCAACTCACTCATATACTATGTACTACACTGTGCGTTTCTTATATTCTAAGTTTTTCAGTGCAACTCACTCATATACTATGTACTACACTGTGCGTTTCTTATATTCTAAGTTTTTCAGTGCAACTCACTCATATACTATGTACTACACTGTGCGTTTCTTATATTCTAAGTTTTTCAGTGCAACTCACTCATATACTATGTACTACACTGTGCGTTTCTTATATTCTAAGTTTTTCAGTGCAACTCACTCATATACTATGTACTACATTGTGCGTTTCTTATATTCTAAGTTTTTCAGTGCAACTCACTCATATACTATGTACTACACTGTGCGTTTCTTATATTCTAAGTTTTTCAGTGCAACTCACTCATATACTATGTACTACACTGTGCGTTTCTTATATTCTAAGTTTTTCAGTGCAACTCACTTATATACTATGTACTACACTGTGCGTTTCTTATATTCTAAGTTTTTCAGTGCAACTCACTCATATACTATGTACTACACTGTGCGTTTCTTATATTCTAAGTTTTTCAGTGCAACTCACTCATATACTATGTACTACACTGTGCGTTTCTTATATTCTAAGTTTTTCAGTGCAACTCACTCATATACTATGTACTACACTGTGCGTTTCTTATATTCTAAGTTTTTCAGTGCAACACACTCATATACTATGTACTACACTGTGCGTTTCTTATATTCTAAGTTTTTCAGTGCAACTCACTCATATACTATGTACTACACTGTGCATTTCGTGTAATGCGGGTTTTTCAGTAAATTCTAAGTTTTTCAGTACAACTCACTAATATACTATGTACTACACTGTGCGTTTCTTTTATTCTAAGTTTTTCAGTGCAACTCACTCATATACTATGTACTACACTGTGCGTTTCTTATATTCAAAGTTTTTCAGTGCAACTCACTCATATACTATGTACTACACTGTGCGTTTCTTATATTCTAAGTTTTTCAGTGCAACTAACTCATATACTATGTACTACACTGTGCGTTTCTTATATTCAAAGTTTTTCAGTGCAACTCACTCATATACTATGTACTACACTGTGCGTTTCTTATATTCTAAGTTTTTCAGTGCAACTCACTCATATACTATGTACTACACTGTGCGTTTCTTATATTCTAAGTTTTTGAGTGCAACTCACTCATATACTATGTGCTACACTGTGCGTTTCTTATATTCTAAGTTTTTGAGTGCAACTCACTCATATACTATGTGCTACACTGTGCGTTTCTTATATTCTAAGTTTTTCAGTGCAACTGATTCATATACTATGTGCTACACTGTGCGTTTCTTATATTCTAAGTTTTTCAGTGCAACTCACTCGTATACTATGTGCTACACTGTGCGTTTCTTATATTCTAAGTTTTTCAGTGCAACTCACTCATATACTATGTACTAGACTGTGCGTTTCTTATATTCTAAGTTTTTCAGTGCAACTCACTCATATACTATGTACTACACTGTGCGTTTCTTATATTCTAAGTTTTTCAGTGCAACTCACTCATATACTATGTACTACACTGTGCGTTTCTTAAATTCTAAGTTTTTCAGTGCAACTCACTCATATACTATGTACTACACTGTGCGTTTCTTATATTCTAAGTTTTTCAGTGCAACTCACTCATATACTATGTACTACACTGTGCGTTTCTTATATTCTAAGTTTTTCAGTGCAACTCACTCATATACTATGTAATACACTGTGCGTTTCTTATATTCTAAGTTTTTCAGTGCAACTCACTCATATACTTTGTACTACACTGTGCTTTTCTTATATTCTAAGTTTTTCAGTGCAACTCACTCATGTACTATGTACTACACTTTGCGTTTCTTATATTCTAAGTTTTTCAGTGCAACTCACTCATATACTATGTACTACACTGTGCGTTTCTTATATTCTAAGTTTTTCAGTGCAACTCACTCATATACTATGTACTACACTGTGCGTTTCTTATATTCTAAGTTTTTCAGTGCAACTCACTCATATACTATGTACTACACTGTGCGTTTCTTATATTCTAAGTTTTTCAGTGCAACTCACTCATATACTATTTACTACATTGTGCGTTTCTTATATTCTAAGTTTTTCAGTGCAACTCACTCATATACTATGTACTACACTGTGTGTTTCTTATATTCTAAGTTTTTCAGTGCAACTCACTCATATACTATGTACTACACTGTGCGTTTCTTATACTCTAAGTTTTTCAGTGCAACTCACTCATATACTATGTACTACACTGTGCGTTTCTTATATTCTAAGTTTTTCAGTGCAACACACTCATATACTATGTACTACACTGTGCGTTTCTTATATTATAAGTTTTTCAGTGCAACTCACTCATATACCATGTACTACACTGTGCGTTTCTTATATTCTAAGTTTTTCAGTGCAACTCACTCATGTACTATGTACTACACTGTGCGTTTCTTATATTCTAAGTTTTTCAGTGCAACTCACTCATATACTATGTACTACACTGTGCGTTTCTTATATTCTAAGTTTTTCAGTGCAACTCACTTATATACTATGTACTACACTGTGCGTTTCTTATATTCTAAGTTTTTCAGTGCAACTCACTCATATACTATGTACTACACTGTGCGTTTCTTATATTCTAAGTTTTTCAGTGCAACTCACTCATATACTATGTACTACACTGTGCGTTTCTTATATTCTAAGTTTTTCAGTGCAACTCACTCATATACTATGTACTACACTGTGCGTTTCTTATATTCTAAGTTTTTCAGTGCAACTCACTCATATACTATGTACTACACTGTGCGTTTCTTATATTCTAAGTTTTTCAGTGCAACTCACTCATATACTATGTACTACACTGTGCGTTTCTTATATTCTAAGTTTTTCAGTGCAACTCACTCATATACTATGTACTACACTGTGCGTTTCTTATATTCTAAGTTTTTCAGTGCAACTCACTCATATACTATGTACTACACTGTGCGTTTCTTATATTCTAAGTTTTTCAGTGCAACTCACTCATATACTATGTACTACACTGTGCGTTTCTTATATTCTAAGTTTTTCAGTGCAACTCACTCATATACTATGTACTACATTGTGCGTTTCTTATATTCTAAGTTTTTCAGTGCAACTCACTCATATACTATGTACTACACTGTGCGTTTCTTATATTCTAAGTTTTTCAGTGCAACTCACTCATATACTATGTACTACACTGTGCGTTTCTTATATTCTAAGTTTTTCAGTGCAACTCACTTATATACTATGTACTACACTGTGCGTTTCTTATATTCTAAGTTTTTCAGTGCAACTCACTCATATACTATGTACTACACTGTGCGTTTCTTATATTCTAAGTTTTTCAGTGCAACTCACTCATATACTATGTACTACACTGTGCGTTTCTTATATTCTAAGTTTTTCAGTGCAACTCACTCATATACTATGTACTACACTGTGCGTTTCTTATATTCTAAGTTTTTCAGTGCAACACACTCATATACTATGTACTACACTGTGCGTTTCTTATATTCTAAGTTTTTCAGTGCAACTCACTCATATACTATGTACTACACTGTGCATTTCGTGTATGCGGGTTTTTCAGTAAATTCTAAGTTTTTCAGTACAACTCACTAATATACTATGTACTACACTGTGCGTTTCTTTTATTCTAAGTTTTTCAGTGCAACTCACTCATATACTATGTACTACACTGTGCGTTTCTTATATTCAAAGTTTTTCAGTGCAACTCACTCATATACTATGTACTACACTGTGCGTTTCTTATATTCTAAGTTTTTCAGTGCAACTAACTCATATACTATGTACTACACTGTGCGTTTCTTATATTCAAAGTTTTTCAGTGCAACTCACTCATATACTATGTACTACACTGTGCGTTTCTTATATTCTAAGTTTTTAAGTGCAACTCACTCATATACTATGTACTACACTGTGCGTTTCTTATATTCTAAGTTTTTGAGTGCAACTCACTCATATACTATGTGCTACACTGTGCGTTTCTTATATTCTAAGTTTTTGAGTGCAACTCACTCATATACTATGTGCTACACTGTGCGTTTCTTATATTCTAAGTTTTTCAGTGCAACTGATTCATATACTATGTGCTACACTGTGCGTTTCTTATATTCTAAGTTTTTCAGTGCAACTCACTCGTATACTATGTGCTACACTGTGCGTTTCTTATATTCTAAGTTTTTCAGTGCAACTCACTCATATACTATGTACTAGACTGTGCGTTTCTTATATTCTAAGTTTTTCAGTGCAACTCACTCATATACTATGTACTACACTGTGCGTTTCTTATATTCTAAGTTTTTCAGTGCAACTCACTCATATACTATGTACTACACTGTGCGTTTCTTAAATTCTAAGTTTTTCAGTGCAACTCACTCATATACTATGTACTACACTGTGCGTTTCTTATATTCTAAGTTTTTCAGTGCAACTCACTCATATACTATGTACTACACTGTGCGTTTCTTATATTCTAAGTTTTTCAGTGCAACTCACTCATATACTATGTAATACACTGTGCGTTTCTTATATTCTAAGTTTTTCAGTGCAACTCACTCATATACTTTGTACTACACTGTGCTTTTCTTATATTCTAAGTTTTTCAGTGCAACTCACTCATGTACTATGTACTACACTTTGCGTTTCTTATATTCTAAGTTTTTCAGTGCAACTCACTCATATACTATGTACTACACTGTGCGTTTCTTATATTCTAAGTTTTTCAGTGCAACTCACTCATATACTATGTACTACACTGTGCGTTTCTTATATTCTAAGTTTTTCAGTGCAACTCACTCATATACTATGTACTACACTGTGCGTTTCTTATATTCTAAGTTTTTCAGTGCAACTCACTCATATACTATTTACTACATTGTGCGTTTCTTATATTCTAAGTTTTTCAGTGCAACTCACTCATATACTATGTACTACACTGTGTGTTTCTTATATTCTAAGTTTTTCAGTGCAACTCACTCATATACTATGTACTACACTGTGCGTTTCTTATACTCTAAGTTTTTCAGTGCAACTCACTCATATACTATGTACTACACTGTGCGTTTCTTATATTCTAAGTTTTTCAGTGCAACACACTCATATACTATGTACTACACTGTGCGTTTCTTATATTATAAGTTTTTCAGTGCAACTCACTCATATACTATGTACTACACTGTGCGTTTCTTATATTCTAAGTTTTTCAGTGCAACACACTCATATACTATGTACTACACTGTGCGTTTCTTATATTCTAAGTTTTTCAGTGCAACTCACTCATATACTATGTACTACACTGTGCATTTCGTGTAATGCGGGTTTTTCAGTAAATTCTAAGTTTTTCAGTACAACTCACTAATATACTATGTACTACACTGTGCGTTTCTTTTATTCTAAGTTTTTCAGTGCAACTCACTCATATACTATGTACTACACTGTGCGTTTCTTATATTCAAAGTTTTTCAGTGCAACTCACTCATATACTATGTACTACACTGTGCGTTTCTTATATTCTAAGTTTTTCAGTGCAACTAACTCATATACTATGTACTACACTGTGCGTTTCTTATATTCAAAGTTTTTCAGTGCAACTCACTCATATACTATGTACTACACTGTGCGTTTCTTATATTCTAAGTTTTTCAGTGCAACTCACTCATATACTATGTACTACACTGTGCGTTTCTTATATTCTAAGTTTTTGAGTGCAACTCACTCATATACTATGTGCTACACTGTGCGTTTCTTATATTCTAAGTTTTTGAGTGCAACTCACTCATATACTATGTGCTACACTGTGCGTTTCTTATATTCTAAGTTTTTCAGTGCAACTGATTCATATACTATGTGCTACACTGTGCGTTTCTTATATTCTAAGTTTTTCAGTGCAACTCACTCGTATACTATGTGCTACACTGTGCGTTTCTTATATTCTAAGTTTTTCAGTGCAACTCACTCATATACTATGTACTAGACTGTGCGTTTCTTATATTCTAAGTTTTTCAGTGCAACTCACTCATATACTATGTACTACACTGTGCGTTTCTTATATTCTAAGTTTTTCAGTGCAACTCACTCATATACTATGTACTACACTGTGCGTTTCTTAAATTCTAAGTTTTTCAGTGCAACTCACTCATATACTATGTACTACACTGTGCGTTTCTTATATTCTAAGTTTTTCAGTGCAACTCACTCATATACTATGTACTACACTGTGCGTTTCTTATATTCTAAGTTTTTCAGTGCAACTCACTCATATACTATGTAATACACTGTGCGTTTCTTATATTCTAAGTTTTTCAGTGCAACTCACTCATATACTTTGTACTACACTGTGCTTTTCTTATATTCTAAGTTTTTCAGTGCAACTCACTCATGTACTATGTACTACACTTTGCGTTTCTTATATTCTAAGTTTTTCAGTGCAACTCACTCATATACTATGTACTACACTGTGCGTTTCTTATATTCTAAGTTTTTCAGTGCAACTCACTCATATACTATGTACTACACTGTGCGTTTCTTATATTCTAAGTTTTTCAGTGCAACTCACTCATATACTATGTACTACACTGTGCGTTTCTTATATTCTAAGTTTTTCAGTGCAACTCACTCATATACTATTTACTACATTGTGCGTTTCTTATATTCTAAGTTTTTCAGTGCAACTCACTCATATACTATGTACTACACTGTGTGTTTCTTATATTCTAAGTTTTTCAGTGCAACTCACTCATATACTATGTACTACACTGTGCGTTTCTTATATTCTAAGTTTTTCAGTGCAACTCACTCATATACTATGTACTACACTGTGCGTTTCTTATATTCTAAGTTTTTCAGTGCAACACACTCATATACTATGTACTACACTGTGCGTTTCTTATATTATAAGTTTTTCAGTGCAACTCACTCATATACTATGTACTACACTGTGCGTTTCTTATATTCTAAGTTTTTCAGTGCAACACACTCATATACTATGTACTACACTGTGCGTTTCTTATATTCTAAGTTTTTCAGTGCAACTCACTCATATACTATGTACTACACTGTGCGTTTCTTATATTCTAAGTTTTTCAGTGCAACTCACTCATATACTATGTACTACACTGTGCATTTCGTGTAATGCGGGTTTTTCAGTAAATTCTAAGTTTTTCAGTACAACTCACTAATATACTATGTACTACACTGTGCGTTTCTTATATTCTAAGTTTTTGAGTGCAACTCACTCATATACTATGTGCTACACTGTGCGTTTCTTATATTCTAAGTTTTTGAGTGCAACTCACTCATATACTATGTGCTACACTGTGCGTTTCTTATATTCTAAGTTTTTCAGTGCAACTGATTCATATACTATGTGCTACACTGTGCGTTTCTTATATTCTAAGTTTTTCAGTGCAACTCACTCGTATACTATGTGCTACACTGTGCGTTTCTTATATTCTAAGTTTTTCAGTGCAACTCACTCATATACTATGTACTACACTGTGCGTTTCTTATATTCTAAGTTTTTCAGTGCAACTCACTCATATACTATGTACTACACTGTGCGTTTCTTATATTCTAAGTTTTTCAGTGCAACTCACTCATATACTATGTACTACACTGTGCGTTTCTTAAATTCTAAGTTTTTCAGTGCAACTCACTCATATACTATGTACTACACTGTGCGTTTCTTATATTCTAAGTTTTTCAGTGCAACTCACTCATATACTATGTACTACACTGTGCGTTTCTTATATTCTAAGTTTTTCAGTGCAACTCACTCATATACTATGTACTACACTGTGCGTTTCTTATATTCTAAGTTTTTCAGTGCAACTCACTCATATACTATGTACTACACTGTGCGTTTCTTATATTCTAAGTTTTTCAGTGCAACACACTCATATACTATGTACTACACTGTGCGTTTCTTATATTCTAAGTTTTTCAGTGCAACTCACTCATATACTATGTACTACACTGTGCATTTCGTGTAATGCGGGTTTTTCAGTAAATTCTAAGTTTTTCAGTACAACTCACTAATATACTATGTACTACACTGTGCGTTTCTTTTATTCTAAGTTTTTCAGTGCAACTCACTCATATACTATGTACTACACTGTGCGTTTCTTATATTCTAAGTTTTTCAGTGCAACTCACTCATATACTATGTACTACACTGTGCGTTTCTTATATTCTAAGTTTTTCAGTGCAACTCACTCATATACTATGTGCTACACTGTGCGTTTCTTATATTCTAAGTTTTTCAGTGCAACTCACTCATATACTATGTACTACACTGTGCGTTTCTTATATTCTAAGTTTTTCAGTGCAACTCACTCATATACTATGTGCTACACTGTGCGTTTCTTATATTCTAAGTTTTTCAGTGCAACTCACTCATATACTATGTGCTACACTGTGCGTTTCTTATATTCTAAGTTTTTCAGTGCAACTGATTCATATACTATGTGCTACACTATGCGTTTCTTATATTCTAAGTTTTTCAGTGCAACTCACTCGTATACTATGTGCTACACTGTGCGTTTCTTATATTCTAAGTTTTTCAGTGCAACTCACTCATATACTATGTACTACACTGTGCGTTTCTTATATTCTAAGTTTTTCAGTGCAACTCACTCATATACTATGTACTACACTGTGCGTTTCTTAAATTCTAAGTTTTTCAGAGCAACTCACTCATATACTATGTACTACACTGTGCGTTTCTTATATTCTAAGTTTTTCAGTGCAACTCACTCATATACTATGTACTACACTGTGCGTTTCTTATATTCTAAGTTTTTCAGTGCAACTCACTCATATACTATGTACTACACTGTGCGTTTCTTATATTCTAAGTTTTTCAGTGCAACTCACTCATATACTATGTAATACACTGTGCGTTTCTTATATTCTAAGTTTTTCAGTGCAACTCACTCATATACTATGTACTACACTGTGCGTTTCTTATATTCTAAGTTTTTCAGTGCAACTCACTCATATAATATGTACTACACTGTGCGTTTCTTATATTCTAAGTTTTTCAGTGCAACTCACTCATATACTATGTACTACACTGTGCGTTTCTTATATTCTAAGTTTTTCAGTGCAACTCACTCATATACTATGTACTACACTGTGCGTTTCTTATATTCTAAGTTTTTCAGTGCAACTCACTCATATACTATGTACTACACTGTGCGTTTCTTATATTCTAAGTTTTTCAGTGCAACTCACTCATGTACTATGTACTACACTGTGCGTTTCTTATATTCTAAGTTTTTCAGTGCAACTCACTCATGTACTATGTACTACACTGTGCGTTTCTTATATTCTAAGTTTTTCAGTGCAACTCACTCATATACTATGTACTACACTGTGCGTTTCTTATATTCTAAGTTTTTCAGTGCAACTCACTCATATACTATGTACTACACTGTGCGTTTCTTATATTCTAAGTTTTTCAGTGCAACTCACTCATATACTATGTACTACACTGTGCGTTTCTTATATTCTAAGTTTTTCAGTGCAACTCACTCATATACTATGTACTACACTGTGCGTTTCTTATATTCTAAGTTTTTCAGTGTAACTCACTCATATACTATGTACTACACTGTGCGTTTCTTATATTCTAAGTTTTTCAGTGCAACTCACTCATATACTATGTACTACACTGTGCGTTTCTTATATTCTAAGTTTTTCAGTGCAACTCACTCATATACTATGTACTACACTGTGCGTTTCTTATATTCTAAGTTTTTCAGTGCAACTCACTCATATACTATGTACTACACTGTGCGTTTCTTATATTCTAAGTTTTTCAGTGCAACTCACTCATATACTATGTACTACATTGTGCGTTTCTTATATTCTAAGTTTTTCAGTGCAACTCACTCATATACTATGTACTACACTGTGCGTTTCTTATATTCTAAGTTTTTCAGTGCAACTCACTCATATACTATGTACTACACTGTGCGTTTCTTATATTCTAAGTTTTTCAGTGCAACTCACTTATATACTATGTACTACACTGTGCGTTTCTTATATTCTAAGTTTTTCAGTGCAACTCACTCATATACTATGTACTACACTGTGCGTTTCTTATATTCTAAGTTTTTCAGTGCAACTCACTCATATACTATGTACTACACTGTGCGTTTCTTATATTCTAAGTTTTTCAGTGCAACTCACTCATATACTATGTACTACACTGTGCGTTTCTTATATTCTAAGTTTTTCAGTGCAACACACTCATATACTATGTACTACACTGTGCGTTTCTTATATTCTAAGTTTTTCAGTGCAACTTACTCATATACTATGTACTACACTGTGCATTTCGTGTAATGCGGGTTTTTCAGTAAATTCTAAGTTTTTCAGTACAACTCACTAATATACTATGTACTACACTGTGCGTTTCTTTTATTCTAAGTTTTTCAGTGCAACTCACTCATATACTATGTACTACACTGTGCGTTTCTTATATTCAAAGTTTTTCAGTGCAACTCACTCATATACTATGTACTACACTGTGCGTTTCTTATATTCTAAGTTTTTCAGTGCAACTAACTCATATACTATGTACTACACTGTGCGTTTCTTATATTCAAAGTTTTTCAGTGCAACTCACTCATATACTATGTACTACACTGTGCGTTTCTTATATTCTAAGTTTTTCAGTGCAACTCACTCATATACTATGTACTACACTGTGCGTTTCTTATATTCTAAGTTTTTGAGTGCAACTCACTCATATACTATGTGCTACACTGTGCGTTTCTTATATTCTAAGTTTTTGAGTGCAACTCACTCATATACTATGTGCTACACTGTGCGTTTCTTATATTCTAAGTTTTTCAGTGCAACTGATTCATATACTATGTGCTACACTGTGCGTTTCTTATATTCTAAGTTTTTCAGTGCAACTCACTCGTATACTATGTGCTACACTGTGTGTTTCTTATATTCTAAGTTTTTCAGTGCAACTCACTCATATACTATGTACTAGACTGTGCGTTTCTTATATTCTAAGTTTTTCAGTGCAACTCACTCATATACTATGTACTACACTGTGCGTTTCTTATATTCT
Organism: Mus caroli; assembly: GCF_978045245.1. Classification (NCBI taxonomy): domain Eukaryota; kingdom Metazoa; phylum Chordata; class Mammalia; order Rodentia; family Muridae; genus Mus; species Mus caroli. The sequence continues at coordinate 1,226,762 of NW_028227279.1, read as the reverse complement.
AAGTTTTTCAGTGCAACTCACTCATATACTATGTACTACACTGTGCGTTTCTTAAATTCTAAGTTTTTCAGTGCAACTCACTCATATACTATGTACTACACTGTGCGTTTCTTATATTCTAAGTTTTTCAGTGCAACTCACTCATATACTATGTACTACACTGTGCGTTTCTTATATTCTAAGTTTTTCAGTGCAACTCACTCATATACTATGTACTACACTGTGCGTTTCTTATATTCTAAGTTTTTCAGTGCAACTCACTCATATACTATGTAATACACTGTGCGTTTCTTATATTCTAAGTTTTTCAGTGCAACTCACTCATATACTTTGTACTACACTGTGCTTTTCTTATATTCTAAGTTTTTCAGTGCAACTCACTCATGTACTATGTACTACACTTTGCGTTTCTTATATTCTAAGTTTTTCAGTGCAACTCACTCATATACTATGTACTACACTGTGCGTTTCTTATATTCTAAGTTTTTCAGTGCAACTCACTCATATACTATGTACTACACTGTGCGTTTCTTATATTCTAAGTTTTTCAGTGCAACTCACTCATATACTATGTACTACACTGTGCGTTTCTTATATTCTAAGTTTTTCAGTGCAACTCACTCATATACTATTTACTACATTGTGCGTTTCTTATATTCTAAGTTTTTCAGTGCAACTCACTCATATACTATGTACTACACTGTGTGTTTCTTATATTCTAAGTTTTTCAGTGCAACTCACTCATATACTATGTACTACACTGTGCGTTTCTTATATTCTAAGTTTTTCAGTGCAACTCACTCATATACTATGTACTACACTGTGCGTTTCTTATATTCTAAGTTTTTCAGTGCAACACACTCATATACTATGTACTACACTGTGCGTTTCTTATATTCTAAGTTTTTCAGTGCAACTCACTCATATACTATGTACTACACTGTGCGTTTCTTATATTCTAAGTTTTTCAGTGCAACTCACTCATATACTATGTACTACACTGTGCATTTCGTGTAATGCGGGTTTTTCAGTAAATTCTAAGTTTTTCAGTACAACTCACTAATATACTATGTACTACACTGTGCGTTTCTTATATTCTAAGTTTTTGAGTGCAACTCACTCATATACTATGTGCTACACTGTTCGTTTCTTATATTCTAAGTTTTTGAGTGCAACTCACTCATATACTATGTGCTACACTGTGCGTTTCTTATATTCTAAGTTTTTCAGTGCAACTGATTCGTATACTATGTGCTACACTGTGCGTTTCTTATATTCTAAGTTTTTCAGTGCAACTCACTCGTATACTATGTGCTACACTGTGCGTTTCTTATATTCTAAGTTTTTCAGTGCAACTCACTCATATACTATGTACTACACTGTGCGTTTCTTATATTCTAAGTTTTTCAGTGCAACTCACTCATATACTATGTACTACACTGTGCGTTTCTTAAATTCTAAGTTTTTCAGTGCAACTCACTCATATACTATGTACTACACTGTGCGTTTCTTAAATTCTAAGTTTTTCAGTGCAACTCACTCATATACTATGTACTACACTGTGCGTTTCTTATATTCTAAGTTTTTCAGTGCAACTCACTCATATACTATGTACTACACTGTGCGTTTCTTATATTCTAAGTTTTTCAGTGCAACTCACTCATATACTATGTACTACACTGTGCGTTTCTTATATTCTAAGTTTTTCAGTGCAACTCACTCATATACTATGTACTACACTGTGCGTTTCTTATATTCTAAGTTTTTCAGTGCAACTCACTCATATACTATGTACTACACTGTGCGTTTCTTATATTCTAAGTTTTTCAGTGCAACTCACTCGTATACTATGTACTACACTGTGCGTTTCTTATATTCTAAGTTTTTCAGTGCAACTCACTCATATACTATGTACTACATTGTGCGTTTCTTATATTCTAAGTTTTTCAGTGCAACTCACTCATATACTATGTACTACACTGTGCGTTTCTTATATTCTAAGTTTTTCAGTGCAACTCACTCATATACTATGTACTACACTGTGCGTTTCTTATATTCTAAGTTTTTCAGTGCAACTCACTTATATACTATGTACTACACTGTGCGTTTCTTATATTCTAAGTTTTTCAGTGCAACTCACTCATATACTATGTACTACACTGTGCGTTTCTTATATTCTAAGTTTTTCAGTGCAACTCACTCATATACTATGTACTACACTGTGCGTTTCTTATATTCTAAGTTTTTCAGTGCAACTCACTCATATACTATGTACTACACTGTGCATTTCTTATATTCTAAGTTTTTCAGTGCAACACACTCATATACTATGTACTACACTGTGCGTTTCTTATATTCTAAGTTTTTCAGTGCAACTCACTCATATACTATGTACTACACTGTGCATTTCGTGTAATGCGGGTTTTTCAGTAAATTCTAAGTTTTTCAGTACAACTCACTAATATACTATGTACTACACTGTGCGTTTCTTTTATTCTAAGTTTTTCAGTGCAACTCACTCATATACTATGTACTACACTGTGCGTTTCTTATATTCTAAGTTTTTCAGTGCAACTCACTCATATACTATGTACTACACTGTGCGTTTCTTATATTCAAAGTTTTTTAGTGCAACTCACTCATATACTATGTACTACACTGTGCGTTTCTTATATTCTAAGTTTTTCAGTGCAACTCACTCATATACTATGTACTACACTGTGCGTTTCTTATATTCTAAGTTTTTGAGTGCAACTCACTCATATACTATGTGCTACACTGTGCGTTTCTTATATTCTAAGTTTTTGAGTGCAACTCACTGTGCGTTTCTTATATTCTAAGTTTTTCAGTGCAACTGATTCATATACTATGTGCTACACTGTGCGTTTCTTATATTCTAAGTTTTTCAGTGCAACTCACTCGTATACTATGTGCTACACTGTGCGTTTCTTATATTCTAAGTTTTTCAGTGCAACTCACTCATATACTATGTACTACACTGTGCGTTTCTTATATTCTAAGTTTTTCAGTGCAACTCACTCATATACTATGTACTACACTGTGCGTTTCTTATATTCTAAGTTTTTCAGTGCAACTCACTCATATACTATGTACTACACTGTGCGTTTCTTAAATTCTAAGTTTTTCAGTGCAACTCACTCATATACTATGTACTACACTGTGCGTTTCTTATATTCTAAGTTTTTCAGTGCAACTCACTCATATACTATGTACTACACTGTGCGTTTCTTATATTCTAAGTTTTTCAGTGCAACTCACTCATATACTATGTACTACACTGTGCGTTTCTTATATTCTAAGTTTTTCAGTGCAACTCACTCGTATACTATGTACTACACTGTGCGTTTCTTATATTCTAAGTTTTTCAGTGCAACTCACTCATATACTATGTACTACATTGTGCGTTTCTTATATTCTAAGTTTTTCAGTGCAACTCACTCATATACTATGTACTACACTGTGCGTTTCTTATATTCTAAGTTTTTCAGTGCAACTCACTCATATACTATGTACTACACTGTGCGTTTCTTATATTCTAAGTTTTTCAGTGCAACTCACTCATATACTATGTAATACACTGTGCGTTTCTTATATTCTAAGTTTTTCAGTGCAACTCACTCATATACTTTGTACTACACTGTGCTTTTCTTATATTCTAAGTTTTTCAGTGCAACTCACTCATGTACTATGTACTACACTTTGCGTTTCTTATATTCTAAGTTTTTCAGTGCAACTCACTCATATACTATGTACTACACTGTGCGTTTCTTATATTCTAAGTTTTTCAGTGCAACTCACTCATATACTATGTACTACACTGTGCGTTTCTTATATTCTAAGTTTTTCAGTGCAACTCACTCATATACTATGTACTACACTGTGCGTTTCTTATATTCTAAGTTTTTCAGTGCAACTCACTCATATACTATTTACTACATTGTGCGTTTCTTATATTCTAAGTTTTTCAGTGCAACTCACTCATATACTATGTACTACACTGTGTGTTTCTTATATTCTAAGTTTTTCAGTGCAACTCACTCATATACTATGTACTACACTGTGCGTTTCTTATATTCTAAGTTTTTCAGTGTAACTCACTCATATACTATGTACTACACTGTGCGTTTCTTATATTCTAAGTTTTTCAGTGCAACACACTCATATACTATGTACTACACTGTGCGTTTCTTATATTCTAAGTTTTTCAGTGCAACTCACTCATATACTATGTACTACACTGTGCGTTTCTTATATTCTAAGTTTTTCAGTGCAACACACTCATATACTATGTACTACACTGTGCGTTTCTTATATTCTAAGTTTTTCAGTGCAACTCACTCATATACTATGTACTACACTGTGCGTTTCTTATATTCTAAGTTTTTCAGTGCAACTCACTCATATACTATGTACTACACTGTGCATTTCGTGTAATGCGGGTTTTTCAGTAAATTCTAAGTTTTTCAGTACAACTCACTAATATACTATGTACTACACTGTGCGTTTCTTATATTCTAAGTTTTTGAGTGCAACTCACTCATATACTATGTGCTACACTGTGCGTTTCTTATATTCTAAGTTTTTGAGTGCAACTCACTCATATACTATGTGCTACACTGTGCGTTTCTTATATTCTAAGTTTTTCAGTGCAACTGATTCATATACTATGTGCTACACTGTGCGTTTCTTATATTCTAAGTTTTTCAGTGCAACTCACTCGTATACTATGTGCTACACTGTGCGTTTCTTATATTCTAAGTTTTTCAGTGCAACTCACTCATATACTATGTACTACACTGTGCGTTTCTTATATTCTAAGTTTTTCAGTGCAACTCAATCATATACTATGTACTACACTGTGCGTTTCTTATATTCTAAGTTTTTCAGTGCAACTCACTCATATACTATGTGCTACACTGTGCGTTTCTTAAATTCTAAGTTTTTCAGTGCAACTCACTCATATACTATGTACTACACTGTGCGTTTCTTATATTCTAAGTTTTTCAGTGCAACTCACTCATATACTATGTACTACACTGTGCGTTTCTTAAATTCTAAGTTTTTCAGTGCAACTCACTCATATACTATGTACTACACTGTGCGTTTCTTATATTCTAAGTTTTTCAGTGCAACTCACTCATATACTATGTACTACACTGTGCGTTTCTTATATTCTAAGTTTTTCAGTGCAACTCACTCATATACTATGTACTACACTGTGCGTTTCTTATATTCTAAGTTTTTCAGTGCAACTCACTCATATACTATGTAATACACTGTGCGTTTCTTATATTCTAAGTTTTTCAGTGCAACTAACTCATATACTTTGTACTACACTGTGCTTTTCTTATATTCTAAGTTTTTCAGTGCAACTCACTCATGTACTATGTACTACACTGTGCGTTTCTTATATTCTAAGTTTTTCAGTGCAACTCACTCATATACTATGTACTACACTGTGCGTTTCTTATATTCTAAGTTTTTCAGTGCAACTCACTCATATACTATGTACTACACTGTGCGTTTCTTATATTCTAAGTTTTTCAGTGCAACTCACTCATATACTATTTACTACATTGTGCGTTTCTTATATTCTAAGTTTTTCAGTGCAACTCACTCATATACTATGTACTACACTGTGCGTTTCTTATATTCTAAGTTTTTCAGTGCAACTCACTCATATACTATGTACTACACTGTGCGTTTCTTATATTCTAAGTTTTTCAGTGCAACTCACTCATATACTATGTACTACACTGTGCGTTTCTTATATTCTAAGTTTTTCAGTGCAACACACTCATATACTATGTACTACACTGTGCGTTTCTTATATTCTAAGTTTTTCAGTGCAACTCACTCATATACTATGTACTACACTGTGCGTTTCTTATATTCTAAGTTTTTCAGTGCAACTCACTCATATACTGTGTACTACACTGTGCATTTCGTGTAATGCGGGTTTTTCAGTAAATTCTAAGTTTTTCAGTACAACTCACTAATATACTATGTACTACACTGTGCGTTTCTTATATTCTAAGTTTTTCAGTGCAACTCACTCATATACTATGTACTACACTGTGCGTTTCTTATATTCAAAGTTTTTCAGTGCAACTCACTCATATACTATGTACTACACTGTGCGTTTCTTATATTCTAAGTTTTTCAGTGCAACTCACTCATATACTATGTACTACACTGTGCGTTTCTTATATTCTAAGTTTTTCAGTGCAACTCACTCATATACTATGTACTACACTGTGCGTTTCTTAAATTCTAAGTTTTTCAGTGCAACTCACTCATATACTATGTACTACACTGTGCGTTTCTTATATTCTAAGTTTTTCAGTGCAACTCACTCATATACTATGTACTACACTGTGCGTTTCTTATATTCTAAGTTTTTCAGTGCAACTCACTCATATACTATGTACTACACCGTGCGTTTCTTATATTCTAAGTTTTTCAGTGCAACTCACTCATATACTATGTACTACACTGTGCGTTTCTTATATTCTAAGTTTTTCAGTGCAACTCACTCATATACTATGTACTACACTGTGCGTTTCTTATATTCTAAGTTTTTCAGTGCAACTCACTCATATACTATGTACTACACTGTGCGTTTCTTATATTCTAAGTTTTTCAGTGCAACTCACTCATATACTATGTAATACACTGTGCGTTTCTTATATTCTAAGTTTTTCAGTGCAACTCACTCATATACTTTGTACTACACTGTGCTTTTCTTATATTCTAAGTTTTTCAGTGCAACTCACTCATGTACTATGTACTACACTTTGCGTTTCTTATATTCTAAGTTTTTCAGTGCAACTCACTCATATACTATGTACTACACTGTGCGTTTCTTATATTCTAAGTTTTTCAGTGCAACTCACTCATATACTATGTACTACACTGTGCGTTTCTTATATTCTAAGTTTTTCAGTGCAACACACTCATATACTATGTACTACACTGTGCGTTTCTTATATTCTAAGTTTTTCAGTGCAACTCACTCATATACTATGTACTACACTGTGCGTTTCTTATATTCTAAGTTTTTCAGTGCAACTCACTCATATACTATGTACTACACTGTGCATTTCGTGTAATGCGGGTTTTTCAGTAAATTCTAAGTTTTTCAGTGCAACTCACTCATATACTATGTACTACACTGTGCGTTTCTTATATTCAAAGTTTTTCAGTGCAACTCACTCATATACTATGTACTACACTGTGCGTTTCTTATATTCTAAGTTTTTCAGTGCAACTCACTCATATACTATGTACTACACTGTGCGTTTCTTATATTCTAAGTTTTTCAGTGCAACTCACTCATATACTATGTACTACACTGTGCGTTTCTTAAATTCTAAGTTTTTCAGTGCAACTCACTCATATACTATGTACTACACTGTGCGTTTCTTATATTCTAAGTTTTTCAGTGCAACTCACTCATATACTATGTACTACACTGTGCGTTTCTTATATTCTAAGTTTTTCAGTGCAACTCTCTCATATACTATGTACTACACCGTGCGTTTCTTATATTCTAAGTTTTTCAGTGCAACTCACTCATATACTATGTACTACACCGTGCGTTTCTTATATTCTAAGTTTTTCAGTGCAACTCACTCATATACTATGTACTACACCGTGCGTTTCTTATATTCTAAGTTTTTCAGTGCAACTCACTCATATACTATGTACTACACTGTGCGTTTCTTATATTCTAAGTTTTTCAGTGCAACTCACTCATATACTATGTACTACACTGTGCGTTTCTTATATTCTAAGTTTTTCAGTGCAACTCACTCATATACTATGTACTACACTGTGCGTTTCTTATATTCTAAGTTTTTCAGTGCAACTCACTCATAAACTATGTACTACACTGTGCGTTTCTTATATTCTAAATTTTTCAGTCAACTCACTCATATACTATGTACTACACTGTGCGTTTCTTATATTCTAAGTTTTTCAGTGCAACTCACTCATATACTATGTACTACATTGTGCGTTTCTTATATTCTAAGTTTTTCAGTGCAACTCACTCATATACTGTGTACTACACTGTGCGTTTCTTATATTCTAAGTTTTTCAGTGCAACTCACTCATATACTATGTACTACACTGTGCGTTTCTTATATTCTAAGTTTTTCAGTGCAACTCACTTATATACTATGTACTACACTGTGCGTTTCTTATATTCTAAGTTTTTCAGTGCAACTCACTCATATACTATGTACTACACTGTGTGTTTCTTATATTCTAAGTTTTTCAGTGCAACTCACTCATATACTATGTACTACACTGTGCGTTTCTTATATTCTAAGTTTTTCAGTGCAACTCACTCATATACTATGTACTACACTGTGCGTTTCTTATATTCTAAGTTTTTCAGTGCAACACACTCATATACTATGTACTACACTGTGCGTTTCTTATATTCTAAGTTTTTCAGTGCAACTCACTCATATACTATGTACTACACTGTGCATTTCGTGTAATGCGGGTTTTTCAGTAAGTTCTAAGTTTTTCAGTACAACTCACTAATATACTATGTACTACACTGTGCGTTTCATTTATTCTAAGTTTTTCAGTGCAACTCACTCATATACTATGTACTACACTGTGCGTTTCTTATATTCAAAGTTTTTCAGTGCAACTCACTCATATACTATGTACTACACTGTGCGTTTCTTATATTCTAAGTTTCTCAGTGCAACTCACTCATATACTATGTACTACACTGTGCGTTTCTTATATTCTAAGTTTTTGAGTGCAACTCACTCATATACTATGTGCTACACTGTGCGTTTCTTATATTCTAAGTTTTTCAGTGCAACTCACTCATATACTATGTGCTACACTGTGCGTTTCTTATATTCTAAGTTTTTCAGTGCAACTGATTCATATACTATGTGCTACACTGTGCGTTTCTTATATTCTAAGTTTTTCAGTGCAACTCACTCGTATACTATGTGCTACACTGTGCGTTTCTTATATTCTAAGTTTTTCAGTTCAACTCACTCATATACTATGTACTACACTGTGCGTTTCTTATATTCTAAGTTTTTCAGTGCAACTCACTCATATACTATGTACTACACTGTGCGTTTCTTATATTCTAAGTTTTTCAGTGCAACTCACTCATATACTATGTAATACACTGTGCGTTTCTTATATTCTAAGTTTTTCAGTGCAACTCACTCATATACTATGTACTACACTGCGTTTCTTATATTCTAAGTTTTTGAGTGCAACTCACTCATATACTATGTACTACACTGTGCGTTTCTTATATTCTAAGTTTTTCAGTGCAACTCACTCATATACTATGTACTACACTGTGCGTTTCTTATATTCTAAGTTTTTCAGTGCAACTCACTCATATACTATGTACTACACTGTGCGTTTCTTATATTCTAAGTTTTTCAGTGCAACTCACTCATATACTATGTACTACACTGTGCGTTTCTTATATTCTAAGTTTTTCAGTGCAACACACTCATATACTATGTACTACACTGTGCGTTTCTTATATTCTAAGTTTTTCAGTGCAACTCACTCATATACTATGTACTACACTGTGCGTTTCTTATATTCTAAGTTTTTCAGTGCAACTCACTCATATACTATGTACTACACTGTGCGTTTCTTATATTCTAAGTTTTTCAGTGCAACTCACTCATATACTATGTACTACACTGTGCGTTTCTTTATTCTAAGTTTTTCAGTGCAACACACTCATATACTATGTACTACACTGTGCGTTTCTTATATTCTAAGTTTTTCAGTGCAACTCACTCATATACTATGTACTACACTGTGCGTTTCTTATATTCTAAGTTTTTCAGTGCAACTCACTCATATACTATGTACTACACTGTGCATTTCGTGTAATGCGGGTTTTTCAGTAAATTCTAAGTTTTTCAGTGCAACTCACTCATATACTATGTACTACACTGTGCGTTTCTTATATTCAAAGTTTTTCAGTGCAACTCACTCATATACTATGTACTACACTGTGCGTTTCTTATATTCTAAGTTTTTCAGTGCAACTCACTCATATACTATGTACTACACTGTGCGTTTCTTATATTCTAAGTTTTTCAGTGCAACTCACTCATATACTATGTACTACACTGTGCGTTTCTTAAATTCTAAGTTTTTCAGTGCAACTCACTCATATACTATGTACTACACTGTGCGTTTCTTATATTCTAAGTTTTTCAGTGCAACTCACTCATATACTATGTACTACACTGTGCGTTTCTTATATTCTAAGTTTTTCAGTGCAACTCTCTCATATACTATGTACTACACCGTGCGTTTCTTATATTCTAAGTTTTTCAGTGCAACTCACTCATATACTATGTACTACACCGTGCGTTTCTTATATTCTAAGTTTTTCAGTGCAACTCACTCATATACTATGTACTACACCGTGCGTTTCTTATATTCTAAGTTTTTCAGTGCAACTCACTCATATACTATGTACTACACTGTGCGTTTCTTATATTCTAAGTTTTTCAGTGCAACTCACTCATATACTATGTACTACACTGTGCGTTTCTTATATTCTAAGTTTTTCAGTGCAACTCACTCATATACTATGTACTACACTGTGCGTTTCTTATATTCTAAGTTTTTCAGTGCAACTCACTCATAAACTATGTACTACACTGTGCGTTTCTTATATTCTAAATTTTTCAGTGCAACTCACTCATATACTATGTACTACACTGTGCGTTTCTTATATTCTAAGTTTTTCAGGGCAACTCACTCATATACTATGTACTACATTGTGCGTTTCTTATATTCTAAGTTTTTCAGGGCAACTCACTCATATACTGTGTACTACACTGTGCGTTTCTTATATTCTAAGTTTTTCAGTGCAACTCACTCATATACTATGTACTACACTGTGCGTTTCTTATATTCTAAGTTTTTCAGTGCAACTCACTTATATACTATGTACTACACTGTGCGTTTCTTATATTCTAAGTTTTTCAGTGCAACTCACTCATATACTATGTACTACACTGTGTGTTTCTTATATTCTAAGTTTTTCAGTGCAACTCACTCATATACTATGTACTACACTGTGCGTTTCTTATATTCTAAGTTTTTCAGTGCAACTCACTCATATACTATGTACTACACTGTGCGTTTCTTATATTCTAAGTTTTTCAGTGCAACACACTCATATACTATGTACTACACTGTGCGTTTCTTATATTCTAAGTTTTTCAGTGCAACTCACTCATATACTATGTACTACACTGTGCATTTCGTGTAATGCGGGTTTTTCAGTAAGTTCTAAGTTTTTCAGTACAACTCACTAATATACTATGTACTACACTGTGCGTTTTTTTTATTCTAAGTTTTTCAGTGCAACTCACTCATATACTATGTACTACACTGTGCGTTTCTTATATTCAAAGTTTTTCAGTGCAACTCACTCATATACTATGTACTACACTGTGCGTTTCTTATATTCTAAGTTTCTCAGTGCAACTCACTCATATACTATGTACTACACTGTGCGTTTCTTATATTCTAAGTTTTTGAGTGCAACTCACTCATATACTATGTGCTACACTGTGCGTTTCTTATATTCTAAGTTTTTCAGTGCAACTCACTCATATACTATGTGCTACACTGTGCGTTTCTTATATTCTAAGTTTTTCAGTGCAACTGATTCATATACTATGTGCTACACTGTGCGTTTCTTATATTCTAAGTTTTTCAGTGCAACTCACTCGTATACTATGTGCTACACTGTGCGTTTCTTATATTCTAAGTTTTTCAGTTCAACTCACTCATATACTATGTACTACACTGTGCGTTTCTTATATTCTAAGTTTTTCAGTGCAACTCACTCATATACTATGTACTACACTGTGCGTTTCTTATATTCTAAGTTTTTCAGTGCAACTCACTCATATACTATGTAATACACTGTGCGTTTCTTATATTCTAAGTTTTTCAGTGCAACTCACTCATATACTATGTACTACACTGCGTTTCTTATATTCTAAGTTTTTGAGTGCAACTCACTCATATACTATGTACTACACTGTGCGTTTCTTATATTCTAAGTTTTTCAGTGCAACTCACTCATATACTATGTACTACACTGTGCGTTTCTTATATTCTAAGTTTTTCAGTGCAACTCACTCATATACTATGTACTACACTGTGCGTTTCTTATATTCTAAGTTTTTCAGTGCAACTCACTCATATACTATGTACTACACTGTGCGTTTCTTATATTCTAAGTTTTTCAGTGCAACTCACTCATATACTATTTACTACACTGTGCGTTTCTTATATTCTAAGTTTTTCAGTGCAACTCACTCATATACTATGTACTACACTGTGTGTTTCTTATATTCTAAGTTTTTCAGTGCAACTCACTCATATACTATGTACTACACTGTGCGTTTCTTATATTCTAAGTTTTTCAGTGCAACTCACTCATATACTATGTACTACACTGTGCGTTTCTTATATTCTAAGTTTTTCAGTGCAACACACTCATATACTATGTACTACACTGTGCGTTTCTTATATTCTAAGTTTTTCAGTGCAACTCACTCATATACTATGTACTACACTGTGCGTTTCTTATATTCTAAGTTTTTCAGTGCAACTCACTCATATACTATGTACTACACTGTGCGTTTCTTATATTCTAAGTTTTTCAGTGCAACTCACTCATATACTATTTACTACATTGTGCGTTTCTTATATTCTAAGTTTTTCAGTGCAACTCACTCATATACTATGTACTACACTGTGTGTTTCTTATATTCTAAGTTTTTCAGTGCAACTCACTCATATACTATGTACTACACTGTGCGTTTCTTATATTCTAAGTTTTTCAGTGCAACTCACTCATATACTATGTACTACACTGTGCGTTTCTTATATTCTAAGTTTTTCAGTGCAACACACTCATATACTATGTACTACACTGTGCGTTTCTTATATTCTAAGTTTTTCAGTGCAACTCACTCATATACTATGTACTACACTGTGCGTTTCTTATATTCTAAGTTTTTCAGTGCAACTCACTCATGTACTATGTACTACACTGTGCGTTTCTTATATTCTAAGTTTTTCAGTGCAACTCACTCATGTACTATGTACTACACTGTGCGTTTCTTATATTCTAAGTTTTTGAGTGCAACTCACTCATGTACTATGTACTACACTGTGCGTTTCTTATATTCTAAGTTTTTGAGTGCAACTCACTCATATACTATGTACTACACTGTGCGTTTCTTATATTCTAAGTTTTTCAGTGCAACTCACTCATATACTATGTACTACACTGTGCGTTTCTTATATTCTAAGTTTTTCAGTGCAACTCACTCATATACTATGTACTACACTGTGCGTTTCTTATATTCTAAGTTTTTCAGTGCAACTCACTCATATACTATGTACTACACTGTGCGTTTCTTATATTCTAAGTTTTTCAGTGCAACTCACTCATATACTATGTACTACACTGTGCGTTTCTTATATTCTAAGTTTTTCAGTGCAACTCACTCATATACTATGTACTACACTGTGCGTTTCTTATATTCTAAATTTTTCAGTGCAACTCACTCATATACTATGTACTACACTGTGCGTTTCTTATATTCTAAGTTTTTCAGTGCAACTCACTCATATACTATGTACTACATTGTGCGTTTCTTATATTCTAAGTTTTTCAGTGCAACTCACTCATATACTATGTACTACACTGTGCGTTTCTTATATTCTAAGTTTTTCAGTGCAACTCACTCATATACTATGTACTACACTGTGCGTTTCTTATATTCTAAGTTTTTCAGTGCAACTCACTCATATACTATGTACTACACTGTGCGTTTCTTATATTCTAAGTTTTTCAGTGCAACTCACTCATATACTATGTACTACACTGTGTGTTTCTTATATTCTAAGTTTTTCAGTGCAACTCACTCATGTACTATGTACCACACTGTGCGTTTCTTATATTCTAAGTTTTTCAGTGCAACTCACTCATGTACTATGTACTACACTGTGCGTTTCTTATATTCTAAGTTTTTCAGTGCAACTCACTCATATACTATGTACTACACTGTGCGTTTCTTATATTCTAAGTTTTTGAGTGCAACTCACTCATATACTATGTACTACACTGTGCGTTTCTTATATTCTAAGTTTTTCAGTGCAACTCACTCATATACTATGTAC